>NC_139537.1:69893873-70335779 GCF_965153285.1 Podarcis tiliguerta
ACTCTGTGTTAGAACCCAAAAACAATGATTTTCCGTTCTCATTTTACTTTAAGCACTATGTGTGAAATATAACTAATCACAAATGACTGAAAAAAATGGTATCACTGAGCAGTAAAAGAGCAGCAGCATCCTTTGTAAATGGCCAATGCAACATCTTTAATTTTAAAGGGCGGAATCAAACCTTTGAAAATAACCAATGAAAATAAACCGTTATTAAGTGTTAGGTGAATAAGTAGTCTCCTAAGAAAGACTCGTTCGGTATTTATTTGGCAAACATCTACCTTGTGTGGCACCTGAGTTTTTTTTATTTGTCTATCTTAGTTGTACAACCTGTTAGATAATCCACATGCCAGTTTCCTTTATGGTATTAAAAACTAGAATATGTCACAGATTATTTACACATTACTGGGTAAATGAAAACCGAAATATTTACATGTTGCGAGGCTTAGGTTAGTACATTAGCAAAGCAGTCCAGAAGAGACAGCTAGATAGTTAAATGCTAAGAGAAGCATCTATAAAGTACTACAGTGATCAATGAAACATCTGTACACTTTTCTTTATAGTTGCACAAAGGCATGTTAGCTTGGACCATTGACACATAATACATTCCAAATGTCACATCACAAGTATAACTGGTATATGACGATAACTTTCAAAAATGGTACCACTCCTAGCAAAAGCAGGGATGGGGAACCTCTGGCCCTCCAGTTGTTCTTTGAACATCCTTGATCACTGGACATGCTTGCTGGGACCCATAGGAGACAGAGCCCAACCGCATCCAGGTTCCCCATATCTGAGCTAAGGTGTTAAGAGGAAGAAACTCTGCATGAAAAGACTTCAGGGTAGAATTCAGGGACTATTTGAAAGCAGAATAATCTCTTGACATACTCACCACTAAGATCCCATTGCCTTTTTTATCAATTGTGTATGCAATAGTTGGAGATGATTGAACTGTTATAACCTATGTGGATACCATTTTATAGCTGTTCCAATTGACACATGTTGGCTAAGTCACACAAAACCAATTCTACGCTTGTAGGGGAGTTTTGGATTCAAGTGTCATGGCAAACGACAAACCCCATTTGAAATCAGGGAGGGTTTCTACGATTCAAAGAAATAAATGACAAAACATTGAGTACTCTTGTGGCATGCCTGAAGTAGCTCCTTGAATCCCAGCTGTTGATTCGTTTTTTTTTCCTGCCCCTTGCCATGCTTTCCTAGTAAAATCAAGGAGGCTATTCTATATCTCCCCCCTATGTGTAGTTTTCTCTGTAAAGAAATAATGATGAGATGATTTAGCTTTGCATGCTGCAGGAGATTGTGATTTAGGGGTGTGATTGTGTTCAACAGGGCTTTCAAGGAACAATTCGCAAATAGATTTCAACATACATATTGTTACACACAGCAAAACACTTGTCCCAGTTAAGGATATCTAATTTATGGCAGATTGACAGACAGACATAGGCACAAAATCCTGACTTTTGGAGCTCAGCATGGTGGGCTTCTCAGATGTTGACGGATTTGTAATTATGGTGGCTAGTTGGACACCATCTGTATTTCTAATTTCAACTCGTTGGGCGTGCTGGGTCTGCTTGTTGAATTCCTCTGAACCACACGATTCATTTTTTGCCCATGCCTCTCCCTTATCTTCTGGTCCAATGCTTTGTCTGTCTGAGCTCTCTCTTCTTCTGCGGCACCATAGACGCAAGCAGCCATAGACAAAGATGCCAACAATGATGAGAAGCAAGACCGTGCTGGTTAGCCATATGCCCACGGCCAGGTCTTTCTTTTTGTTGCTTGTGGATGCTGGGTCTTGTTCAGGGGTGTTAAAAATTCTGCACTGGTCACTGGATGGGTTTGCCGACTGGCACGTCACACACAGAATGTACGTTGTTAATGGGATCAGATTCTCGATGACAAATGAAGAACGGCTAGCTGGCACTCTCTCCTCTTTCTGAAAATGTTTCCTGGTGTATCCTGACAGCATTTTGTCCCAGTTTGGATTGTACATGATGCTGTAAAAGCTGTCGGTGCAGGTCGCCATTTTGGGCCAGATTACTAGGGCTGTGCTTCCTGTTATGTTTTGTACTGTTATCCCCATTGTCAATATTTCACTTCCACAAAGAACGATAATCCTTAAGATTCAGGAGACCAAAAAGTTTCAATAAGCAGAGTTGAGAGGAAAATGAGAACTGCACTTCTGGAATTTAAGGGTGGGTTAGGGAATAATTATTTGAAAACATTGCTTGTATTCCTGAAAGCATTTTCAGACAGTAAGCTGAATTTAATTTATAATAAAATGTAGTCAAATGAGACAAGCATGTGTCATTCAGGCATTTACTTACTACACCACTCTTCCTTTAAAAAACAAAACAGAAACTTGGAGAGGCTTACACGAAGCTCCTAGTGGCCTTCCATCCACGCACCAGTCAATTTTTTTAAAAAAAAATTAAGCTACAGAACTGGATAAAACCAGGCTTTTTAGATCCTTGCTTCAAATCGCTTAATGCTGTTGGAGTCATAAGACATAATTTGAAGTGCATTTCCTATTTAGTTGGAAATCAAGTTTCTTAAGTGGAATTATTTCAAAGTCATGGAATCTTAGTACAGTGGTACCTCTGATTACGAACTGAATTCGTTCTGGAGGTCCGTTCTTAACCCGAAATCATTCTTAACCCGAGGTACCACTTTAGCTAATGGGGTCTCCTGCTGCTGCTGCTGCGCCATTGGCGCACAATTTCTGTTCTCATCCTGAGGTAAAGTTCTTAACCCAAGGTACTACTTCCGGGTTAGTGGAGTCTGTAACCCGAAGTGTTTGTCACCTGAGATGTTTGTAACCCGAGGTACCACTGTACCTATATTTTAATGATGTTTCATTGGGCATCTAATCAAATTAGCCATTGATGTGCTTCATTTTCCATTCTTGCCTATCGCTTCCAAGCCAAGACAGTGAAAAACCTATGACGCAAAATGAAGCTTTTGATTGATACAAAATGCCATCGAATCCAATTTTGTCAGGGAACAGATCTCGTGTTCAAAGAGAAAAGCTTGCTGCCCCACATTACTTATGCCTTTGAAATTTATAGCCATATTGGCTTTTTTGTTAGTTACCCTCTGTATAAGGTGATAGTGTAGAATTTGCTAAAATACCACTCTGCCATTCACACACCCTTTAAAATTGCTATAACCATTCCAGGTTGACTTGAAAGATGTGAATTGCACTTCAGATATAAAGGATTTAGCTTTCAGAGAAAGGGCTAAGCCTTGTTTAGCATTCAGAATTTGCTATAGTTGTGAGAACAAACAGTAACTTCTTTCAGGTGGTTTACACTGCCTTTTAATGCTGTATTGTTTTTAACACTGGATTGGGAACTGCCCAAAGTGGCTGAGGAAACTCAGCCAGATGGGCAGGGTATGTATGTATAAATAAATAAATAAATAAATAAATAAATAAATAAAATAATTATTATTATTATTATTATTATTTTCCCTGCACACTTTTCTCCAACTATGCCCATGCATGTCAAAGTATTGTGCAACTTGACTCTGTATTTAAGCATTGCATATTAGTCATCTTTTAAGTAAAAGTGACAAGGTAT
Source organism: Podarcis tiliguerta (assembly GCF_965153285.1). NCBI lineage: Eukaryota > Metazoa > Chordata > Lepidosauria > Squamata > Lacertidae > Podarcis > Podarcis tiliguerta. Next base: position 69,897,473 of record NC_139537.1, read on the forward strand.
TGTTCATGACTAATAATATTCAAGTAATAACTCAAGTATTTCATGCAGAATTACTCATAGTCACAGAAAGGAATCAGTTTTGCATCAACATATTGAATTATACATTTAGCCTCATACATGAGGGTCCCCCCCCCCCTTGAAATTGGTTAAAAATATTATTGCCTATAGTTGACATTTAAGACAATCATTTGGGAACTGTTTTTCTTTCCAGTTTGTGTATAAAATTGTTGCATAAAAGACTTCACCAACAAGTTTGGGTTGCATCACTAATTGCTAAACAGTATTGAAGGATTGTCAGATTTGTTGATGTTGTAGAGTGGGAAACATACTTTATTTAGGTTCAGTACTAGACCATAGCAAAATCAAATTTTAATTATATTAAAACAACCTCCCCTTTTAAAGAAAAACAGCTAAGTCTCCTGAGAACTGATTTCTCAAAAACTCTCCTTCAGAGTTTGTAAGTTTTAGGTTCTTAGGAGAAATATAATTGTGTTTTTGTTTTGCTTCAAGCTGAGATGAACAAAAGTAGAACATTTAATTTTTTTAAAAAAAATTAAAATATTTGATTTTCAATAAAGTCAAACCAAACCCTGAGAACTACAAGCTCATTTTCTCTTATTTTCATGAACTTAACAGTAATAGCAAACCTGCTGAGATGCACCACTATATTGAACAGACATAAATTATTATAGGAGAGGTGCATCACAATATAGAAATGATTCTGTATTTTATTATTTTTACCAGATACAACATTATTTTAAAGGTGTAAATGTTCATTTATTCTTCTGTTTAATATTGCATAGTTGAGCTGTGCCTTTTAATAGGTTAGAGTAAGTGTGTGATTTGAGGCTTCTACCTCTTATCTGTGTAGTCTTCAAACAAAACAGTCTCTCACTCCCTCTATCTCATATATATATATATATATATATTACACACAAATTCACTCCATCCCTCTTGCATATTAACATACATATAAGTTAAAGGTTTTCTTTACTGACTTGCTGAGGAAGAGTGCCCTGTGTTATTTTTATCCAGTTTTAAGAGTCCATACTTACCATCAGTGTGAAATTCCTGAGGCTTTCATCAAATACTTGAGGGGAAACCTCCGCTGGGTTCTCAGTATCCTCCTTGGAGCAAATCGCTTTCTTCATGGTCCGTGGTTGCCAGTTTTCCCCCTCGCAGGCTACATGGACTAAGTTCTCGTTACGTGACACTTCGACAGGGATGCGAGCAATGAGACCTCCTTCGTCACCTTTCTGCCAACGTTCATACGCAAGGGCATCTTGTCTTAAGTGTTCTGTTGCCTAGGTTTTCCGAGGAGAAAAGCAAGTCTTCACTTTCTCTTGCTTATGCTCCCTGTTAGAAATTGAGCGGCTGGAGTGCTCCAGTTAGGTTCTTCTTTTGTGTTGCCTGGGCTTGCGTTGCTGCTGATGCAAGTGAATAATGCTCTGTTCTTCGGTGACATCACTACTTAAATTCCTGGGCTTGGGGAGGAGGGGGCGTAGCTTTAGGAAGAGCATTTTGACTTGGTTACCTTGAAGCAGCTTCTGTCAAATCGCTGCTATTAATTTGTCTTCTCTATCTCTAGATTATATGGGTTTCCCCCTTAAAAGCAGTTTCTCTCATGTTTGGCTAACATATACACATCAACATTACACATTAGATCTGTTACAAGTACATAGCATTTCTTGTATAACATAACATTTCTTGTATAAACAGTTTTAAATCTTTATGTATCATTTCTGAAATATTCAATGCTGACTGCTTGTTGGCAACATTTCTCTCTTTAGTAGGCACAGTTGTCGTGCCACTACTTCCTCCTAGAGCTTTTCTGTTGTACTATAGATCGTGTGTGTTTGTATGTGCGTGTTTCTGTAAAAACACACACACACATGCACATGTACAAACATACATACAGTATGTAAAAGGGGGAAAATGGAATTTAATCCATGTAGCTGTGCATCCACTTCCAGCTATTTTTTCAGAATCATATTTGCAGTTATTTTTTTTTGGGGGGGGGGCGGGAATCAAAGCCTTCAACGCAAACAAAAAAATAGGAATCTCATTTAAAAACCAGAGTTGCTGCATTATTTTTTCCATCCTCCAACACCAAGGTTGGAAATGCGGAAAGAAGGGGGGAAATTATGTTTTAGAACCAACTGCATATCTCAAATGTAATTAGAAGACCTAATCTTGTAATTAGATGTAGAAGCAATGTAGCTTTGTAAGAACCCTTCATAAACTAACTTTCTTTGTGTAGATATATACTGCAGCACTCAGGAATGTGCTATATTCCAGCAAGCATTCATTTGTAGCTTGATATTTCAATAAAATATTATCCGTCAACAGGATTTAATTTTACCCGGAAAAATTTTTGTGCATAGATTTCGATAATATACCATTCAGTAGCAGCTGTAGCTCCCAATTAAGTATGAATTGCTTCTAACGTAATTGTTTTACACAACACAGGGTTACAGGTGCACTTTGGGAGGATATAGGTATCCTTTTTATATTTTAGTTTCTTCCCATACATATCCCACCAAGCCAGCATACATGTGGTTCCCAAGCAGTGACCTATAGCTCTCTTCTCTTGGGGCTCAATTTCCAGGATTCTCTGCTTAATTCTATATTTCAAGTAAATCAAAACACCTACCAAAAACACCTAACATTAAGCCTGGAACAGGTCATAACACTTTTCACTAAACTTTACTAAGATTTCCTTTAGCTACAGGTGTATTTTCTTCCAGTTCATATTAGCAAATTTAAATTGTCCTAGGGTTGCTTAACTACTGCAGTTTGGTAATTTCAAAACAATGTGATTTTTTTCCAGTTAACAGAGGGGAGGTCAGTGCAAGGTTTTGACTTTGAGTTTAAGAATATGTTCGAAAATTCTTCTGTCAGAATTATGTTTTTTTATGTCAGTTAAATGCTTTAAAATAACTTCAGCATATTCTTGTTTGTTTGCAAGAATTGTGTGTTACCTTTTTAATAGGTGAGAGTAGAATGAAAAGTTGATACTTTTTCTTCAGTTTTGAATGAAAATGTTTGATCAGAAAAATAATGTTGTTTCCCATGGAAGGATCTCTTAACAGGGAGAAAGGTCAGCCAACTACAATTGTGTGTGTTTTTCTTCCTCTTTAGGCTTTGAATCTGGCCTACTCCAGTATTTATAGCAATTACAGGAATTTTGTTGGCCCTCCCCATTTCAAAGTCATCTGCAGACTCTTGGGATACCAAGGCATTGCTGTGGTAATGGAAGAGTTACTGAAAGTCGTCAAGAGCCTGGTACGTTGTCCCACATGCTGTTCTTCATCTCAGTATTGATTTTTAAGGGAAGGGGAATTGATTCTTCTTGTTTAGTTCACTGAGCACCCAGCAGACATTTACCTGACTGGGTAAGCACAGGATAACCATACGTGCTTCTTGAGGTACAAAGGAGAATAGTTTGAGAACAGCAAATAAAGGGGGGGGGGGAGCCTTGTGTGTGAAGAGACACGCCTGACGATGTGTCTGATACTTGAAAGCATCATCACACGTTTTAAAATTTAAATGAACCATGTGAGTGCCTTGCATGAAACAAATTCTTGTTTTTGAGGAGAGAGAAAAAGAAATGGTGTGTGTGTGAGAGAGACTCTCTAGTACTTAAAATGATTAGGAAATGAACAGACATTAAAATCTTGCTATGTAAAACTCCTTGGCTTGCACAGTTCTGTCTACAAAGACAAAGTACAGTGGTACCTCTGGTTGTGAACGGGATCCGTTCCAGAGGCCTGTTCGCAACCTGAAAAGCCCGCAACCTGAAGCACAGTATCTGCGCAGGTGCACGGTGTGATTTGGCACTTGTGCGCATGCACGAAGGGCAATTTGGTCTTCTGCGCAGGTGCTAGCAGCAAAACCCAGAAGTAACCCTTTCCGGTACTTCTGGGTCGCTGCAGGATGCAACCTGAAAAAACGTATCATGAAGCAAACGTAACATGAGGTATAACTGTATTTTGAATCTGGCCCAGACTTATCTTAAAGGTAAAGGTAAAGGTACCCCTGCCCGTACGGGCCAGTCTTGCCAGACTCTAGGGTTGTGCGCTCATCTCACTCTATAGGCCAGGAGCCAGCGCTGTCCGCAGACACTTCCGGGTCACGTGGCCAGCGTGACAAGCTGCATCTGGTGAGCCAGCACAGCACACGGAACGCCGTTTACCTTCCCGCTAGTAAGCGGTCCCTATTTATCTACTTGCACGCGAGGGTGCTTTCGAACTGCTAGGTTGGCAGGCGCTGGGACCGAGCGACGGGAGCGCACCCCGCCGCGGGGATTCGAACCGCCGACCTTTCGATCCGCAAGTCCTAGGCGCTGAGGCTTTTACCCACAGCGCCACCTGCGTCCCTTCTAGACTTATCTTAAATTAGGCTTAAAATGCTGCATATTCATTCATACCCCCATGTGGCAGTTTGCCTTACAAAAAAAAACAAAATCACATTCACCACCATTGGGACCTTTTTTTCCTAAGCCTACGGGAGAGAGAGAAGGCATGGAGAAGGTTAAATGACTACATGTGGATTGGGGATGGTAGTGTAGGAATGTATGTGATGGGGATGTCCTTCCTTGCCCATTTCTGCCTTCCATCTACCACTGGTATGCAGCCTCGACTACTTTCCCTTGAGAGAATGCAGACTTCAGCTTAAGAGAAGTTTCCCCAGGCCTCTCCTAAGTCTTGTGTTAGAGCCAGAACATTTTCAGAACCTCTGTTTGTTTTATAATGAACATCTTTAGGTAGCCGTGCATAAGGGAAGTACAAATCAGCAAATTATAACCAGCGGCATTAAATTAAAAATGCCTCAGTTTGCACATCTCTCAGTTGCTGATTACTCCCCCCCCCCCCCCGCCTTACTGGTTAAAGCAACCGCTAGGAGACTTTCTCTCTTTCTCCTTTCAAGCCTTCATTACCATTGTTCCCACCAGTTAATTATATAGTGGGCAAAACAGGAGAAACCTATCCATTAGTGCATATCAGATTGACTTTAGTTAGTCTTCAGACCTGAAGGCAAAACAAGTGGTTGGCGTACTAGGGAGACCCTTCGCTGCAAAATTAAAGCTCTTGGGTATGAATCACATTTCATAAGGAGACGAGATTAAAAATTGGTCTCGGTGAAACCAAGAAACACCCGCACACCCTTGTACTGTTTGTCTAGAATGGCTCCAGGCTAATATAAAACTACTGGTTATTTCTGGGTTTTGCCTTTACAGGGGAACATTGGGTCTGCTTGTGCATGGGAGCTTCCCCACTCCTCCTCTCCCACTGCAGCCCCATGCACACAATCCAAGATGCCTCTCCTGGTAGTGAGAGGGTAGACTTGGCAAAAGTTAGGGCGAGGCACCGTGCAAGAAGTAGCTTGAGCAAAACTGCTTTTGCCTGTTTTGGGTTATTCTCCCCACCTACCCACCCACAACATACCATAAACACCACGTTTGAGGTCTTTCCTGGTGATCCCCAAACCATAGGAGAGCCTCTAAATGGGCTTTTCAAAAATTGAGTATGTATTTCAGAGTTGGGGATCGTTTTCGGCTCTTTAGGCCAAATTCTTACCGGCATTCACTTTGTGGACCAAATTAAACTGTTGAGTGGGGTTGCCTACCTTTCAAGCATATTATGCAGTTATGATGTCACGTAACTGACAGGTGGACATTGCCACCCACCTTTCAAAATCCCTCACACTGGTTTTCCAAGTGCTCAACAGCTAGGTGGTTGTCAGATGTTTGAGAACATGCTGTAGCTTCAAGGCCCTTCTGCTGCATACAAAGAACTTGAGGACAGCCTCCGCACTCCCCTTTGAGCCTTCTGTAAGCCCTGTACAAAAGCGCTCTTTGAAGGACCTGCCCCCTCCTTCTCCTTTAACTATAGGAGTGAGCAGGCAGGCAGCAGGTGGTATGGGGCCGGGGGTGAGGCAGAGGAGAAAAGGGGCTGCATTTACTGTTTGGAGTAGTAATACGCCAGCTTGTGCTTATTGTGTGTCACAGCCTGACTTCTGTTTTTCTTCAGCAATACTAATCCCCTGTGTTCTTGCAGCTCCAAGGCACCATTCTGCAATATGTGAAGACGTTAATGGAAGTGATGCCGAAAATCTGTAGGTTACCCAGACATGAGTACGGCTCCCCAGGTAAGTTACCTTTTAGATCATGTCATTCCAATGTTAAGAGGCAGTTTTGTTCCTTGGCTTTAGAACATTATTTAACAAACAGTTTAGAGAGGCAAACAGTACTGAACAATTTTGTTCTCACATTATCGTGCAGTGCGTTTCCATATTTTCTCAAAATACATCCTGTGGGTATGAGAGCAGGGCCATCTCTGGGGTGGTGGCAAATTAGGGGATACAACCCTGGACCCCTCGCCTTGTGCCAGTGGTCACAGTCAATGCCCGACTGCCATCCATCTAGCAATGCTTCCCAACTCCTCCCTTCCTATAGCATGGAAGGAGGCGGAAGGAACTTACTGACAATGCTGCCTTTAAACATCAGAAAAATAAAAAGTGTAAGCCACAGGTGGGGGGGAGGGTTCACCGCTGCTAAAGTGCCAGCAAAACAATGGGCAGTATCCAACTAGACAGTTCTGCCAGAGCAAGGTTTTTTGTTGTTGTTACTGTGCAATAGAACCTTCCCACCCTCTATTCTCTTCCACTGCACAGCTAAAAGCCCTTATGTCAATAGAACTATTTAGCTGGATAACACCAAAAAGTAAAGATGTGGGGAGGAGGGCTCAATTACACCACCTTTGCCAATGATAGCAGAGGAAGCAGAGAGATTAAGGCTACACGATGTGATTTGCTCCAAGCCCTGTACCTCCATAGGGACAGGGTGCCCCATAACACTGAGATATCATCAACGCTGCAATAAATGCGATACTTGCAGGGAAATATTAGGCTCCTGGTTTCCAACAAAGCCTTTCCCTGCTCACCCAGCAGTCAGTATTTTGTGGCCTTCCTGCACCTTTATAACACTCTGGCTTTCAGCCACAGCTGCCACTCCCATGTGCTCCCTGCATGCACTATTATTCTGGCCAACTCCACAAGCCCACTTGTCCCCTTAGAGCAGCGGTTCTCAACCTGTGGGTCTCCAGATGTTGTTGGACTACGACTCCCATCATCCCTGAGCTCTGGCCTTGCTAGCTAGGAGTGATGGGAGTTGTAGTTCAACGACATCTGGGGACCCACAGGTTGAGAAAGGCTGCCGTAGAGCAACGTTAAGCTCTCCCCTCCCTCGCCCCATTAACACTCCTCCCTTTGTATCTCCTCTGCCCCTTTTCCTCACCTGCCTAGCCCTCTCTCAGGTCTCTCCTTCACAGTCCACTACACACTTTAGGCTGGTTCCCACCCAAGGCTCCCAAGTGTGGAGAACACCTGCAAACTTTCTTGCTTATTTCTTGTCTTCTTGTGTGGATGTGGGAGACAAGGCATTGCAGATGCCGACAACGTATGTGCTTATCTTTGACTTCTGGAACATTGATGTGTCGTTCAAAAGCTTGTTGTATTCAGTAGGTGTTTTAGCTCTTTAATACAAATGGCCCTGGCAAGGGCAGCTGCTCCTGGGATGCCACTTCAGAAGAATTATCACTGATGAGCCATTATTGTTTGACTGCGATTTTGAGATTTGTTCTCTTCTCTGAGCCTAACCTCTGCAATTTCAGCATGACTGAATCATTGCCCTTTGTTCCTGGCTATGAGTATGTTTTCTCCTCCTCCCTCTTCCTTCCTAGCTCCCCCTATTATTGAGCCTTATTAGAGCTCCTTTTGACTTGGGTTTAACTTCTTGTTAGGTGCTTGACTCCTGTTAGCAAGACTGAACATAAGTCAAAGAGGCTCTGAGTTGTTGAACCCTGTGGTTCTCCTTTCGAGCTGATTTACTGCCTCATTAGCCATTGTTTAAAAGTGTGAGGGGTTCACTCGTCGGCTACCTTACAATCAGGCAATGGAATTTTTATACAAAAGTCACACTTGTTTTAGTAAGTATTATGGGGAGTCAGTTAAATAGAAATAAAACTCTGTACTCCTATCCCACACCCAGCAGAAAGAACATTGATTGCGGCTTATATTCGGGCCAGTACGGTAACTCTTGCCTAGCTTCACTTCGCCCTCTAGCAGAATCAGGAGGCATCAAATTTCTAAAATTGTTTATTAGTATTATTAGTGTTATTATTAGCCTTCTGGGTATCAAAATTGACTCCTTGTTATCATAGTTGTTTTTTATCCAGCTGTCTCCTGTGATGTGTTTTCATACATACCCTAATTTTTCTAAGAAGTTAATCCTCGGACAAATACTATTTTAGCCAAACCCATCTACCTTACAGCTCATGCATGCCTTATAGTTGAAAGGAAGGTGAAAGTCACCAGCTAACCCACAACTGAAGCTTAAACCAACTTCAGGTCACGGTTTGGCAGATCATGAATGAGCAGCTATGAGAACCTTGAGATTGTGTGCTGTATGGGAAGGAGAAGTAGACATTTCTGGTTTGAAGGATCATCTGAATACAATCTAAGTGTTGAGTACACACCCAATTTTTAGCCATCTCCAGTATCTTGGAGAACAGGCAGCTCCTAAACTCTCATATGGAAAAAATAAATGTATTTTTAGGTGTAATTCCTATTATAACTAATGCCTGCTTACTGAGTGTACAGAGGGTTATCAAGATTGTTCCCTAACTTTTGGATATTTTTTGTAAATGTTGCACAAGCACATATATTTTAACACACTGATTATGTATGATCTTAAGCCCATGAAATTGGAGGTAAAGATTGTACAAGCTTCAAAAATCGCCAAAAAACCACTTCTTCTTCTTTAGTCGTTTAGTCGTGTCTGACTCTTCATGACCCCATGGACTATAGCACCCCAGGCACTCCTGTCTTCCACTGCCTCCCGCATGGTTGGAGTCATGTTGGTAGCTTTGAGAACACTGTCCAGCCATCTCATCCTCTGTCGTCCCCTTCTCTTTGTGCCCTCAATCTTTCCCAACATCAGGGTCTTTTCCAGGGAGTCTTCTCTTCTCATGAGGTAGCCAAAGTATTGGAGCCTCAGCTTCAGGATCTGTCCTTCCAGTGAGCACTTACGTAAAAACACACATACACACAAAAACACTTACGTAAAGGTATAAAATCTGCTTATTAGACATGATTTGTTTCCTTACCACAGAAGTTTGTACACATGCTTATTTGCACACATCCTACATGTGTACAGAGCTTTTATGTGTCCTCTACCTTCAGAGCTCCTGTGTATGACCTACCCAATATTCCATAAGGATTGGGTGACCTTTGTTGTCGAGTGAAGCCCCTTACAGCCTATAGCAGTGGTTCCCATTTAGCTAAGCACTGTGGAGCCCCCTTCAAAACGTTGATTTCTCTCTGGTAGTTTTTGTCCTTTGAATGGTTCCACCATACCCACCAACATGTACTAGTGCAAAACCAGGACATGCATCATCCGAGCTGTGCTCCTGCAAAAGTCATGTGACCCATGCATGTTAGCACTGTCCTCCAAAACGGGAATATCCCTGACGGGTATGTGCCATGGGATCCCTGGGTGGGTTACACAGACCCCTCTGGGGTCTGCGGACTACACATTCGGAACCACTGGCCTATGGAGTTGTCAAATACAGTATTTTTGTCCCTGTTGACAATTGCCCTAATGAGAGTGTTGATCAAAATGTATACTTGGAAGATGCCAATTTTCTGTGAATTTTTACCTTTACTTCCTGGTGCACAAATTCATTGCGGTGTTGATTTATCTCGCTTTCCACAATCTCTGTCTCTCCTCATCTTATGTCTCAGGTATTCTGGAATTCTTCCATCACCAGCTGAAGGATATTGTTGAGTATGCGGAACTGAAAACTGTCTGTTTCCAGAATCTGCGGGAAGTGGGAAACGCTATCCTTTTCTGCCTCCTCATTGAACAGAGCTTGGTAAGCTGGTGATTTGAATCTATACTGTCTAATATTTTACTTGTTTTCAGGTGACACAATTTCAGCTCTTAAGTTTCAAGTCAACTTTCCAGTCCTTTAAAAATTTATTTCTTTGGAAATAATTTTTTGAGGCGGAGTCGGGGAAAGAACATTATGAGAATTAAGATCCAGAATTACAGAAATGGTAGACTTTTTATTTCCTTCCTTTATTTTTATACTTGTAAAGAAATGTTGTGTTCTTCTGATGCCATCTGGTGTCCAGATTAGGAAAGGTAACTGCAGCTTTTTGTAAAAAAATAAATAAATTATTATTTATTTATTTTTAAAAAGGGCATGCTGGCAACTCCGTCTCTTTTCATTCAGCCTAACAATTCAACCCTGGCACCAAAAGCTGTAAAACTTGGCTTGAATAGAGAAAATAACATGTTACTTAAGAACAAGGTAGTTTTTCCACCTTTGGTCCCCACCCTGCACTCAGGTCTCACCTGTGGCTCAACATGAAACAGCAGCCGCCCTGGGAAACAGCTGTGACTGATGAGCTAAACCAAGGGAGGGTAAACAATGGGTCTCAAATACTTGTGGGGGTTAGGGACTGCATGCAAAGACAGGCTCTGCTGGATTGAGCAGGTCCAGTAGTCCAGAAGGCAGTTTCTACACATGCTGTAGAGGGAAGTGAGGGGCAAATGAGGCTCATCAACCTAGGAAGGTAGCCCATCTAGGAGAAGGAAAACTCTGATCCTAAAGCTCTGCCTTACAGGGTAACTTCGGTAGAACAAAAGGCTAAGGAGCAAACCCTACACAAATCTGAAGTAGAGTCCCTAAGACGGTTGGTTGGCACCTTGTACGCCTCCTTCCAGCAACTCTGGCAGCCAAGCTGGTGCCAAACGCATTGTGCTCTCCTTTCCTTTGGACCACATCAGCGAGGCTGAGAGGGAGGCTTTTGTGGTCTGGGCAGCCCAGGACCTCCATCCACTTCCCAGGCCTGCGCCCCAGGAAGGTCACTTTGGTGCTGCTTAGGTTGACTTCACCCTCAGAAGCACACTCCATTGTCTCTCGAGGCAGACAGATGCCAACTTTTAAGGGACCGTTAAACCATAGTCTCATTGCATAAAACTTTACAAGACTATTTCCTTTATCGGTAATGATTATATGGATTTGCAGGTGCCAGGCAGATATACCTGCCTTTGGGACTCATAAACATTTCCCCCCATAGACAGTGGAGAAGATAGTCATAACGGGACCAAGAGAAACAGGAAGAACATTTTTTTCGTTCAATTAATCCTCTTGCTGGCGCTTCTTTGGATGCAAGCCAGCGTTTAACAGTAGCTGTTGACTAATTTGGTTTTTTGTACACTTGGCACTTGAGCGTATATTTTTGGAAATATTTGCCCGATTAGCCAAATGTGACCAACCCTGGTTTTGGCCTAGAACTAATGTGGGTGGTGGGACGCGGGTGGCGCTGTGGGTAAAAGCCTCAGTGCCTAGGGCTTGCCGATCGAAAGGTCGGCGGTTCGAATCCCCGCGGCGGGGTGCGCTCCCGTCATTCGGTCCCAGCGCCTGCCAACCTAGCAGTTTGAAAGCACTCCCGGGTGCAAGTAGATAAATAGGGACCGCTTACTAGCGGGAAGGTAAACGGCGTTTCCGTGTGCGGCTCTGGCTCGCCAGAGCAGCGATGTCACGCTGGCCACGTGACCCGGAAGTGTCTCCGGACAGCGCTGGCCCTTGGCCTCTTTGAGTGAGATGGGCGCACAACCCTAGAGTCTGTCAAGACTGGCCCGTACGGGCAGGGGTACCTTTACCTTTTAATGTGGGTGGTGTGTTTTTTGTGTGTGTAAGGTATAGAAATATAAGAAGAAAGGGGTGATGGCTACAAATCAGTTCCATTTAAGTTATGATGGTGTGGTGTATGTTTGTTCTCTTACACTGAGGGTGGGAACTGAAGGCAAATTCCACAAATGAGCCCTGATGCTGCCTTGTAAAATGACACTTGGCTTTCATTTTGCCTGGCTGCCTTGAGCATTTGGAGAGGAAAAACAAAGCAGTTTGCATTGCCAAAGCGTGCTAATTTTCTGAGCTAGTTTCATCACTGAATTACCTAGGTTACGGAAATTGCTTCAGAATGGTCAGTGCGCTTACTTGACCAGGTCTTTGAATTACTGCTCTTGCGGAAACTATCCTTGGGAGATAATGGATTATGGAAATAATGCTGATAAAAATAAAAGCATGAGTCACTGCTTGGTTCACATCTCTCCGTCTACCACTTGAACATTGTGTTAGGCTTTTTGGTAGAGAATGCTAATAAATTTACTAATTCTGCCTGTAGAATAGGCTCTCTGTTTTAACAGGAAGGTGTAGCTTTATTAAGAGTCTTGAGGACTGAAACCAATGTGACGTAGAAAATCCAAGATTCAATTTTGCATTAAAACACACACACACACACACACACCATGCACAAGCTTTAATTGGTGCAAGAGGGTTTTTGTTTTAAACCCATTTCCTCTGTACTATCTGCTAATGTAAATCTGCCATAGTACTAATATCTTGAGAGCTGGAAAATGGCTTGGGGTAAAATTTTTATCCCACCAGGTGTTGTTGCTCCCTTGCTTTTTGAGTTCGAAGCAGAATCTAGAAATCCAATCCCAGATCTGCCACGTCGCATCTGTTTCAGCCCAAGTCAACCTCTTGCAATTGCATTTTGCAAGAGGCCAAGGTGACATGCGCTGCTTCTGAAAAGTGTTTAGCTGGCTGAACTGGTGCCGTCAAATGCTGCTGGTGTGTTGTGTTTTCAATGAGTTCTGTCCGCTTTGTTGCAGTCACTGGAGGAAGTGTGTGATCTGTTGCATGCTGCACCATTCCAGAATATTTTGCCAAGAGTTCATGTCAAAGGTATGTCTCCTTATAGCGACCCGTCAACCTGAATGCGCTGACCAAGGGTTCCATAATCTTCCTGATGGTGCTGCTTGCTTGGGACTGCAAAAGCTGGTGGTGGGGGAAATAATGGACCATGATACATGTCTGCCATTGGTGGTTTGGCAAGTTACAAATTGGGTAGGCCACCTGTGAAGCTTGGAGAGTAACCAGGCTGAGCCATGAAGCCTGAGGAATAGAGAGGCCGTTTCCTACACTGAAAGCATTGGGATGAAAAACACGTTGCGAAAAGTATTGCTTAGCCCCTTGTGTAACTTGGAGTACTTGCTGCTTGGGAGGGTTTGATTCCTGCGCAATGCAATGTTTCTCCACCACTTCCCGTTGCCAGCAGCACATATTTCCCGCTGCCTCCTCGCCCACCAACAGCATTCTCACTAGTTTGCCAACTGAAGTCAAGCAGTTTCCCCCTTGCCTTGCTTAAACTTGTCATCTCAATAGACAGCCAAGGAATTGGCTAGCATCACTGCCAGTTCAGTTCACCCACTTGCTGCAAAACATTTCCTCATCGCAAATGATGTGTGAGCCAATGCCTTTTGAAAACTTTGAAAATCAGTTCCCCTATACATAAAATTCCATTCCCTGGAGTCTGGAATTTTGTGTTTGATAAGATTTATCTTAATGGATTTTAATGTGTGTGGGAAGAAAAGTATGTTGGAACACAATAGCTTTATTTTAGGAGTCAAATAAGCAGCTCCCACTGCGAGTGTCCCGCTGTTGATTTCTTTTCAATTAAAGGAAACTATGGCAGAGGAATAAATCAAGCCAAAGGGAACCATTTTGATCCTCAGATCTTTCCTTTAAGTGCTAGGATCTTTATGACTCTTGGTTTATGTTTTTTCTGTACTGTATTTTATTGTCCTCTTATCGGTAGGCCTTTTTGGTTCCTATCCTCCTTGAGTGTGTAATGCGGAAAATTATGGGATTTTTAAAAAGCAATACAATGAATGCATAACCATTATTGGAACAATGCTAAGGTGTTTCTCTTTTAAGCACTACTTGCCTTTAAAAAAACAAAATAATGTTGTCTCATTCCAGAGGGTGAAAGACTGGATGCTAAAATGAAGAGACTAGAATCAAAGTATGCTCCACTCCACCTCGTTCCACTGATTGAAAGACTAGGAACACCTCAGGTACAGCTTTCATTCTTTGGGCAGTAAAGCTGTATACTCCCCCCCCGCCCCCCCCAAAAAAAATTCACAGTACAAGGGAAAAGATGCCTGGGCATCATTTGGTTTGCAGTTAGGGCTGCTGGATAGAGCCACCAAGCGCATTGCCAGTTGCTCAATGCCTGGAGACAGGGTTACGGGGACATTGCAGTAATTCTCCGGAGGTAATTTTCTTCTTTACGTACTATCATGGTATTCTCTTTGGTTGCAACTGTAGCAAATTGCCATCGCAAGAGAAGGAGACTTGTTGACCAAGGAGCGCCTCTGCTGTGGGCTGTCCATGTTTGAAGTCATCTTGACCAGGATTCGAACCTTCCTTGATGACCCAATCTGGCGTGGGCCTCTCCCCAGCAACGGTGTGATGCATGTTGATGAATGTGTGGAATTCCACCGCTTGTGGAGCGCAATGCAGTTTGTGTACTGCATTCCTGTGGGGACTCATGAGTTTACCGTTGAGTACGTATCTTGAGTGCTTGCTTAAGGCCCCCGTATATAACGCTTGCTTATTTCAGTAGCTAGGTGTGGGATGTCACCAAGAAAACGATGAGATCGGTTTGGAATTTTTGATCACACGGCAAATGGAAAGACAGAAAAAGCCAATATGTATTACGAGTTTTACTAGGGAAGGAATGTGATGTGAGCAGAGCTGAAGCCATCCTGAAATATTAAGTGTGTGATTTCAATTCTTTTTGATCATTGTAGCACTCCCAACATAATCGCCTCATGTACTGCTTGAATGCCCTTTTTAGTATGACCTTAGAAACAATTGCATTTCTTGCAAAGACCTGCTTTTTGTTGTTGTCTGAGAGGTATATATCCTTTAGAACCAAATTTCTTACCAAGGCTTTACAAATTTGCCTAATAAAACTTTAAAAGGGGGAATGGGAAATGATTTATCCTATAAAGGTTGGGGAGTAGAAATGTAAACCACGATTATTATTAGCAGTATTCTTGGTGTTATTATTTTTATGGCTGCTCACTAAACAAAATAAATTGAACTGAACATTAGTCACCAAAGTAGTACCCTAATATTAGCCTATGGAAACCTCAGGAAATTGGCAGTGCTTTTATTTTAAAAATCCAACTTGGGTTAGTTTTGTTTTAGTTTTTCAGCAGCTGTATTCTTGCCAGTCACTGGCCTGTTCTTCAGAATCAAGGGGAGATGAGGATGGTAAACTCAGGTAAATGGGATGGTATGCCGTTCTCCTAGCCAGTTAACACTCTAGCACTGTAGCATTGCAAGGTAGCAAGTGTTTGGATGAATAATTCCATGCTGCTGCTTATTTTAGACCTGTAATAATAACTTCATAAGATGTCCCTCTGAACAACATCTAGGCCACTTAATGCTAGAAATCTTAACACAGTTCAGTGTTTTCAAAGTTCTGTGTTTCATTTTGACTCTTTCTACGCATCTCACTTCACAGGCAGTGTTTCGGAGATGGGTTGCACTGGGCTGGCTGTATGATAATTGTGCTTTTGGGACAACAGCGTCGGTTTGACGTGCTGGATTTCTGCTACCACTTACTGAAAGTACAGAAACACGATGGCAAAGATGAGGTCATAAAGAACGTGGTAAGTTGACAGAAGCAGTCTCCGATTCTCATTCTGCCTATTTCTGTTTTTGACACCGTGGCAATATTTCTTTCGAATTTCCTGAGGCATAAGTAGCCTGGCCTTCTCCCTAACTGTTGCTGTTTTGGTTCTGCAGCCTTTGAAGAAAATGGTCGAGAGAATCCGCAAGTTCCAGATCCTGAATGATGAGATCATTACTATATTGGACAAGTATTTGAAATCTGGTGACGGAGAAGGCACCCCCGTGGAGCACGTCCGCTGTTTCCAGCCTCCCATTCATCAGTCGCTGGCCAGTAACTAGGAAAGATCCAATTTTCTCTTTTCCTTTGGAAAGTATATCTGCTGCACCACAATGCCAGACAAGATTTGATGGCTAAGGGGAGTATTATCTTGACCATCACTGTTTTCTAGTATTGCCTGAGCACCTTCTGTGAGGACCAGGTCTTTAGCTGTTTCCGAGCATAATATCTGTACACAGTTCTCAGTTTTTTAGACTATTTTTTATGTACTTTTGATAAAAGGCTTTCGACTGCAGCCTCTTTTTTAGCCTTAAAATCCTTTGCATTTTTCCAGCTGTTGTAATCATTCTAGAGAGGTTTATAGTGTATGGGGTCATCTTCCATTTGTCCACTTACTAGCAAGAATGAAAAGTTGTCCTTTTCAGGGGTGTCTTTTTTTTTTGTAATTTTCATGTGTAACAGAAGCATTGCCCTGCTTTGCTAGCCTTTACGGGAAACGCCCTATTTTGTAACTCCTCAAGTGTCTTTCATCACTGGAATGTTCTTTCTCGGAACATCTGTAGCCCCAATATCTTTGGAAATAAAGGTTTTAAAGGGGATGTTTTTAAAAGATTATAAGATGGAAGCAATTAATGGTTTTAATATGTGGAGTGTCTGCCCATGCAGACTTAATGGCTCCTGCTGCTGCTTTTTTAGCTTTTAAAATAAAATGGGGAGAGATCTGAATACCATTTTCCATATTGGACGCAAACAAAGCAGCTGTGTGAGTCACTCTACAACTATATATAGAGCATACTTTGGTTTGATAGAATTTAGAATTATACCCTTTTCAAGTTTTGTTTTTTTGTTTTGGTTCATTCTTAGAAAAGGACTCTACCTTTCCTAACACTTAGCCTCTTTCCAATGCCAAGCTTGGTGAATATTTATAATTTTACTTTTGTGAATCATGGGTCAGTAGTTTAACTACTTCTGAAGCTAAATTCTGAATTAAAACATGTTAAAAGACAACTATGAATGTAAGAGTCACTCTTGTCAAACTCCCGTCTAGTGAGGGGAAGAGGTGTTTGCAAATTGCCCTTCTAGGGGCTGTCACTCACAGGCATCATTCTGACACTCAACATGCTGTGCAGTCCTTTTGTGTTGGTTCGTGTGGGTTGTAATCTTACACTCTCTTAACAATTCAGCCACATTGCAAGACCTGTTTAAGGTATAGGTTAAAAATAAAGCTGGCAGTCACATCAGTAGCTTTCCATTTTACAAGGGCAAATCAAATCCTCTATGGCTTCTTTCTTGGCCTCTTTCGATTGGTGTGTGGGAAGAAGAGTTCATCGCTATAATTCAGACACTTGGTTCTGATAGCTTTCAGAACGAAGTTAAACAGCCAAATAGTTTTGTGTCCCAAAACTATTAGAAATAATTTTGTCTCTCGCTTTTTTGTACGTGGTTTTAAAATGCTATTTGTCTTATAAGGAAAGGCTGCTGTACATTTCACCAGCATGCAAAAAAACCATCTCTTATTTAGAATTTACTTTGTGGAACAGGTAAGGTGGCTAAATTAATACAAACATTTGCTGTCTATATACAAACCAATCTCTAAATTGAAAATAGCATGTGGGTGGTACAAACTGTTTTTGCTATCAATGGCTCCAGTTGCTGCCTCAAATACTACTATATGTAATACATGCAGATGAGGGCTGAAGCGTAGCATTTACCTCTTCTAATTTGGAGCGTAACGCTTGGTTTTTCAGTCATGCTCCTTTTTCGTTTCTAACAGATATAATATATTGCTGTGACATTATGTACGCAGGAACTATTTTAATTTTAGCAAAGCTCCGTGAAGTATTTTCAAACAGCCGTGAACATTGCAAAAAGGAAACAGATCCTCGCAAGTTGCAACCTGTGAAGCAACAGTTTGGGTTTCACAATGGACCATGCTTTATTGTGTCATGATTACGGCACATGTCCTCCTCTGCTGTGTTTTAAGAGCGGTTTAGATTAACCAGTTTAGTCTGCTGCCTGAACCCTACCTGGCCAGTGATTCATCAATCTCACCTATGGTTCATTTGAAACATGCCAGTTTCAAAATGCATGGTTTTAAGATTAGGCAGAACCAGACAATGAGAAGTTGCAAAAGCTTCTTGGTTCCCTCCTTGTGGTTCTACTGCAAGATGGAAAATGTGTATGTTTTAAAAGCACTACTAGTTTTAGTCCTGGTGGTCTCTGATGCTTTGATTACATATCCTTGTCTTCCTTTTAAGACCTAAGCTGTTCATAAAACAAAAGGAATGTGTTGTCTCCCCGTTTATCCTTCTCTAGTCAGCTGTATAAAAAGCTTCTAGGCATAAATGTATTCCCTTCACACACACACCCCATTTTGTTTAATATAGACTCCCTATCTGCATGTCAATAGTTTGTCTCTACCAATGACATATGCTTAAAACCTGTGCTGAACTTCATTTTTAGGTCAACAAGAAGTCTTGGTTCCCATGGAAAACAGGGCAGAGTTGCTCTAAATAGCACTAATTAGGAACTACATTGGTGAGAAAGAAGATAAAAGGCATCTCTCTACAATGTGGTTAATCAAAGCTGGCTTTGGTTTAAATCTACAGGGTGGCTATGATGCAGGGACGCGGGTGGCGCTGTGGGTAAAAGCCTCAGCGCCTAGGGCTTGCCAATCGAAAGGTCGGCGGTTCGAATCCCCGCGGCGGGGTGCGCTCCCGTCACTCGGTCCCAGCGCCTGCCAACCTAGCAGTTCGAAAGCACCCCCGGGTGCAAGTAGATAAATAGGGACCGCTTACTGGCGGGAAGGTAAACGGCGTTTCCGTGTGCTGCGCTTGCTCGCCAGATGCGGCTTTGTCACGCTGGCCACGTGACCCGGAAGTGCCTCCGGACAGCGCTGGCCCCCGGCCTCTTAAGTGAGATGGGCGCACAACCCTAGAGTCTGTCAAGACTGGCCCGTACGGGCAGGGGTACCTTTACCTTTATGATGGTTACAGCTAGCTAATGCAGGTGAACTGTTGTTTTTACTTGAAAAGCACTGTGGAAATGTTTAGCAAAAGCAGGTTTGTTTCTTCATAATACAGTGCAGAGCAAACAAGCCTCATGCTGAACCTTATGTTATATCTAAACTGGGCCTATAATCTGTTAACACAAATGAGTGGGTGTAGATGGTATCTAATGCGTCACATAAAAAGAACCTCTTTATAGTAACAGCATTTTTCTGCTTTTAATCTATGTAGATTAAGGTTGCAGCTCAAGGTTTCTTCCAGCTGGGAGAAGGCAAACTTTACACAAGGTTCAGTGGGTTTCACCTAATTCCATTCCCTGAATGTACGAGTAAATTAACAGTTGTTCCATACACTGAAACGCAAGGCTACCTAACTAATTTAGGAAAGCAGCACAAAAAGATGGCCAGGTATGTGTCAATTCACCTCTCACTCATGCAGAAATAAAGCATTTTATTTGTTAAAATTGTCATTAGTGCAATAAGTCCTAAACAAAAAAATTAGTATTTTACATGTTCACAGGTAATTTAGCAAAACATGTTTTTGAAGTCCTTTAGTATTATTTTTTTTTAAATGAAAAGGTAAGGCAAATAAAAACCCACCACTGTTCTTGGTCCAAGCTAGTCAAACCTAAAAACAAACGATTGTCTATACATACTGTTTTTAAATACATTTGTTTCTGACAAGCACTTAAAAATGACATTCCACAACAAAACACAGTTACAGAATTGCTCTCTTCTTAAGATGCTCCCAGGTTTCCGTTTCTCCTAGAGGCCATTCCCTCTGTGGACTGCAGATCACCTACACGGCTTCCACTTTCTTCGTCGTTAAAGCGTTCGTATGTGTTTGGCAAAGAGCCGTTTATCCCTCTGTCATCTTTACGTAAAGACACGGGCAAGTTTGCTAGGGTGAAGTTGACATCCTTAAAGGCATGCAATAGAAATATCCCCACTATTATAGTGAGAAAGCCGCTGAGAGTGCCAATAACGTCGTCAGCCGCCATGTGTTGCCACTCTTTGAAGAGGATAGCGGAGCAAGTTAAAACAGATGTTGTGAAGAATACATAGTAGATTGGTGTCACGAGGGAAGTGTTGAATATATCCAGGGCTCGATTTAAATAGTTGATCTGCGTGCTGACGCAGACAATAAGACTTAGCAGCAGAATCCAGGATAAAGGATGCGTCAGCACGGGCTTCCCAGCAAAAAGTTCCTTTATAGCAATGCCCAAGCCTTTTACACAGGAAACAGACAGAGCTCCAATGACTGAGCATATTGTTATGTACACAAGAATGTTGGTTTGTCCATGCCGTGGTCCCACCACAAAGATCATTATTAAGGACACAATGACAACAAATGTGGCAAAGACCACAAAACCTGCAACATAAAGAGAAATCACATCAGCCACAATTCGTGTTTTATTACTCTGTATGAGCTAAGGCTTGGGGGGGGGGGGAGTCTGATGCTCAGTAAGGGGGGGGGGATTCCTAATTTTGCAGTATTAATGCCAGAGAATGAAATTTTAACGTGATTTTAGGAGGCAGAACTGTTTTTAATGTAAATTTCTCATTGGTATTTGATGAGTATTTTAGATTGCCTTTTGTAAACCAGTTAGGTCTTTAGTTCAAGCAAACAGTATTCAACTACTGTTAAAAACATTGCAGCTAGCTGTGGCAGGGGAAGCAGAAAGCACATGGCTGTACTTTATATTGTACAAACTTCTCTTAAAAGCTTCTATGGTTCTTTTGAACAGTTGGGGGTGCATACCTAAACCTAGTTTTCAGACACCTTGTTCAAAGTCACACAATACTGTCGTACCCTGGAACTCAGACGTTTTGGCTCCTGCACATCGCAAACCCAGAAGTGATTGTTCCAGTTTGCAAACATTCTTTTGGAACCCGACATCCGGCAGGGCATCCACGGCTTCTGATTGGCTGTAGGAACTTCCTGGAGCCAATCAGAAGCCACAATTTGGTTTTCAAATGCTTTGGAAGTCGAATGGACTTTCGGAACGGATTCTGTTCGACTTCCAAGATATGACTGTATTCCTATGAACTGTGCATTTCCTCTACTGCTCCTTGCTTTACACAGAATGCAGGGTCCTCTTACCTGGATCACCCAGCTTGTGGGATATTTCATTCAAAGTTTCCACTGCCTCTTCTTGGGGTGCATGAATTACCATCACGGTTGTACCCAGTACACTTAACAAACACCCAACTTTTCCATGCAGATTGAGCTTTTCATTTAAAAAGTACGATGAGAGAATGGCACTGAAACATAAAAAATATAAATCCATGTTGTAAATTTGAATTGCTCCATTATTATTATTATTTTTAATACCAAAAACCGTCTTGGGGATTCTGACAAGGTTAAAGAGCAAGATACACACAAAGTCTTTGCAATCTGTTTTTCGACAGCTAATACGTTTGAATTTGTAATGTTTTAAAGCTACAATGATACAGTTTAGCTCCAAAATGAGAAACACAGCAACTGGTTACAATCAATACAAAATAACCGAACAGCGTCTTAACAGGACCTTGATTTAAGTTGATACGATTAATACAACTCAATCAATATAGTTTATTAAATTTCTATCGAAAAACCATCCATAAATTGCATACAATTTATTCATGGGGTGGCAGCGTGATGATTGCAGCTGCAAATGAGACCAAATAATTCAAAACAGTGAAACACACCAAAGTGATAAAATGGCAAATCTAATGTTAAACTGAAAGTATTGCACACTGGGCAAATAATCCTAACCATAGACATACAGATGGATTCTTTATTAGCTTCAATTACTCTGGGATGTAATCTTATTCAGAAAACAAGTGACTGATTTAGGCTGCGATCATATGCATGCTTACCTGGGTGTAGGCCTCACTGAATAAAGTTGGGCTACTTTTTGAGTAAACATGCAAACAGATTTTGCTGCCTCCATTAATAAGGCATTAAATGCAAGTCAAGACTAAAGATAAAATAAAAACACAGCATAAAAAATGGTAAAGGCTGGTGATAAATGAATTATATAAGCCAGCCTGTAAGGGTTTCAAACCAACGAATATGTTCAAAATAAAAAAATTCCAGTAGCACCTTAGAGACCAACTAAGTTTGTTATTGGTATGAGCTTTCGTGTGCATGCACACCTGAAGAAGTATCTGAAGAAGTGTGCATGCACATGAAAGCTCATACCAATAATAAAACTTAGTTGGTCTCTAAGGTGCTACTGGAATGAACTTTTTCATTTTGTTTCGACTACCGCAGACCAACACGGCTACCCACCTGTATCTAGGAGTATGTTTAAAGTCAGAGAAGTGGCAATCAAGAAGATAATGGAGATTTTAAAAAATCTTAAGTATATAAAATTAAGGCAATTCAGGAGAAATTGGAGTAAGAGGCTAACAGACTTCAACACGTTTTTGTGTATTCACAGATAAGTATGCACTTACTAGCAAACGCAACCACACTGCCTCTGAAAATGCCATATCCCTTACCTTACAAGAACACTTAGAGCTCCTAAGGGAGTCACCAACGTAGCCGGTGCAAATGCATAGGCAGCAAAGTTTGCAACTTCGCCAGTTCCCACTACAAATTAAAATACAAAAGGGGACAAGTTTCAGATAAGCTTTCGAAAACTCAAGCTGACCACCCACCTCTGCAGATGAAAACCAAAATGCATAAAAAGCAGCGTTTATCCACAAGGAAATCCCTAAACAGGAAAATTCAAAGCCAACTTCTTAGGAATTTTTAACACAAGAATGCCTTTCAGTTTGGGGTCAGCTTTCCAGGTCTCATTACAACACTCCACTACTTGAGGTAAAAAAATCTTTGGTTTACAATACGAGGGGCATTTTCTCAATTCCCCCTTGTCGGAAAGTGTTGGAAAGTGATCTGGATTATACTGAATTGGAAGCTAGCAGAAATTGGAATTGATCATTCTCCCCCGTCGAAATGGAATCTAAACGCTCAGCAGCACAAATGAATGGGCGTTTGTGTCACAACATACTGTTTCCTGCCTCCAAAACCACATTTCCTCTCCAAAATTCAGCCCCATTCTGTCCTAGGGCCCTGCGTTACTTCCCCACAGATTCTTTCACAATACCTGCACTACTTTTCTTTGTTCCTTTACTGACATTCCACGCTTAAGATCATTCTCTTCCTCCTTTTGGGGGTTCAGAGATCATGCCACCATTGAGCCCTTGCCAGGTGTTGCTGACCTGTTCCTCCCCTGGTGTGCTGCCAGAGCCCCCATGTAACACGACCCTTGGTTGCTGCCACCGCCACCAATCACTCGCCTTACTCCCTCCTCCCCACAGCCATGTTTTATCTGATGGCAGGGGATTATTATGGGAGCCCAGCCAGCACTCAAAAGGTGTGCACTGCTAAGCATCAGACATTGCATCTTGGGGGTGGGGGTGGGGGGAGATCTGCAGCTGCCTCCTGCGGAACTGCTGTAGGTTGACTGATCCCATAAGGAGAGACTTCTCTCCCAATGCCACCAGGTAAGCCACATCTACAGCAAAGAGGAAGTGAGATGAGCGACTGGCCCTGAAGTGCCAAGCTTCTCAAGGTCACACGAGGTCAGTGATGGACCCTTCTGAGCCCCCAGACGGTGCCAACTCTCAATGCAGTCTGGACTGGATTCACAGATAACCAAAGAGGACTAAAAGAAAGTATGTTAGCTTAACTTACTTGACAAGAGTCCAGCCCACCAGAGCCACTCTTTAAGGTATGCATGGCCACCTTGTCCTAGTTTTTAAAGAAAAGGGGGGGAAAGTTACTGTGATAATACACAATAGATGCTACTATTTTAGGTTTTTAATGGTCCAGAATTTTTTTTAAAAATACGATACTAGTCAATAAAAGCTTTTTATTACGATGACTGAAATACTTTTTAAAAATAGTTCTGGAATAATGTTGCTTTGCCCAATCCACGGTGCTGGAAAACTCTTGGGTCCAATATTTGGATATTACTATTGCTACCATCTTTTACAAGGCAGCCCTCAGGATGCTAGAAAAAGTTTTGCAATATTTCAGATTACATGCATGCACTGATGCAATGCAGCTCAAGAATGTCTGTCTTCCAAGCAAAACACTCCTACAGTGAAATGAAGGAGCTTCTGTGCAATAAAGCCCTGACTCTTCTATGAGTGAAAATATGGTATACAAAGCTAGGGTTACCTGACATAGTTTCAGATCAGATATATTTGCATTATGCATGGACAAATGTTGCCAGAATCATAGAATTGTAGAGTTGGAAGGGACCCTGAGGATCATCTAGCCCAACCCACTGCAACACAGGAAATTAATAAAATAGGGGTAATTTCCTTAGCATTGGCTTTGGGTAACTTTATATTCCGTGCGTTTTGTTATATTCCAGAAGATTGTCTTTAAAATGCAAATCTGTGTATCGGCCCAGAGAAAAAAAGAGAGAACTGTATATACGAGTTCATTACTATGCTTTAATTATATAAATATTTTCAAAGTTACTTCCCTTAAAAAAAAGGATGCCTCA
The DNA here is from genome assembly GCF_965153285.1 of Podarcis tiliguerta. Classification (NCBI taxonomy): domain Eukaryota; kingdom Metazoa; phylum Chordata; class Lepidosauria; order Squamata; family Lacertidae; genus Podarcis; species Podarcis tiliguerta. Next base: position 69,921,830 of record NC_139537.1, read on the forward strand.
TTTCGACATTGCAATGCTGAAGTCTATCGTGAGCCCAAAGAATTTTTGGACGGGCAGAACTAGCTGCTTCGTCCTTTGGATAAAAGCCAGGTCTCTCCAAGGTCAGATAATAAAACCTTCCTTATCTACTCAACAGCTTTGATTTCCACTTTTATTTTAATCCTATTCAGAAAACATTAGTTATGCAGTTTGCACAGAAGCCCCTTCTCATTTAATGAACTTTGGGCCACCATTTCCCTTGACCCTGAAACCTCACAAACCATTGTTGCATCCCCACCTCTCAATGAATTTAAGGAGCCATATGTTTTTAAAAGGTTTGTTATGTTTTGTTTGACAAAACAAAACTATAGAACTATAAAATTCCACAGAGATCTCAGAGCAGTACAAGTCTGTGTTTCAGGCAGGAGCTTTTGCTACCACATAAACAGAGTAGGTACCAATTTGCATCATGAAAAGCTCAACCATCCTGCAAAAATTTACCCATGCTTGCATTGATAGCATTCAACTGTTTTAAATATGTATGTTTCAAAATAAAGTCTTTAAAAACAGCTGAAGTTAACCCAATTTATTAACTCTGTAACGTGAAAATACAGTGATTCAGAGTACTCAGATAGGAACACCGTTTCGTTGAAGGGATTACAGTGGTACCTCGGGTTACATACGCTTCAGGTTACAGACTCCGCTAACCCAGAAATAGTACCTCGAGTTAAGAACTTTGCTTCAGGATGAGAACAGAAATCGTGCTCTGGCGGCGCAGCAGCAGCAGGAGGCCCCATTAGCTAAAGTGGTGCTTCAGGTTAAGAACAGTTTCAGGTTAAGAACGGACCTCCGGAACGAATTAAGTACTTAACCTGAGGTACCACTGTATTACACTACAAAATTCATGAGACACTTTTAAACACCAAGCAGAAAAAGTTTTGCCTCAAGGAAACCCCAAATCTATACCATAAAATATTTGCATAAATAAGAGCAAAATACATGTGTCTTTTCAGACACCCTGAGTTTGAGGTATCCTTGTGAGGAGGGGGTTTCGGTTTTTAGAATTACGTCAAAATATAGGGGTTGGGCATAGACATGCTATGGTTAGTGAAACACGACTGGAGAACCAAGGGGATGGTGTTACTTCACTCCTTGAACACTGTAAATAGTGCTGAAGAGTTAAATCCCAGCTTGTCTACCACATGCTTCCATTGTGAACACTATAAGGAGTAACATTTCAGTCCATATGTATGGTCTACCTGAGATTCCTGCATTGCAGGGGGGTTGGATTAGATGACTCTTGGGGTCCCTTCTAACTCTAGAATTCTATGATTCATACTGACCCAATCACAGCTCTTTGATTTACACAACTGCCACATAGTTCTCAGCTGTGGAGAAACAGATCTCCTTTCATGCATCATGTCAAGCTGCCCCCATCTTTCACGTTTTCAACTCTTTTAAAACCCAAAGGGCACAAACCAGCTCTTTTTAATTAAATAAAAAACGCAGTGGGGATTCTCATAATTCTGTCCCACATGCTAAATTCTGCATGCAATTGTAGAAAACGTCATATGAAAGATTTTGTATATGCTTCAAGTTAAAGCCAAGGAACTTGGGTCAAAGTTCATGTTTTCCCTTAAACATTCCCCCCCACCCCCCCGTTCAAGCAAACTTTTACCTGCTCTCATGGAGCCCTTCCTAGCCAGTCGAAGGAGACCTTTCTTCTTCAGGATGAAACTCCCACCAATGAAAAGGCTGGAGCTCATTGCCAATACCAGACCAATGTAAAAATCATATCTTCCGCTACCCTCAATCATTTCGTCAGTTGCTGAAGCATTCCAGACCGTCACATTGATCAAGGAGCACAGCTGTTGCTGGTACTGGAGGCAAGGCGATGACAAATTGAAACCTAAAAACAAAACAAAAAGCATTACAATAAGGGTCAGCAAGAGAGACAGTTCTTTTGTGTACATGATGCATGGCCCACCCGAAGTTTCTGGATTTGCTTCAGTGGAAGGTCTTCAATGCACCTGTCTACTTCATAAGAGAAAGAAAATGCAAGCCACTAGGAACAGGGGCAGCTCTTTGAAACTAAAATGCAGGTACAGGGTACACGGGATAAACTTAGAAGCATTACAAGGATGACAGCGAAAAAAGCAACAGACCTTAAGGGGGGAAAGCTGTTAAGCTAAGGAGCAATCATAGGCACATTTTCCTGTGAGTAGCTACCACTGAACACAGAAACTTGCTTCTGGTTAAGCATGCATAGGATCACACTGCATATCTGTTGTTTTACAATGACATAGATCGGCATATCCAAAATTAACCGTTCCGTACAAGAAAACAAAATCCTTAAACTGAATCTTATACTATACTTGCAGTATAGCAGGAATGGGGAAACTCTGACATACACCACGGAGTCCCAGTTTGGCCCATGAAGCCATTTCTCTCAAAACCATTCCCATCAGCTGATATCACTGGTGACTTCAGCTGACGGGCAGGTCAGGGTTTAATAATAATAAATTGTGATCATAATCCTGCAATGGCTGTGTGATGCTGGTGCATGGCAAGGGAAGAGGAAGCAAATCAGCCACCTTGTACACCTTAGATGTACAGGTACATATAGACTATGAAAATAAAGCTACAAAAAGGAAGTAGGCAGTAAAATGACAGTACATGCAGAAATAGGCCTAGCTCTATGTGAAGGTAAAGGAATCTTTTCCCCTTTTGAATGTCCTTTGATACTGGACTCAGCCAAAAGGAAAACTTTTCTGTAACACAAATGATCAAACTCCTTGTCAGAAGCCACAGTCCCACCTTGTTATGCAAAAGATGTAATGCACAATGTGAGATATGGAGAAAAAGAAGTCATTTATTTCCAGCTTGGGGGAAAAAATATATCGGACAAGTAGGTACATGAAACATGGAACAGGCAGTTGCTGCTTTCTTTCCAGGAGCAGATCAAATTAGTGGAGAAAATAGCTTGTTTGGGGAACACCTTCACTGTAAGAGTAGAGGTGGAAAATTGAAAGAACCTTACAAGAGACTGTCTCTTGCCTGACAAACACATTTCGTTGTTCACAAGAGAGTCTGATTTCCAGCAAGAGAAGTCAACTGGTTTAGTCTCTGAAATTCACAGTGTCACTGATAGACCTATCTGAAGCTGAACCTCAGAATGCAACAGCTTTTCCGTTGGCTATGGCACAGTAAGTATCATTCACAGAGCGAGCGCTAATAACTATGCAATGCCTTATACACCTCATTAGCAACTCCACATCACAGATTCCTAGTTTAGGGTCACTAACTTACTTATCTGGTCAAATATTTGGGGCATATGTTTACCAGATTCAAGGTTCCATTTCTGCTCAATGATCTTACTATATTCTCCAGGAGACAGGATATATTAGGTACCTCCCATCTTCATTTTATCACAAAAATATTATGTTCAGTGCCCTAACATGATATGATGCACACAGATCAGGTTGGTGAGCTTGAACGACGACACTTTCCAAACATAGGTTTGCGGGCCTGTGTTCTCCAGGTGACGCACCCCATGAATGTCTTCTGCAGAACCCCAGCCATGCAACTTACAGCATTTATTTATTTAGTAAAATTTAAACACTGCGTGATTGCAAAAACAAACAAACCTCAAAGAGGTTAATGAAAAATAAACCAAGAAAAATTCACAGCCATACTTTAAAATACAGAAAATGTCAAACATATAATGTTACAGTGACTGTAACATCATTTTTATGCGACGTGAAAGCTATAATAGTAGATTTACTGCTTTTTTATTTCAGGTTCCCTTCTGGGCTTTGTATTAAATATGTAGGGCCTACAATCGTTTTCTCTACAACATATGCAACTATACATAGTAATACACTCTTTAATCAATTATGACATTTCCCGATGTACAACTTCTAAATTGGCAATGACTCCATAACTACAAATCCTGTCTAGGCAATCCTGAGGATTAAATTTTGCAACACCCTGGAAGATTATTTGTATGCTGTGAATAATTGCACTAATACACTGGTAAGCTTTCCTTCAAAGTACAAGATTAAAGAATCTTGCAGCTTCAAACAAATTCATTCTGGAACCTCATTTACAAATGCCAGGCGTGGCAAGAATCAACTCCAAAGAGTAGGACAGGTATAGTTCCCAGGCAATACTTCAGCCCAAGCACCCCCAAACTCGGCCCTCCAGGTGTTTTGGGACTACAATTCCCACCATCCCTGACCACTCACAGCTAGAGATGATGGGAGTTGTAGTCCCAAAACACCTGGAGGGCCGAGTTTGGGGGTGCCTGCTTCAGCCACATGACTTAAAGATAAATAATAATGAAGGTGAACAAGATTTCTGGAGCCGCTCCACATCTGACACAGGAAGAAATCTCTGACTGAAAGAAACATGCACTGTGTTGTATTAATCAGCTGTACTGTTTATCTTCTTATTATAACTACCTTCCTTTTAAACTTTAGTGGATAACCTCTTTGAAGAAAACAACTTGTCTTTTTGAGTTTCCGTTTTAAGACACCAGGGCTTTTCTTCACCTACACTTGGATAACTCTTAGCTCTGTAAGAAGTGCACTTATTCCATATACCGAGATTAAACCGTTGTTACAAATGGCCCCAAACGCCAGTATTTATTCTTAAACTAAATACAGACGTCTCAAAACAACTGTGTTATTTTGTATTGAAAAGAATTCACTCCCCGAGCCCTGCCATTCTACACCTAATCATGTCTGCAGAAGTCCAACTGAATTTAATGGGGTTTATTCCCAGGTAAGTAGGGTTAGGATTTCAGCTTATGCATTCCAAATTAAAAAGAAAACTTGTGACTTCTTTCCTCATTTTCTGTCCCATGAAGGACAAAGTTTTGTTCAGGCTAGCAACTGTGCCTTATTCTTTCAAAAGAAAGTAAAATTCACTTCCTAAAGATAGAACAACCATTACTTATTTTGAAATGCCAAGTTTTCCCACATCATTTTTAAAACACACCCAAACTTTCAGGTTCAGTCTTGCACATATAGATCCCTTCAAAAACAGGTTCTACATTACACAAATGTTATCTTAACTGCAAGAGATACATTTTGTGCTTCCACCGATCCAGTTTTCTGTGCGATCTTTACAAAATACACCCTTACCTTTGTGACATTTTACAGACATTTCTTTAAGCCATTTGTCTTCCATTTCACTAAGCAAATAGGCTACACTGAAAAAGAAAGAATGTCAATCTGCACTGTGCCAGACAGTAATTTTGTATTGCGCTCCCCTAATTTGTTTACAGATTGTGGGGATCTGTGCAGGGGGTTGTTTTTATTTTAAAGCTCTTTACAGAAAGTGTGTTTCCCTTCTCTACAGTGGGGTTCAAAGACTAATAGGTATTACTTATTTTCAGGGGGTTTTCCTACAGTCAAATATCCTGAACTATGTTTGCTGTTTAATTTCAGCACAAAAAGGCCAGTTCAGCTCTGTGACATCAAACCAAAGTTTAAAATCACCTGCAGTAGCCACAACAAGCCTTAACCAACCCACTGCTCTTTCACATACAAGAGGAGATTGAAAAGCTCCCATCTTCAATGCAAAATGAACCAGAGTCCCCTGTTATATCTGAACCCTGCAAGTAGTTTAAAAACTCCAGTTACAGTGGTACCTCGGGTTACAAACACTTCGGGTTACAGATTCCGCTAACCTGGAAGTAGTACCTTCGGTTAAGAACTTTACGTCAGGATGAGAACAGAAATCGTGCGGTGGCGGCAGCAGGAGGCCTCACTAGCTAAAGTGATACCTCAGGTTAAGAACGGTTTCATGTTAAGAACAGACCTCTGGAACGAATTAAGTTCGTAACCAGAGGTACCACTGTATTGAGCAAACTAGGATCATAAAACCATGGTTTGATACTCTTCTGACGTAACTAGAATCTGAGCTAACCAGACACCCCCAAGTTCAGAAGCACTATTAAATGAGACTTTTGTTGAGGTATTACAATTTATATTTGTAAGAAGTTTCAAGAGAGATATCTAGAAATAACTGAATTCAGCAAGCAATAACACTAACCATACATTTCTAGCCCAAATCAGTATTGTTTTGTGTTAAACACCTGCATTCTAGCAGACCACATAAACAGATTTTTAAAACAGCCTCTTTTTTACCATAAAATCTCTAAATATCACAGCTTTCAAGCAAAAACTAGAAAGTATTCCCCCCCCCCAACCAGGCTTCCAAAATTATCTTCGCCTGTTGAATTTATATCCTTATCCGCCGCAGCATTCACTGTGAATTCCTACATTATTCATGCTGATCTGAATGTTCCCAATACAAAAACAAGTAACCAACTTTACTGTGAAAAATTCCTATGAAGGTAATGTTAAGATTCCTATGAAGGTAATGTTAAGAATTCTAGACCTCTAAATGTTCTCACTGAGCATGCATCATAAAAGGGAGAATGTTAGCATGCTAACAGTAATCTAGTGTACTTTGCATGCCTGGTTCTTCTCACTTCTCCTAATGATGCCTCCATTATTCTGGAAAAGCACAAAGCGTTACACAGACAGCCACCTGGGGGTAGGGATTTGAGGAATCCTCCTCATTAACGCTTACGTGTCCCAGGAACACCCAGATTATCTATTCTCTATCACAAGATAGCAGCTCCCCAATTCTGCTGTTGCCTCTGGCCACACTTAAGTTTCTGCCTTCCAAACTGTCCCCTTTCCTTGGCTTAACCTGTAGGGAGACAGTGAGGCTGCAACAAAATATATCCGGTTGAAAGCTGGGGCTGCTTCATGATAGGAAAGGACTGGAACAACATTTTCAGTCACTATGAAGTGCAACAGGGTGAGGAGCTGGATCTGTTTGGCAGGCTCAGGTCCTTATCTCCCTATGCCCTGCAAGTCAAGTTTGATATGTGGGCTGTTACCCACCTGTCATTCACTTGACATCACGGTGACATCAGGTGACTCATTTCTGCCTGTGCGGTTTGAAATCAAACCATGTGAGCATAGGCACAGCACCTTTGCTAATGCCACTTTTACCTGCCACACACCTGACATTATATAAAATATCAGACATAGGACAATGAGTGGTGTTTGGCCAAAATGGCCTGGCAGGCCTAATCGGGACCATGGGCAAAGGTTCCCCCACCTTGGAAGTAGAATGTTATATACCATGTTTCTCATTTTTGATTCTCCTAAACCACAGGTGAGAATGCAATGCTTCTCTCAATGTCGCTGGACTACAACTGCAAATCATCACTGACTATTGGCCATTCTTGGCTTGAGCTGATGGCAGTTGGTGTCTGGCAGCATCTGAAGGGTTAATAATAATAATAATAATAATAATAATAATAATTATTTAGTATTTATATCCCACTCATCTGGTTGGGTTTCCCCAGCGACTCTGGGCGGCTCCCAACAGAATTAATGATAATAAAAAAGTGATAACACAACAGACATTAAAAACTTCCCTAAAGAGAGCTGCCTTCAGGTGTCTTCTAAAAGTCAGATAGTTGTTTATTTCCTTGACATCTGATGGGAGGGCATTCCACAAGGCAGGCACCACTACCAAGAAGGCCCTCTGCTTGGCTCCCTGCAACCTCACTTCTCGCAGTGAGGGAACCACCAGAAGGCCCTCGGAGCTGGATCTCAGTGTCTGGGCTGAACGATGGGGGTGGAGACACCCCTTCAGGTATACTGGGCCGAGGCTGTTTAGGGGTTATCCTTGCTTTAAGAAAATATTGGTCCTTCCAATTCTGCAATTGATTCTAAGCTATCTACTCTAAAATGGCAAAGAAAAACTGAATCATACAACTGAATCATACAAATCACGTGGCAAATATATCCTTAACTCTGCTACTTTGAACTCCCTTATCAGTAGCACTTCCCTTGAAAGTTTTTCACTGCTCTATAATAAATCACTCTGCTCCATTTTCAACAAATTATGGAAGAAATAATTCTGAAAGCTAAGGAAACAAAGGTGATCCACATGTATATGGTTGAGCACAAACTTTTAATTGGGACCAACCAAAATATCACAATATTGCGGCAATACAGTGGTACCTCAGGTTTCATACGCTTCAGATTACAGAGGGAATCAACCCAAGGAAGGCCACAGGGCCAGATGGGGTAGCTGGAAGGGTATTGAGAGACTGTGCAGATCAACTAGCAGGAGTTTTCACTGGGATTTTAAATCAATCCCTAGCCCAGGCTATTGTTCCATCCTGCCTAAAGTCCTCTATTATCGTTCCAATAGCAAAAAAACCTAACCCGGAAGATCTGAACGATTTTCGTCCAGTAGCACTCACACCTATAATCATGAAGTGCTTTGAAAAGCTGGTACGAAATTATGTCATCGCCTGCCTACCAGAGGGACTGGACACATTCCAATTTGCTTATAAAACGAAAAGATCGACAGAGGACGCTGTGGCGATTGCCCTCCATGCCGTCCTTGCACATTTGGAGCAGCGGGGGGGTTATGCCAGACTGCTTTTTTTAGATTTTAGCTCGGCATTTAATACCATTCTACCACAACGTCTGATGTCTAAACTGGAAGATCTGGGGCTTCCGTTATCACTTTGTGGGTGGATATTGGACTTTTTGTCAGACCGCCCCCAGAGGGTTCGGTTGGGCCCTTATACCTCTAATATGCTTAAGACTAACATAGGAACACCACAGGGATGCGTACTCAGTCCGCTCCTTTATATTCTTTACACGTACGATTGTGTCGCTACTCACCCTAGTAATAGGGTTGTCAAATTTGCAGATGACACAACCGTGATTGGGCTCATCTCTGAAAGGGAGGGTGAAATGGATTATAGAGATGAGGTGGAGCGGCTGACAGAGTGGTGCAGAGCTAACAACTTGCTCATAAATACAAGGAAGACGAAGGAACTTGTGGTGGACTTCAGGAGACAGAAGAGCAATGTCCAGCCACTTTTGATTGATGGGGTCTGTGTGGAGAGGGTAACAACGTTCAGATTTTTGGGCATTGAATTACAAGAGGATCTGTCCTGGAGTGTCAACACAAGGGGGCTTGTGAAGAAGGCGCAGCAGAGACTGTATTTTTTGAGAATACTAAGGAAAAACCATCTTCCGCAGAAACTGCTGCTTGCCTTCTATCACTGTGCCATTGAGAGCGTGCTTACTTATGGCCTATGTGTGTGGTACGGAAGCTGTACTACCCAGGACAGGATGGGGTTGCGCAGGGTTGTGAAGGCAGCAGAGAGCATTGTTGGCTGCCCACTTTCCACCTTAGAGCAGATTTATGCCACAAGGTGCCATAGGAAGGCACTGGACATAGTAAAAGATCCATCGCATCCTGGTCACTGTCTCTTCGAGCTCTTGCCGTCGGGACGGAGATACAGGACGATGAAGACTAGAACGAGCCGTCTTAAGAACAGCTTCTTCCCCAGAGCAATCTCGGCCCTGAATGGGAAGACCGGACTTTGAAAGTCATCAAATCTCCTTTGCCGTATTTTATTATATTTTTTAATTAGTGTTTTTATGGAGTAACCAAGTAATTTCGTTGTCCCCGAAGGGGGCAATGACAATAAAGATATTATTATTATTATTATTATTATTACTCTGCTAACCCAGAAATAGTACATCGAGTTAAGAACTTTGCTTCAGGAAGAGAACAGAAATTGTGCTCTGGCGGCGCAGCAGCAGCAGGAGGCCCCATTAGCTAAAGTGGTGCTTCAGGTTAAGAACAGTTTCAGGTTAAGTACAGACCTCCGGAACGAATTAAGTACTTAACCCGAGGTACCACTGTATTTTGAGTTCTCTAGAAGTCTTCCAACAAACAATATATTACACAAAGAATGGGGGCTGGAGAAGAAATAACAAAAACAAATTAGAGTAGATAGTGTAGGCTCAGTTCCAAGATGGGGACTACAGACTGAGCACCACTCCTCTCAGGTGCTGATGCTAACAGATGACAGGTTTAAGATTCTGGCTGTTGCAGCTGCTGAGAAATTAAAGTTATGCTTCCTGCTGGCTAAGTAGTCTTACAACAACAAACATAAAAGTAATAATGTTAATTATAGTTTAAATGCTTTCAATCCTACATACTCAGATGCAACCACAAACTTTCAGGTGCTGGGCAAAATTAAAACTCATTGGAAGTGTCAGCAATCCAAGCCCCAACACGAGACCAATTTTCACTACTTCTACAAATAGTGCTAGCTTAGCGTATTTATAAAGCCACTGTACTTCAGCTGCATACATTTTTACTGTATCTTAACAAAGCAACTTCTGTCTGGACATGTTACAAGATTATAGAAAGCCCTTCATGACTATGTCACATGACACTCTTGTACAAGGCGTATCACAAAGGGAACCTAGGACCATTACAGCTTTGAGAATCTGCACAATAAAGTGCTACTAGCCTCTAGTATCTCATACAACACCATGAGGGAAGAATATTGCTTTAGGTACAAAGTGTTTAACGTGCTGAACTAGCAGGACTGATCAGTAATTTACATAGAGAGGACAATCTCTAATATATGTTTTTTCTCTAGGTGGTGGGGCCTTTGAAAGCACCTTGGGCCTGGAAGATCTCAGGCAGCCAGCATAATTGCCACAAAACAGTCTGCACATTATTCTCACTTCCTCACATCCATGCTGCAGCTCACTTTTTGATGTCAACTGGAGATTTCTTCAATGTCAGCCTCATTCAGTATTCTACAGTAGTCCAACCTTAAGGTTGCAAAACTATTAATATGTACGATCACTTTGCTTGAACAAAACTGGTGTTTTAAATTACGTTTTTGTGGATCTTGACCTGATTTTATCCTTATATGCTACACTCTGCCTTCCATTTTTAAAAATGAAAATCCAGATTAAATTTGTGCAAATAAAATTATTATTAGTTAAAGTACTTTGTTATGCTTTTCTGGGCAAATGCCCATCCAAAACATCTTACAAGCAAAATAATTATCAAAGTAGTATGAAATTTTAAAAAGCCACAAGTAAACACTTCATAATAATATAACAGAACCAGAAAGAATACTATTATTATTGAGTCAGACCATCATGAGATCAAGGATTAAGGGGTGGAACCTCTACATGTGTAACGTATAAAAGATACTTGCTATGTTCTGTTCTAGGAGCAAAGATGAGACCAAGAAACCCCACAGAACCCTGTACAGTGCCTGGAGATTGAATACCAATCCCCCAAAACAGGTTTATATCAAGTGCATTAGGATTATCCACCAGACTTGCTTTACCTCATCCACTTGGCAAAAACTTCAGTACTAGAACAACCACACCTAGGTATTTAATCTCAGAAATGCAACCTAGGTGTCTTGAGCTGATTGGTAATACCCAAACTCCAGATCTTTTCCACCAAGTGCTTTGTAGCAACAGCAGAAACCCCACAAATCAATTCCTGTGGTTCTCAACTCGCCTCCCAATTACCACATTCTGGACAGGGTCTGACAGAACCAATTCAAACCAGGTATAAGCAGACTTCTACTTTGTTTGGGGTTTTTGTTTTTTACTAAGTCCCCGAAATCTACCAATTCAACCCAGCAGCAAAACACAGACCCTACAAGTTAAAGAGTCCAGGGTTAAGCATGCAATCAATAAAAAACATAAAGCAGGAAGGAAATAGCTTGTGCCTTTTCACTGAAAGACAGAGTAGAACTATAACAAATAACAGCAACTGTAAAAGCAGCAGCACAGCTACTAGCAATAAGCAACACACAAGGCAGAAAAATAATATTAAAAGTTCTTTAATGGCCAGTAAAGGCTTACCGAAATAGCAAAGCCTTCACCAGCTAGCAGAAGGAGATAGCTAGGCAGGCTTCAGAGGGCAATGTATCACCCCTATGGGCAATGCAGTGGAGAAGACCCCGCAACTCACTCTTGGATTTTGCTTTGGCAAAGGATGGATTATCACCTTGACTTCTTGAGCAGTGTAAGGTAAGGCACTGATCTTCAACTGGTGGTCCTGGACCCACTACTGAGTCACCATACACCCAAAAGCAGGTTACAATGCCGCCACCACATTGGGAAAATAAATAGAGGCAAGTCTCCAAGTCTGTTTGAGCTAAAGGTGGGTCTTAGGGCTAAAAAGGCTGAAGACTAATGCCCTAAAAGGATATTAGACCCACAGTATCGACATACAATCACTCAAACTATGAGAAGAAATCCATTCCATGGCTCACTCCTTAAGCACCACAACTTACCAGAACAGCAGACCAGGAAGCAACCTAGAAATTAACCAACGTGCCTTTAATGATCGTAATGAAATGAGGTAAGAGAGATATGAAGCCACAGGCTTCCAAAAAAGGATGGCTATAGTTCCTGGAGCTCCTTCGCCCACGCCATCCTGCCTCAGCCCTGCTCTTAAAAATAAATAAATCAGATTGCTAAATCTCCAAATCACAACCGCGTCAGCCTGCTCTCGCGAAATGCGTGTTTAAGTGGAAGTCGCTCCCCTGGGGTGACGCGCCACTCACTTTTATTTTTACTCAAGAGTAAACCCGTTGACATGAGTGGCCATGTCTAACCCGGCTCCATTCATTCCAGCAGGCCTGCTCTCTGCGTAAAAGTTAAGTTGACATCACATGCCACCGAAGCGCAACAACTCCCAGGTAAGTGCGCACCACGGTCACAACAATATTGTGGCAAGGACTGTGTGTGTGTGTCGTGCAATCGCTGGCTCCGTGCAAGCGCCACACAAATCTTCTTGCAACGACCATCCCCTCCGCTTTGCACGCTCCGCGCGACGGCGAGCAACTAAAGCAAAGCGCCGCTTGGCGAGGGGCAGGAGGCCGGCCGGAGTCGCGCGGGGTCCGGCTCCGCTTCTCTGCGGGGAGACGGAGAGAAGCCACCCGCCGGAGGCCCAAGCCCGGTTACCTGCAACGGCGGCGCCTCTTTCTTCCTCATATCCCGCCCGCCCGGAGAGGGGCCGCGGCCGGCGCAGCGGCGTCGGAGAGGAGGAGAAGCGGCAGCGGCAGCGGAGGAGGAAGAGGCGTCGGAGGAGGAGGCCGAGGGGAAGCCAAGCGCCCTTGCCAAGCGCGCGCCGTCGCCATGGGGAAAGCCCCGCTCAGGTGCTGGGCTGCTCCGCTCCGTCGCCCGCCCTCCGCGCAAACCCACGCGAGAAACTCCGCCGGCGCCCTCGCTCCCCTCCCTTGGCACGCCAGGCGGAAAGGGAGGAGCGACGAGCCGGGCGGAAGCTGCCTCACCGAGGGGATATGTTTTTGGGGTGGGGAGGGGTGTCACGTGAAAGTTTCCCCATTCCTCCTTGCGGGGAGGTGTGTGTGGGAAATGGGGTAAGGGAGACACCCAGGCTTGCAGTGCAAATCCGCGCAGGAGTCGTGCGAAGTGCGCGCGAATTTTGGAACAGGGGCCTTGTTTGTTTATTACATTTCTGTTGCATTTGTTTATATTGCATTGCTTAGTTTTAAGGTGGCGTGCACAGTTTCCCCCGGCCCACTCCTCCCGTTTTATCTGCACAGCAACTCTGTGAGGCCGGCTGAGCAGTGACTGGCCCAAGGTCAAACCCAGGTGTGCTTCTTGGTGGAGTGGGGATTTGAACCCTGATCTCCCAGTCTGACCACTTACACCCCACTGGCTGTACTTGATATAGGGTCCGGCTGCCGCTCTCGACTGAGTGCGTAACGGCCTGTGAAGCAAATGGGCGGCTTTGCAGTCGCTTTGTCCTTGATTTCATGTACAGGTGTGCCCTTGGCCACTAAATAAAGGTAAAGGTACCCCTGACCATTAGGTCCAGTCGTGGCTGACTCTGGGTTGTGGCACTCATCTCGTTTTATTGGCTGAGGGAGCCGGCGTGCAGCTTCCGGGTCATGTGGCCAGCATGACTAAGCAGCTTCTGGCGAATCAGAGCAGCTCACGGAAATGCCGTTTACCTTCCCGCCGGAGCGGTACCTATTTATCTACTTGCACTTTGACATTCTAGGTTGGCAGGAACTGGGACCGAGCAACGGGAGCTCACCCCATCGCAGAGATTCGAACCGCCGACCTGATCAGCAAGCCCTAGGCTCTGTGGTTTAACCCACAGCGCCACCCGCTAAATACCTGATGGCTAATGTGTGCGTGTTTCCAGTGGAATTCCCATCTACAGAAAACATACCAAAACGGGTTAGAGTACCTGTAGATGACCCTGGAGTCTCCTTCCAACCCTACAATTCTGTGATTATCATGGACCCATAAAACAGGGAAGAACTACCGCTTGCTATTTGCCCTTCTCACTGTGAGTTGTTTATTCTGTCTCCTGGGGCTACTGCTTTTTGTCTGGCCAGCATCTAATTGCTTAAGGGCAGAGTTCATTTGAGAAATATGAGCCTGCAGTTTAAGCACCTGATACAAGGTAAGATAGTGGAAAAAGTTGGCCTGGAGGGTTTCAGACCTCATTAAAGAGGTTTAGTCAGTGGATGTAAACTGTAGATCCTATCTTGGGTGAAAAGGAAAACTAGGAGAAGAGCACAACATGAGCACGTGTATGTAAGCCCGGTTGCCCCTCACCAATTGCTTGTGGGGAGACCTGGGGGGCCTAAGGGTTCAAAACTATGGTAGGATGCCAGGGCCCCAAAATGGCACACAGGGAGAAACTTAATAAAATGGGGCCCAACTCTATATAGGAGAGTAAGCAAGAGATTCAATTAAATATACAATTTTAAAAACATTGAAAAAGGAGGGGAGTCCCAACAATTTAGCTATATTAGTCTGGCTACTTCTAGGCTGCAATGCAACGGTAGACCCTCAACCTCTGTCCTTCGCTGGCTGTGAGCTGCTGCTGAAGAAACACTGAGAGGTGGTTCAGTGGTGCTCTCACTTCTCTTGCCTTCACTGAATGGTTCTGAAAAAGACAGTTCTTTTACTAGTTTCTTTGTGGTTTCTTCCCCTGAAAGCTGTCTGTGGACAAATGCCATGTCCCTCAGCCTGAAAGTGAGATGAGCACCGCAACCCCATAGTCACCTTTGACTGGACTTAACCGTCCAGGAGTCCTTTAACTTTTTTTTTATTTTTTAAACCTTACTTCATGGGGTTGCACATCCATATGTATGCACACACACCTCTATTTTTCCAGCTTGTTCTGCCCAGTTATGAGTTCACTGTTCCTGACAAAGATGTTTGCTTTAAAAAGCAAAATAATAGGGGCAGCATTGAGAGGAAACTGCAGATTTAAGAATGCAACATAGGCCATGGAATTTGGTCTCGCTAGACACAGTGATGGCCACCATCTTGTATGGCTTTAAAAAAAGGAGATGTACAACAAAGCTTTCAATGACTATTAGCCATAATGGCTACAGACCCTCCAAGTGTGCCAGTTTTCCAGGGATGTCCCTGATTTAGAAAAGCTGTCCTGGTTTCTGATTTGATCCTAGAATGTCCCACTTTTCCTTAAGTTGTCCTTATTTTCATTGGAGAACTGTTGGAGGGTATCAAGTTACTCAACTCCCAAGCCATCTGATGGCAATCCTGTATAGGGAAGGTTTTTTTTAAAGGGTTTTTGTTTTTATTATGTTTTTATATATGTTGGAAGCTGCCCAGAGTGGCTGGGCAGAGTGGCTGGGGCAACCCAGTAAGGTGTGTGGGGTATAAATAGTAAAGTTATTATGGAATGGGACGTCCCTATTTTCATCGGAGAAAGGTTGGAGGGTATGTGGCTATAATCTGCCTCTGCACACAAGAAGCAATAACACTTCTTCTGAATGCCAGGGGTCTTCTGAAGTACTGCCTTTTAAAGGCAAGTCCCACCTGGGTTTCCTTTTAGTTCAATATATCTGAAAAGAAACATACAGTACTACAAAACTCTAAAGGTCAGATTCACAACCAGTCTGGGTAGTGCAATGGGCTTTTGCCTCTTTTCCATCATGCCCCCAAGTGGTTCTAGGGGGTCAGAAGAACCCCTAGAACAGTGCATGGGGCCCATGGGAAAGATAAAGGGGAGACAGTTCTGTATGGCAAGCAGAAATCATAATAGTGTGACATCTACCTTAATTCCTAAGTTTCTTTTAAGGTAAAGGTACCCCTGCCCGTACGGGCCAGTCGTGTCCGCCTCTGGGGTTGTGCGCCCATCTCACTTAAGAGGCCGGGGGCCAGCGCTGTCTGAAGACACTTCCGGGTCACGTGACCAGCGTGACAAGCTGCATCTGGCGAGCCAGCACAGCACACGGAAACGCCGTTTACCTTCCCGCTAATAAGCGGTCCCTATTTATCTGCTTGCACCCGGGGGTGCTTTCGAACTGCTAGGTTGGCAGGTGCTGGGACCGAACGATGGGAGCACACCCCGCCGCGGGGATTCAAACCGCCGACCTGACGATCGGCAAGTCCTAGGCGCTGAGGTTTTACCCACAGCGCCACCCGCCACCAGCGTTTCTTTTACCTTAAAAGATTTATGATGACTTGTCAAGTCCCTCATTCAAGATCACTATGACAACCTAAATAGGCATAATGGGATATCTCCATGGTATAGTGGTACCTCTGGTTAAGAACTTAATTCGTTCCAGAGGTCCGTTCTTAATCTGAGGTACCACTTTATCTAATGGGGCCTCCTGCTGCCACCGCTGTGCTATTTCTGTTCTCATCCTGAAGCAAAGTTCTTAACCCGAGGTACTATTTCTGGGTTAGCGGAGTCTGTAACCCGAGGTACTACTGTATATTCATGCACTAGTGTAATGAATGTGTCGGTACATTTTAATTATTTCAAATTAAAAGCTATTGTTAGCTGTGCCTTGTGTTTATTTATCCCTCTCTCCACTTCTACATCTGCTGCTTAGGAGCTGATAACTTTCTCAAACTGCTTGCTTACTCCAGCCAGCATCTAAATCATGAATAATTCGGCCTACCTTTCGCACACCAGGTGCCTCTGCATGTAACCTGAAGTGCTCTCTCCCACTGCATAATTCAGAAGTGGCTTCCTTACCTTACTTTTCAGCCAGCTTCAAAAACTGCTGTTGCCATTTCACAGTGAGTTCTGGTTCTAAAAACGGGTGGAATCTCATTAACAAGCCCATTTCATGTCTGCAAAATTTCAGACATGCATTCAGAGTTTTTCTGCTATGGCATTGCAACCACTCCACCACGCACCATTTAAATGCCCATATTATTAATCTTCTCTTACAGGGCCACAAAAAGAAATATATATATATATATGTCATTCCTGTGACTTACACTGCAACTGCTACAAGTTTGGGGTCAGATATGGCATTTGTCATGTCATTTGGCCTTCTATCACTGTTTTGTTTTAATTTCTGGCAGGCGGGGGCACTACAGTTCTGAACAGTGAAAGAAAAGGGGGAGAAGCCTTAATGCACTGAAGGTGTAATGTTTGCCAAGGCGAAGTCCAAACACTGAAAACAGGTTTTAGAGCTAAGCTAAGCCCCAATTTAAATTAAGCCATAAAAGTGAATGATAAGATTACTTAAGTACTAGGGTCTGTCACATCCCACTGCTAGTAGGTTAGTGCCTTAGGTAGGATATAAACATTTTCTTATCTTTGTGAAGGAAAAACAATTAGTGATTTTGACTGGAGGATTAGGAGAAAGCCTTGCTAGTGAGACTGTGAATTATAATACTCTCCTCAAAGGGTAACAGCTACGAAGAAAAATCTCAAAGCAAACACTGAACTAGAATTTTTTTTTTATTTTAAAACAGTACACATTAATAAATAGGTCTGTTGTCAGAATCCTTAATAAATAGCCTTTGCTAATTTACAAGGCAAATACAATATGCCTATAACTACTTTTTTTTTTAAAGCAAAGCTAAGGTTATTGAGCATTTAACAAATCTATATACACATTGTTTTGGAAGCTAATAAAATAGTCCTCTTTAGTCTGCCTGAAGTAACTATATTGCAACACAAAAGCATTTAAGCAATCAAGCCCATAGCATTTGAGGTTTGCTCCCTTTTCCATTATTTGAATCCGCATTTTTATTTGACGCCAACCAGCCAACACCACTTCTACTACAAGAGAGAACAGAAGACTTTCACCTCTAGGTCAGGGATGGGGAACCTGTGGCTCTTTCAGATGTTGCTGGACTCCAGGTCCCATCAGCCCCAGCTAGTGTATTGTTGTGTGTTGTAGTCCAGAAACATCTGGAGGAATACAGGTACCCCACACCTGTTGGTGTGGCTCTATGTAAGAAGTCCCCCCCCCCCCAAGTGCAAACCTATATGCCAACTGTGTGTTCAAAGAGCTCTGAAATCTTTAAAATCCTCCATTTATATTAGAAAGTGTGAGTGGTCCATCATGCAAGTACAGTCCAACTTTCAGTACAGTTTATAGGCCCTCTTTATTTAATCTTAATAAAATGGAATCACAGCTTCCATTTCAAAATTCAGTGTATTTGACTTTGTAGCTAATTTTTTTCAGTATCACTACATTCAACATAAACCAAGTTTATTACTAAGATAGTTTCATATAAATGAAATGAGCATATTCATATAGATTAATACAGTGCTTTTTTTTCTTAAAAAATGTTTAGGGGTACTCTCATTTTCCTACTCATTGAAATACTACCGCCCAATGAGGCCAAACTTAGATTCACAAAATGTTTAGGGGTATGCATACCCCGGCATACACCCAGAAAAAAGCACTAGATTAATAAATATGAATCTTTCTCTCACATACACACAATCTTACACTCACACACATTTTGAAATAGTTATTAGGAGAAATAATTTCTGTAGGCAGAAACTTAAAAGCCAATTAAAGAGCACTTCATATTTATTCAGAACTAAGTCCCACATTCTTTAATGATGCTTGCTCCCTAGTCCAAGTAAGAATTACAGCCTTTGTTCTAAGTATTTCTGGGGTTGCTCTATTGAGTTTCTAAGTATTTGTTAGTGGATTGTGCCCAAAGTCTACAAAAAAAGTATTCCTGTGTAAGCAGGTTGTGAGTTGAAACCTTGGTTAGCTTTTAACAAACACACATATAATATTGTGTTGTATTTAGGATATTACAAAAATGTTTTTTGGCTTCATCAGAAAGGTTTATTACTATTAGACTTCAAGTCAATAAAGCAGGGGATAAATATGTAAATCCTACATCATGTTTCTCAGCAGAATTAAGTGTCTTCTGTACATCATCATACTTCATAAATATGCTATGAAATGCCTTTAGAGCATGCTCAACTATAGCGCATTGCCCTTCCATGAATATATGGTCCACTGAAAATAATTAGAGCCCAAGCTAATGAAAATGTTTTAAGTGCCTAGGTTCCTGTACAATCAATGTGTACAAACTAGGCAACAACCTAGAAAGTGCATGTCAAAGTTTGAGGAAGACTGAAATTCAGGAGATAACTGCATATTTATTTCCCAGTATGGGACACCAATCAATACTGTAAGGAACTTAAAACACACAAACAACCAAAGTAGTAACAGCAGAGGAAGATCAGGGAATGGAAGGAAAGTATTGTTACTAGCATTACTATAACTCTTGATTATTTTACACCTGGAATTCAGGAAAACTGACCTTTACACAGGGTAACAAAAAACAAACAAACAAAAATAACGGAAGGGAAAACTATCAGCTGAACAGAGTAACAAAAATAAATGCATCTATTTGCCATTCAAAATGTCAAATGCCAAGATATAAATTATGTGCAAGGCCGCTAAAAATATGTCAGAACGTTATTCAATTTCTGCTAGTCAGTGCACCTAAAAACAAAGCCCATATATCAGAAATCAACCTACATAAGTCAGTTCAAAAAGTGTCACAAGCAGAGAGCGGGTGCATTGCAGAAAGGTGACAGCACCACAAATGGCCTCAGATGGACTTGCCATGCTCTACTGCCCAGACAAGGGATAGCCAGCTGGCAGGCTCCATGGTCTTTTTTACCTGTCAGCCCTTCCCTTTTAAAATCAAGGGGTGCTAAATCAAGTATATGTACACTCTTAAGGAAAGCAAAAAAAATTTAAGTTGCAAGAATGAGAGAAATACCATACTTTAACGCTACATCTGTCTCGGATTTGTCTGCAGCATGTATGTTATACATAAGCATATATATATATATTTGTCTTTATTATGCTTGAGCACACAAACATACACTCTCCATAATTGTAAAGAGCTTCCTTCCAGATGGCATAATCTTTATTATGGAGCCTGACAGGGTATGTTTGGGTGGCAGAATAGATTTCTGCCCCTGAAACATTATTGGGAAGGCAGAGTGTCAATCTTCCCCCCTTAGCCATCCCAGGCCTAGACAGACAATGCCTCGTTCAGTCAAGAATACCTTTGTATAGGATTTTAAATGTGCATAAGTACCAGCATACTTGGTTAGGCACTTTTTCGTAGAGAACAATAATGCACATGAGCGTTTGCTCTAATTTCTAGACTGAGATAACACTCCTAGCCGTATGCCTACCTACATTAAGGAAAACTAAACTGAGGTCATCATAAGTCAAAGGCCTGAAAAAAACCCCAACAACTGTGATTTAATCTCTGGATATATATCTTTAAAAAAAAAAACAAGAAAAGAATTACCACATCTCAGCGATTTTCTTTTAAAAACTTGAAATGTCAAGCGCAGCATGTTTAAAAAATACAGTGCCTTGGAATGATTCCCTCCAGAAACTTACCATCACAAACAGCAAGCTTCCACACAAAACTAATACCTAAACTTTATGAATACTGATTAAGGGCAGTCATCCATAAATCCACCTTTCTCAGACAAGTGTCCTCTGGTGAGCAGGACACATGGTGTGCCGATAAGACCCCAATTGCACTTCTGAAGCAGATAAGAAACATCAGGATTCCATTCAAAGCACTGGGGGGAAATCCCAGTGTTTCTTACTTTCTCCATATCTTACAAAAATAGGAGAAGATCTTGCTTCTTTCCCAAGACTTCTGTTCATGTCAGGAGATTTTGGGAAGGATTTTGGTGATTACCACCGTACAAGCCAACACAACATTTATGGACCCTTGATTAAGTGTCTTTTCACAAGTCACGACTGGTGACCATCATCACATTTAAAGTGACTTATATTTATCTACTCCAACATGTGTAGACACGGTAAAAGATACCTATGGGTAATCCAAATATTAACAGTATACATCTCTTGTATAAACTCTCAGGCGACGTGAGAAATGCCCTTTTATTTTATCAACTTCAATTTAGAAACTGACATCCCATTTGTAATTTTCCAGACAAACCTTACAAGTATTGCAGAACTGCACTGATTATTTGTGTGAATGTAGAAAACTGATAACTCTCTATGTTGCAGTTGTTTAACTTTGTTGTTTATCTTTCACCCGGCAGGGTAAGTAACATTATTGCCAGGACAGGAGTGGCTTTTAATGAAGTTGAAGCTGGAATCTGAATTCATCGATTCCTTATTTGCTTTGTGAATACAAAAACTGAACTTCCAAGTTCACAGAATTTTAAAAGTAATGCATACTTAGGAAAAAGGTGTGCATATTTGGATCAATACTCCAATACCTATGTTATGTATCTTTGGAACTGATAGGAAAAATATATTTCTATGGCTGATGTCAAATACGTTAAAATTAATTACTAATTTATATTCAAATACCCTGAAGCTGTTAAAATGAAATCTGAAGGTGCATATAGCAAAGTGAATTCTTAATATCTGAATCAGGTATACCAAATTAGCTGGTCGTTTTGCTAAAATGAGAGAGCTGTGTGTCTCAAGCAAATCTGAACTGTTTTTCAGCAATATCCAGGCTCTGCCTTGTGGATGAATGACTGAAGAGTTGCTTAGGCTAATGGCCTAACCTTTCCTTGACTGGAATTGAACATTTTCCTTTCCTCTTACAGAATCACTTAACCACAACCTTCTTTTTGCCCTCAAAAGTGCAGTTCAAAACCTGACTTCATAACCTGTGTTATGAAGTAGCTTACTTGGTTAGAAAAAAACCCGGAAGGCTGTGAATGGGCAATTTTAGAACACCTCTCTTCAGAATTCACACACAACAGGAGGTGCATGGAAGTTACCACACAGTCACCTCAGCTATAAATTCAGACTCTAAAGTATATATGAAATTGTGCTGCCGTTTCTGACCACTTTGCATGTTTGTAAGCAATGAAGACTGCCAAGTGATAGGGGAAAATGAACTGCCCCATGGAGTTTTTCAAGACACACCTTCATTCAAATTATGTGGTCTTTTTTTAGAATGCAAAAGGCACTGAAGTACTTTCCAACTATTTACAAATGACCAAAAAATAAAAATAAAAAAATTGAAAAGTGGTTACAATCTGCCATGATCCTCACATTCTTGTCTGTTGATTATTAAAAGCTCCTGAATTCATGTAATGTGTTAATGCACTTCAAATGCTTACTGTGAACAAAAAGGCGTATCTGTAAACTGACTGCTGTATTTACTTAAGTGTGAGCAACTATGTCCTGGTAAGAAAATATTTTGAGAGACAAACACACTGCTCTGTTTCTTGGACTTAATTATGAGCACTTCAGCGCCATTCCAGATTACAGAGAAAGTCAGTGAGGGAAGGAAATTTACCAGTGTGCAGATTCTGAAACATGGATATAAAGAACCCTCAATTAAAGCTGTGAGAAAAATGAATTTTGTGACCTAACGAAAGAGATATTGGGGGTGTGGGGGAGGGAATCCAATCTAAATTTCTGAAGTGTATCTACATTTTTCAAAGGGACAGCTTATCATTCATTACACCTGCCCAATGGAGCACAGAAGCTGGATTTAATTTATTCACAACCATGTTTCAGGAAGACATTTTGAAAACTTCCAGAACACTTCCACCTTCACTGTATACATCACCTTTCTAGGGTGAAGAAATACATCAGCTTTTGCACTGATGCAGTTCTTACCCGCCTGCCGTGAGGGGCATAAGAGTATTCCATTTTAATACCATTTAGATAGTTGAAGCATGGTAACAGTTAGTCTTAGAGAAACTGGATTGAGAACACCAATTCATTTCACATATTCCAACAAGGAATGAAAGGCTCTGTTGTTCTCTGGGCTTAGAAATCAAAGTCTCTGTCATTCCCATAGCCTAGAAGTGGAAAGGCTTTTATTATTTTCTGGGTCATCCAGTCCCTTTTGATATCATGGTATTAATCAGTCTTCGTATTGGGCTTATTTAAATCCCCAATACTGAAATTGAACTCCTTGAAGACTTGTATGAGAACAATTCCAATAGATACAGTGGTGAATCCACAAGCCATCCCCAAGAAATCCACCACTCCAACATTACTCCACTCTCTGAACAGGATGGCTGAGGCCAGCAAGACCAGAGTGGTGAACACTACATAGTAGATGGCACCAAACACCGAGGAGTCGAAACATTCCAGAGCCTTATTGATGTACCTGAACTGAATGATGATGCTACATCCTAATACTGCCAGCAGGACCAAACAGAGGTACAGTGCTCTTTGGCTCGATGGGTTATTGTGAAAGATATCTTGAGCAGCTAGTCCAATGCCTTTTGTACTGGGCACTGTGAAGCTTCCTAGCAATGAGCAAATGCTGATGTAAACCATAATATTGGTGGGTCCGTGAGCAGGTGCAATCCAAAAGATAAGCAGGAGGAGCATGAGAAGGACAATGCAGAGGTAACCCACGAACACTGAAAAACAAAAAAACAGAATGGCAGCATGGTAAATTTCTACATAAAGGCAATTTTACAAAGGACTTTTTTTTCATGTTTACAATGTGCCTATGCCATATACTCATAGTCAGAACAGAAAACTGGAATCAGCTTTGAAGGGATATAGATGATAGTGTATATTTTCTTCTGTTCTGTCACCTATTTCTTGGGTTAAAAGCTTGTATTAAGAGTATATAAAGCAGATCAAATTTCCCAAAAGGAATACATCCCTAAGTACTTATACCTAAAATAATTGCCTATTACTTTAATGCACAACCTTCTAATCAAAAACCGTTGGTTTGTTTTTTAAAAACTAATACATTGATAGTTGCTACAGTCTTGTGTAATTAGGTTGGTTAAATTCCAGTGACTTCAATTCTGCAGGGCTACAGCTAATTTCTCCTTTAATAATGCACTGAAGCATACCAAGAACTTAAGCAGATAAACAGTTCCTATCAAAAAAAGCAAACTGGCTTGTCTTATTATGCTTCCAGTGTTTTCCTGCAGTCACAGCCACAAATGTTCTCTTACCAAGAAACAAGAAACAACTAGCTGAATTCAATGCAACTTGCTTCTGAGTAAACCTGTTTAGGATTGTGGAGCAATTCAACTGCAGTCATTACATTACATGAAGATACAACATCTTTTTCACAATGCAAAACTGCTTGGCAACAAGTGCAAATGAGGCGATACCTCATGTTGGACCAACTTACACTGTTTTTTTTGTTCTGTGAAACTGACACAGTTACCGAGACTCAAGACTGAGTTGGCAATGTGATTATCCCAAGGAATTAAATACCTGGATTTGTGAGCTTCTCTTCAAGCTCGGCCTGTGTGGTGACACTTTCAGACTTCGGAGAATGGATTATGAGAACAACAGAACCTGCACAGCTCAGCAGACAACCCAGCTTGCCAAGAATGTTGAGTTTTTCTTTCAGTAAGTAGGAAGCTAAAATGGATCTTTCAAAGAAGAGAACCAAAGAAAAAGAACATTTTATTCAAACTTTCAATACAGTTAATTTAATTCTAAGGTAAGTCATTACCCTTTATCCTCCACCTTTTTTTTGGCAAGGCCAGAAGGATTTGCTTGTTCAAAGTGGTTTATCTTTCTCTGAATGTGGAGATAAGGGATCAGTTTTAACATCTGACCTTGGTTTGGCAGGTGGGAGGACAAAATAGGAAGAAGACACTTCCCTGTCACACTTTTGGATGACCACAAAACATCATTTTATGGAGTCTTCCCTGGAAAATGCATGTATGGTATGTATATTTCCTTCACTCAGTTCCAGAGGGTAAACCATTATTTATTTTTTAAAAAGGAAAACAATAAGAGACTCTCAAGCCGATGAATAACCCAAATAACGTATATTGAATCAACTGATATCACCTTTTGCCAAAGCCTCTAAAAATATTTGGCAGCACTCAGTTATTTATGCTGACAATTTATATACCATTTAATTACAATCAGCTCTAAGTGAAGTACAGAAGCTCAATAGAGTAAAACTAAAAAAAATAGTCAAAACCATAAAATCAGAATTTGGTTAAAATGGAATAAAAATGTCCTTAGTAGGCATCAGATATTCGACACGGAGGGAGATCTTTTGATCTCAACTGAAAGAGAGTTCCATAAAAATTGGCACACAATACTAACCACAGCTCCTGGTGGATGTGAGCCAGGCATCTGAGCCATACGGGGTCACTAACAAGGACTGCCCCAAATACCTCAGTGATCAGGCAAGGACATAAGAGATCAGCCCTGTCAATCTGTTTGGGCAATGTAACTTCTCATTTCTCTTTTCCCTTCTCCATTTCACTGTGTGTCCTCAAAATCTGCTCTTCCTCAAAATCTGCTCTGGACAGTCCCTCAACCCTTGAGCAGATTTTTGAGGTGCATGGAGACTGCGGGGGGAAAGAAGAGAAAGGAGAAGCTTATCATGTGAGTATATGTCTAGTCAGTGCTATTTTTCTGGAAAATTGGTCCTGGAGCTCACCTCCCTCTTAGAATGGCAATGGCACCCACCTGAGAGGTGCTGGAACTAAGTTCTGGCTGAAAAAAAGCCCTGTGTCTAGTCATTCTATGTTGGATCTTTGACGATGGATAGAAGACGTGATCCAGATT
Organism: Podarcis tiliguerta; assembly: GCF_965153285.1. Classification (NCBI taxonomy): domain Eukaryota; kingdom Metazoa; phylum Chordata; class Lepidosauria; order Squamata; family Lacertidae; genus Podarcis; species Podarcis tiliguerta. The sequence goes on from NC_139537.1 coordinate 69,947,487, forward strand.
AAAAGCAGCACATTTGAGTCTCGGCACTTTCACTCATTGTGAATGAACTCTCACTTATTGAAATCAAAGCCATTTTAAAAAGTGATTATGTTTGGCAAAATTGTGCCCCATGTGCCTCATTTTCTTTGGGTAAGTCTGGAGAGTTAAAACGGGACTGAAGACCAACAAGTTTCATCCTTTACGCATTTGACCTGTGCCTGCTTGAGCAAGGGAATTCTGCTTGCACAACAGGACTTCTAATTTCTTTCTCTTTTTTTCCAGTTGAGTGGAGTTGTAATTCAAAACATCTGAAGGCTGGCAAAGCCTGAATTAGTAGAATAGACATGGCTCACTGTACTGAACTGCTGTCAATACCCGATTCAATGTCATTTCTTGCTGGTATTCAGATATGAACTCTATATACAGGCATTTATATCTGTATAAACTTCAAAATAAACAAAATCCTTACCCAAATGGAACCCCAAGCGCTCCAAGAGGAGTCACCAGAACAGTAGGAACTGCAGTGTAGGCTAAGAAATTCCCGATTTGGCCAAGGGCCACTGTGGAAAAGAAATGCAAATGTGTCATTGGCAAAACGAAACAGGCTCCTGCTTACGTCAGAATTCTGATCAATGATAATGTTACACTTTACTGTTCTGCCTTTTGGGAAACATCGATTCATGCTGCAATCCTATATCCGTTTACATGAAAGTAAGCTTCATTGAACTCAGCAGGACTAAGTTCAGCGGGATTGTGCTGCTGAGTAAAAATCAGAATTTTCCAGCTATTCACTTAAAAAAACCTACAGATCTTAACATTCTGAAACTTAGTATGGGGTAGTTGCTAATAATGATAATAATATGCTGCCCATCTGACTGGGTTGCTCTAGCCACTCTGGGCAGCTCCCAACAAAATATTAAAAACACAATAAAACATTGTGTGTTTAAAAACTTCCCTGAACAGGGCTGCCTTAGGGCACCAGACTAGGAAAACCCATGTCTCTATCATCACAAAGCAATGAAACTCACTGGATGCCCTCCGACCAGTCAATCTCTTTCAGCCTCTCCAACCTGAAATGTATGCTGCCTTTCTTTGGAGGAATGGTGGGATATAATTGAAACAAATAAACACATACATTTGCAATAAGAATAACTACCAGCTGGCAAAAATAATCACAGCCCAATCATGCTTCAGAAATTCAGATCCAGTGTGGGAGGACTTTTAATTAACAAGCACAGGAACAGGAACATGCTAGCTACATTTTATATTAAGGAACTATTATTATTATTTCTGAAGGTGGTTTTTTTATGACTGATGCTTTAATGTATTTTTAATCTCTTATTGGAAGCTGCCCAGAGTGCCTGGGGAAACCCAGCCAGATAGGTGGGGTATAAGTAAATAATAATAATAATAATAATAATAATAATAATAATAATAATTACTACCTTACTATAATTTAGCCGTAGGGAAGTTAAGGATGTACTGGGGCCAATTCCCCCATCAAAAAAACTCAACTTTCGGAAGCACACAGCTAAATGTTAAGGCGCTTCGGTACATGGGCTTAGGCTAGGACATTTGAAACATGAGGCAAAACGGGGGCATGTTCTTAATTAAGGCAAGGGTATATACAGGAGAAACAGAGGAAAGCAAACAGGTAGACAAATGAATGCCAAGAAAATAACCAGATGCTAGGATGCTAGGAATCTACTATAATAACTCCAATGTTTAGGCTACAGAAAAGGACACGACATCTGCATAGCTTGCATACCAAGACTACTTAGTCTGTTCTTGTGCAAGCATTTTTCCATGTCTAAAGAGAAAACATATCTTTGTCTCACACCATATGGGCATGTTCTGGGTTCCCACAGAAGCGCACACAGTAATGGAAGAGTGAAGGAAAGACATGGTGAGGAAGGCACACTTTGACACAAAAGGAAGATCTCCATGACAGGCTGGGTCTTATGACAACAGCAACATTATGCATGTGCTCAGCAAAACATATCAACCACATTTCATATTTATATGTGAGGATATGCTTGCAGACATTCTGGTCTCCCACTAAGCTCTTATGTATATTATTATGTACATATGAATAAAGGCCCATATACTCCACCCTGATCTGTTGGGGGGGGGGGGAGTGTTGGCCTAGTGTTTTCTATGTCAAGTTGATTTTAGGTACAGAGAGAATGGTTGCAGGAGCAGAATGGAAGAGAATGAAAGTGGGAGCAGTCCGGTATTTCTCTGTACCTAAATCATCTCACTTCTGCCATCTCCAGATCTAAAAAAAAATGAGGTCTGCTGAACCTTCATTGAGCAGTGACGGGATTAAATATTCACAAGCTGGGGCCTGACTTACAGGTGTGGTATTGCAAGGAAGTAAGGTGAGGTGGTAGCTTCAGGCAATGGGTTTTAGGAACCATTAGAGATTAGGGGTTGTTTATGTATTCCTTGCCGCCATGCATTTTTTTAAATTATAAAAATCTGCCTGAGGGAAGAGGCACTGGCAGCAGATGCCTCCAAGTAAGGTTCAACGTGTACATTTCATGCAGGTCCCTAGACACACTGTGGTGTTTCTCTGGGGTAGGCTTACACAGCTTGTGGATGAGCAAGCCGAATGCTGTTCATCGGTCATGAAACATCTGTGGATTTCCAGATGCTGAAAAAAACGATACCCCTGTTTTTGCAGTCATGAGTTGTCAGAAAAACACAGGGTAATTGAGCTCCTGGTAGGTTGACAGATGTGTCTGGTGGGCTGTTTTCACCCTGATTGCAGGCTTTCCCTGGAGCTAATACCATAGGGTCAGCAAACTTTTTCAGCAGGGGGCTGGTCCACTGTCCCTCAGACTTTGTTGGGGGCCAGACTATTTTTTTTTTGGGGGGGGGGGGAATGAACAAATTCCTATGCCCCAGAAATAACCCAGAGGTGCATTTTAAATAAAAGCACACATTCTGCTCATGTAAAAACACCAGGCAGGCCCCACAAATAACCCAGAGATGCATTTTAAATAAAAGGACACATTCTACTCATGTAAAAACACACTGATTCCTGGATCGTCCGCAGGCTGGATTTAGAAGGCGATTGGGCCGGAAGTGTAAGGGGGGGGGGGCGGAGATGCAAATGCTTGGTGGTATCTTAGAAACAATGCCTGTTAGATAAACAATTCTGGACAATGAGTGGTACTGGACCATTCTGTAGAAGGGACTTCCTTCTCAACCTCTTCTCTTTCACTCTCACCACCAGGAGAGGAAACAGGTCTGGAAAGCAGGAATATGACTACAGTTATCAAGGGAGATAGCCTTCTAGGAGAGTGGAACATCTCCCCTCTTACTGGCAACTCATGTGTAAGAAGCCTTGAATTTCCTTTCCTTGTAGACAGTCTTCTTGTCTCCCGACAACAAAAGCTGGCTGATGCTCTCTAGGGGTTGGAAACTGCAATGCCAAGTCTCTTTCCTAAAAGTGGCAACGGCAAAATCAAAACCTTCTAAAGAAAAAAAAATGGTGATGAGTCTGCAAGGTGTGTCCTATGGGAAACCACTGAGGTGGAATAATTCAAAACGTATTATCTAATCCTAACATTAGCAGTCAACTATGCCAATCATTTTCTAGCCTGACTGACTATGAATGTCACTTATATAAGGTATTCGTGCTTCTAACCGTTATCAGCGTCCCACCTTAATTCTCAGGGCTTGCTTTTCCTTCATATCTCATGCCCGAAGGCTGACTCACACAAATGCTTCTGAGCTTTCTTTCTTTAATAGCAGGTACACCAATTTTTTGAGGGGAGGGAGGGGAAGCAGCTGAAAGGGTTTGTGTGAATCAGTTCTAACAGCAAGGCTTACTATTGTTGCTGAACTTTGCATTTACTGGCACTGTAGTGTTGCAATGGATTGAGCCAGTATTGTTCTTCAACTAATGTAATAATGATAATAGTAATAATTAACCAGAAATCCTATAGCAGATACCTGAACACACCAACCTCTGGTTTGTTGGATTGTTTGTTTTTGCCTGGCCATGTTTGCCCTGACAAACTTGGTGGAGAAATCAGTTATGTTAAACTAGGGGGTATGAATTGTGGAGGCAGTGTGGTGTAGTGGTTAGGATGTTGGACTAGAACCTAGGAGACCAGGGTTCAAAACCCCACTGGGTGACCCTGGGTCAGTCCCCATGTCTCTGCTTACCTGACCTCATCATTCTACAGACCTTGGGCCAGCCACCATCTCTCAGTCTAACCTACTTCACAGTGCTTTGTGAGAATACAATGAAGGTGGAGAACCATGTGTGCCACCTAGAGGTGACTGGGGGAAAGACAAGATATTAAACGTAGTGAATATGTAAATAAATAAATTTCTCATGTGTGACACGATTCGCTTTCAGCTACCTCAAAATGAGTCGTTGAGGATTTTCTGCTGACAGAGGACAGCAAAAAGTGGATTTTTTTTAATCTCTAAAACCACAGAAGTGGCCTCAACAGTCCTGGATAACTGCTCTGTATTTGGCAAAATATTATTATTACCTTATTAATATAGAAGGTGACGATGATTAAAATTTGAGCGTTCTAATAAAGGTCAGAGGGGTTAACGTTTTCAGTTATGCTACAAACAGCAGAAGCTTTTAAAAATACAAAACCTTTGATGCTTAAAAGACTCCCTGTGGGGTAACGCAATAGGCTTCATTAAAAAAAGAAAGAATCAAAAAGGTGCAACAAGCTAATCAAAGTGCCCATTTATAAGACATGTTACTCAAAACCTTCAAGTAAGGAGCAAATAGTAACAGAATAGGAGGGAAAAAACATCAATCTAGCTACGAGTTCCATGCTTTTGTATTTAGCACAAATACAGCACCTTTAAAACAAGACAAGATACAAGTAGGTTAAGTTCACTCTTTTACAGAACACTCTCAGCACTGCAGAGAGGGACCACAGGAATCGGTGGAAGGTCTGCCGTGCCAGCAGACTGCAACATAAGGGACCTGCATGGCAGATAACATCAGCAGAACTCTCCAGATACACTGGACTAAGAATGTACAGGATGATATGGTATCTATTCCACCAGCATTGGTTGCTGCTCCATTTCTGGATCAAACTGAAGGCGCTCACGATAGTGTTTAAAGCCTAAATGACTCAGGCCCCAAACATCTGAAAAACCGCCTCCTTCCCTACAGACCCTCTTGGGTCTTAAGATCAGCAGAGAGGACCCTCTTGTAGTTCCCCTGCCCTCAGAAGCTCAGAGTGGGGCTGGGAGAAGGAGGAATTTGTAGAGGCCCATATGCTGTGGAACTAGCTCCCCACAGAGCTAGTTTTCAGAAAATGCTGAAGATGTGCTTCTTTAGCCTTTGAGAAATGTGATGTCTATTCTTAAAATTATTTTTAGTGTTGTATTTCAAATTGTTGTAACCTTTCCTGGGACCTTAGGCTGAAGGGTGGGTAACAAATTAACCACCACAACACCTTTCCTCTGCTCTAGCGCATAAGAATAGGTTTTATTAGTTAGCATACTTACTTGCAATGGTGCCCGACCACCAGACTATGTCTGTTAGATATGAAGTTCCTAGAGAAGAGAAGAATCAGAAAACAGAACATCAACAATACTGCAAAAACCTTATCTGTATACACTCTACAAATCACAAAATGCTGCCCTTCTCCACATCAGGCCTGTGTCAAATCAAATAACTGGCCCTACTAGAATCTGCTGTATAAAAATACAAAACATTATTATTCTAACAAGCCTACACACATCTACTCAGAAGTAAGTCCTATTACAGTAAGTGGGGGTTACTCCCAGGTATATGGGTATACGATTGCAGCCCAGCCCTGGTCACTTTAGGGAAAAGAAGCAACCTTGTGCTTCTGGTGTCATCCTCAGTGTTTATGACTACAGTGGTACTTCGGATTACAGACGCTTCAGGTTACAGACTCCACTAACCCAGAAATAGTACCTCAGGTTTAAGAACTTTGCTTCAGGATGAGAACAGAAATAGCACAGCGGTGGCAGCAGGAGGCCCCATTAGATAAGGTGGTACCTCAGGTTAAGAACAGTTTGAGGTTAAGAACGGACCTCCAGAACAAATTAAGTTCTTAATCCAAGGTACCACTGTATTAAATACAAGTTTGTTCACTCTGCATCGTTTTGTAAAACAAAGGAAGAGATTTTGGAATATAGCCTTTTTGTGCCAATGTCAAACCACATCACAAAGGATGGTTTTCTTTTTTATTTAAAGGCAGTTTAAGAATAGGGTGTATTTGAGGTCTTGGGGGGGGGGGGATAGGATAGTTTTGTCCCAGCCTCAGATGAAACATATGAACCAGCAAACTTGTTTTTAAGGTTTTGAATAAAGCAGGAAGTGACCTTCTGTAAACATGAAAGTAGAAACATAACTTTTCTCCCAGCAGTCTTTGAGCCAAGGATTGGGGGGGGGGGACATTACATTATACAACATTCGAAGTCGAAAACCACACCGAAATGAAAGGCTATCTCTTCATGGAAAAGCTGGCCCTATTATATCAGTGTCCAATTCTAAAAACAATTTCCAGACAAACATCTGAACAGGTCATGTGCTTATTTTAGGATCCCCTCATGCAGAAGAGTGGCAGGAGCTACCAACTGGATCTTTAGAAAAAACAGACCTTTCATCTGATTCTCGTTTCAACTACATTTACAAGAGAGTCTAATAACACAAGTTAAGGATTGCAGGAAATGAAAACTAGACATGTTATATCATACTGTCAGCTGATAGTGCTGCAGTTCAAGTAATCTGCTATATTTCAGGACACCCTGAGCTTAACATTATCAGGAACAATATGTTCTTAAAGCAGTCAGTGATCAGAAACAGTTTTATGAGGCACACCCAATATTTTGGGGGGAAATTCTAGTTACAGCGGTACCTTGGGTTAAATACGCTTCAGGTTACAGACTTTGCTAACCCAGAAATATTACCTCGGGTTAAGAACTTTGCTTCAGGATGAGAACAGAAATCGTGCGGCGGCAGCAGGAGGCCCCATTAGCTAAAGTGGTGCTTCAGGTTAAGAACAGTTTCATGTTAAGAACAGACCTCCAGAATGAATTAAGTTCTTAACCCAAGGTACCACTGTACTCAAGTATTAAAAAAACAACCCTCCTACATCCCAGTTGTTAAAAGACAGGGCAGTGCAAGCAACCTACAATTATTATGCTGCAGTCTGTTTGTAACAAGGATAGGCAAAACTGTGGCCCTCTGGGTATGGCTACAAACTTCTGAACATGCCGGCTATAGCCAATGGGAGTTTGAGCCCAGCAATATCTGGAGGCTAACAGATTCCTCACCTCTGATTTATCACCTTAACAGACCAATCCTAAGCAGAGTTGAACATGTCTAAACCCATCCCAAAAAAACCAATCCCAAACTAGTAGACTTAAGTCCATTTAGTTCCACATGATATTTGGGCCGCTTGGCTGCAATTCTGTGCATACTCTCACTTGGGAGAATCACCTTCCTGAGGCAGGACAAGGCCATTTGGCAGCCTCACATCAACTCCCACTGTGCCCCAATTCTGGCAACCATGTGTGCATGTAGATATATACACTACTTTGGTTCAATCTACTGGTAAATAATATTATTAATGTGGTCTCTGACACCCGCCAATGTTTAATGTTGCTTAAGTCAGTGAAATGAAACAAAGTGAATTTTAGTTCTTTTTAGGTCTAATCACATAAAGAACTCGGGTAAGATTCCACTCCCTGCCAATCTTTCAGTCGCTAACATGCTATTAACATAAAAAGAGAGCAATATTGTTTTTAAACTGGACATATTATACATGATAGTTTGAAACATGTGAGTTACTTTGTCTAATTTGTTCTGTGAGCTGCCAGTCATCCTGGTAATTCTTCTTTCTGCCCTTGCGCTAAAGTTATTCATCACAAACACCCAAATAAACTTTATATAACAGATGACAAGCTGCCGCCAGTCAGGAAACCAGGGAAATTTCCTATGTTGTCTTACAGCAAGGTCTTGTTTAGGTAGCAGAATCGGATGGTTTTGTAACAGGTCCGGGGGCAGACTGAGGGCAACAATGCCCATTCAGGCCTAGTTTCTGGAATGGAACAGCTTACATATTAGAAATGCCATGTGCCAGTATCATCCTCCTGCCTGTGTCTGATTTGAGGATATTGTTTCTGCTCACCTCAGGTGCTCCCACGAGAAAATACAGCAACCACTGGATGACTGGGTCTAAGTTACACAAAATTTGCATGCTAATTGCAAAGAGTTGTGCTCTTCAAGTCTGGTCTGAGGAGTTTTATGCTCATTATACTTGTTGGAGAACTAATTATCACGGCAACAATCTAAAGAATGAAGCAAACTAGTTACATTCTCCCACGGGGGTGTGGGGTGTGTGCCCATTTTTCAAACTGTGGCAGCCCGTACATGCCACATGGGAAAACACTCTTAAAATGGAAGGGATGTTCAAAAGCAGTTTTGAATATACTATATGGTCCTGTGGGATGTGTGTGTGTGTGTGTGTGTGTGTGTGAGAGAGAGAGAGAGAGAGAGATCCCACTGGAAATTCTCTGAATACCAACCCCTGAGACACCTGTGGATTTTCTTCAGCGTTCATACATTGCATTCATGATCATTCAAATTGTTTGCAAGTCCGGTGGGGGAGATCAGTCCTCCCCCACTTCATAAAATATGAAGAAAAAGAGGAAATCATAAACACTTAATGCCTAAGCAAGTTGCAGGACCTCAGGGTTACAACTTCCTCCCCACTGCTCCTGACATTTAGCTTCTTTACTAAACATTGTCACTTTTTTGAGGATAAAGCTTTAAGCTCCTCTGTGGAGTAAATCCCCTGGATCTATAACTCACAGAGTTTAAAAAACTCTGACAACACAGCGACTTTGACAACACAGCAGTTTCCTTTTGGAAGAGAAACCTGATTTGGACTCAAAGGGTCGCCCCAGCCCCACGAGGAAGAGTTGCAAAGACTGTAGATGGAGGGGCTGGGCAGCCGACGGGGTTAAATTCAGGCACTGCCTGCAGCGGCCATGAACCTGCCCACAGGCTCCAAAGATGCTCTTCTTCAAGTGCAGACAAGGAGCAGTGCTACTGCATTGGACAGAGATCTCTCCCCCCCCCCCCCGCCGTCACATTCGTGCCCACACACAGCCGCACCCCCTCCCTCCAACACCCAAATCCTAGGTGTGATGGAGCATAGGAAGCAACGAACATGTTGGAGGAGATAGGATCGGATAGCAGGGAAATCATTGAACCCCTGAATAGCAGTGGGGTGCTAGGCAGGAACACAGGGGCTGGCGAGGATGTGTTTTGAAGCATGGGGTGCGCCCCCCCCACCTCCACACTGGAGGGGAGGAGGTGGACCTGGGTGCAAATAATAACCGACCCACAACCGTGGTCCAGGAAGAGGGATCGGGGCGAAAAGGCCCGTAGGAGGTGTGTGTTCCCCCCTCCAAAATGCCCGCCCCCTACCTCGTCCTCTAGCGCGCACGATCCCTTTCTTTTGCAGCACAAACGTGGATCCATTCACCAGGCTGGAGACCACGGCCACACTGAGACCCAGCGACACCGCCGCGGGGCCTGGATTGGGGGAGCCCCCGTCCCCCGCCGCAGCGACCGTCATCCTCATGCCCGGGCGGCGGCGGTGGTGGTGGTGCCAACCCCGAGGAGGACGTCCAGCGCCTCGCCGACCCGGCTCCTTCTCCGCGTTCCTGAAACCGGCGGCTGATCTCTCCGCGGGATCCGCCCTGAACTACGGAGCTCCTCCCCCAGTTGCTGCTGCTGCTGCTGCAACTGAGATCTCAGCGCCCTCTGGCACCAAAAGCCCCGCAGTCGAAAGTTGAGCGGTTGTTGCTCCTGCCTGACTCTGCCCCCCAGAGATGGACGGGAGGGGACCACGACGACGAAGAAGGTCCGTTTCCAGCATCAGCGCCCCCTCTGCAAGTTGCTGAGCGGCCCGGGCTCTGCACCAGGACATCATGGCGTTGCACCATGACGTCATGCCCATGCGGGCTGGTGACGTCGATGGGGAGCCGCAAGCGGAGATTCAGCCGCCTAGGAAGGGAGGTTGCCGCCGAGAGAGGGCGTTGCCAGCCGTTGCACTTTTAGGAATGTGTACAGTATTTCTGTTTTTTTAGGTAGGCTCTGTTGAACTCCATGGGGTTGACCTGCAGAGGATTGCGCTGTTGGTGGTACAATTTGTTGAAAAGTTTGTGTTGTGGGTGTGTTCATGATTTAGCAGTCAGGCTTACTGAGGAACCAAGCCCCTAAGCATTCAGATAGCCTTATTTTCAGCGGGAATTGTATAGCAACTTCAGTGTGATGTACTGAGAGGGTTAAAAATTATAATTCACAGGCAGAAATACCTGACGCATACTTTTTTATTTGCATTAAAAAAACCAACCTTGGTAAAAACAAAACTTTCACTGACCAAGGGTTTGGGGTGGGGGGAGAGGGGTTCCCACAGGTCAACCAGCCGTAAATCAGAAGATTATGCTTATAACATGCTCTACATATCTTAAGCAAGTGGGATTCCATTCAGCTACAAAGCTCATTGGGTGGCTTTGGATCAGTCGCTGCCTCTTTGCCCCATCATTTTCTAGTTACAAACCTAGTTACAAAGTGGTAGCTTCCCTTGACTAGATTACCAGCTGTCACGACACACAACTTTTATAATGTCTGAACGACTTGATCTGTATTAAATTTGTCTCACGGTGTTTTCTTTTTATTACTGTACAGTGGTACCCCACAAGATGAATGCCTCGCAAGACGAAAAACTCGCTAGACGAAAGGGTTTTCCGTTTTCTGAGTTGCTTCGCAAGATGATTTTCCCTATGGGCTTGCTTCGCAAGACGAAAACATCTTGCGCCTTTTTTTAAAAAACCGCCAATGCATTCCTATGGGAAACCGTCAATACACATTGGTGCTTCGCAAGATGAAAAAACTCGTAGAACGAAAAAATTTGCAGAACGAATTAATTTCGTCTTGCGGGGCACCACTGTACTTCTCGTGCTTTCTTACAGTAATTAATGTAGGCACTTCTCTCCCTTTCCTGCAGCTTTCCCAATTTGTCAACATCCTTCTTGAATTAATGGTGCTCACAAAATGAATACAGTAGTGGTTAGAGTTTCAGACTAGAACTGAGGAGACCCGAGTTAAAATTCCCACTTAGCCATCAAGTGTGCCTTTGGGCCAGTCACTGTCTCTCAGCCTTACCTGCCTCACATAGCTGCTGTGATGATGAAATAGGGAAGGGAAAGAAAACCATGTTTAACAGGAATGGGAACATTGTTGGTTTCCTGATGTTGTCTGAATCCAGCTCCCACCAGCCTCAGACCACATGGCCAATGGTCAAGAATGATGTGAGTTGAAGGGCACCAGGTTCTCCAGCACTGACGTATGTCAGCCTGCTGTCATTATTTGGATCTAGCAGCATAACAGCAAGGGCACATGCACAATCGTTTCAGACAACTTAGCAATCCCACCAAATATGCATTTGTTCCCTACAAAGTATGGTTGTATGATGGCATTGTTGCCAAAAAGAAATGATTGCAGTGACGTTTTCTTCCATCAAGCAAATTAATTTGCCTAAAATAAATTAGAGGTCAGAGCACTGATCCCTACATTTGGCAAGGGTAATGCATGCACCAGGCCAGAACATTTGGCTGATTTCCATCAGTTCTAGCCACTTAAACACAACCATTTTGAAAAGTATGAAAAAGTTAGATCCTTAGTGCAAACCAGAGCAAAGCAGGTTCCCACAATATTGTGTTTCTACTTGGTGGCTGTTTCCCACAGTAGCCCCTTCGGTTCTACCAGCATGCACAGATCAGCTTTCACCACAAAGTTAGCCTCCATTAGGCGTTGCTGACAATGTTTGGTGGTGTCGGTGGCAGAGAAATGAATCACATCATAGAGATGGGTCCAGGATACACGAAAAGCTTGCTGTGAATAGCTGCTGTATTAAGAAATTTCAAGAGTCATCATACATTGACCATATTATGAGAAGTGATATTTGGAGTCCAATCTTACACAGGATTACTTAGAAGTAAGTCTCACCAATTTGTTGTTGTTGACAGGCACTCCTTTCTTCCACTGCCTCCTGCAGTTTGGTCAAACTCATGCTGGTAGCTTCGAGAACACTGTCCAACCATCTCGTCCTCTGTTGTCCCCTTCTCCTTGTGCCCTCAATCTTTCCCAACATCAGGGTCTTTTCCAGGGAGTCTTCTCTTCTCATGAGGTGGCCAAAGTATTGGAGCCTCAGCTTCAAGATCTGTCCTTCTAGTGAGCACTCAGGGCTGATTTCCTTTAGAATGAATAGGTTTGATCTTCTTGCAGTCCATGGGACTCTCAAGAGTCTCCTCCAGCACCATAATTCAAAAGCATCAATTCTTCGGTGATCAGCCTTCTTTATGGTCCAGCTCTCACTTCCATACATCACTACTGGGAAAACCATAGCTTTAACTATACGGACCTCACCAATTTAAAATACATTAAATCCAAGTAAGTGTGTCTAAAATTGCAGGACTAGTTGAAATCAATAGGATTTTAGAACATAGTTAAGCTAAATCAAGAAGTATTAACAGGAATAAGGCGCATATTATTATCTCTGCAATGTACCCTATGTGTTTCGCTTGTGCAATTATGGCAAGAAGAGCTAAGTCTTTGGCAATCCATCCAGGTGCTACTTTGGAGGCTGGAAAAGCAAAGTATTTTACTTTCTTAACTGCTCATTCTAGAAGATAGAGCTAATATCGCCTGCCTGGAAGGGGAAGTTAATTAAAATGTTGGCCAGATATCTACCTAGAAGATGCATTTGTATTGCTGCTTTCAGTGTGAAGAGGATTCTGAAATATGTTACATTAAGCACTGTGTCAACAGTGCCAGCCTGCTGGACGAACAAAACATTTGTCCTTGGCACTGGCTGGAGAAGCTATGCAGTCATCTCTTATTCCTCTCCATCTCCAATTGGTTCTTTCCCTGGGGACTTACATTGGAAGGGGAGTAGAAGTAGGATGGTTTCATTCCAAATTGTGCCAGACTCAGTCATATCCTCTGAAGTGGGATGACAAGTCACACAATCCTACTCCACTTTGAGCAGTAGATTTATTCTCAAGGCCAATAATGATAGTACTGTTACATGCCACCCCAACCCCTGAGTGATGTGAGAATCTATGGGTCCAAGCACTTAGTCAGAGTTTGTGTTTCCTTTGGAAAGACTGTGGTGTCTTTGTGATACATGGTTTATTTACATACGAGCTTACAGTGGAGGGGTTAAAATCATTACATTCCCAAGAGAGTCCTGTTTCTCCCACTGCTGTAGTCTCTGATTCGAACAGGCAGCCCACATTGTGGCCCACCCCCTGCAATTGCTGCATTTAACAGACTGACACCTTTTTCACTAGATCGCGCCACAGCTACCTGAAACTTCCCCCAACAAAAATTCTGGCATTTCTTACTATCTCAGAGCTCTGGGTGCGGCTTCATCCATCTGTTGGCTGGCAGAAAGTCTCTGATGGCCATTCTCCCTGTGTTTATTATTCTCTGCTAATGGCTCACCTCTTGAGCAATCTCCAGCTATTACGAGTCTAATTCTTCAAGCATTGATTAAATTCTAACACTTACTAAATTCAGGAATTATAGGTGCCTTGCATCCACAAACTCTGGCACGCAAACTCATAACAGTACTCTAAGATAAGAATGCAAGAAGAACTGTGCTGAACCAAGGGCTGATATAGTCAAAGAATAATAGAATTGTAGAGTTGAAAGGGACCACAAGGGTCATCTGGTCCAACCCCCTGCAATGTAGGAATCTTTTGCCCGACACAGGGCTCGAACTGAGCTATCTTCACTGCGTCCAGAATCCTATTCTCACAATGGCAAATTACGTAGATGCCTATGGGAAGTCCAGAAGTAGGACATGAACATGATGGAACTCACATCAAAGCAACTGGTATTCAGAGGCCATTATTATATCTTGTGATCTCAGATTCCATCACTTAACAATGCTTAAATGTCTGAAGTGTTAGGAGTTCAGCCTACATTCGAGTAGGACCCTGGCAGAGACACATGCCCGACTGGCATGTTCTCTCCCTCCTGGTCGTTAGTTCGGGAGCTTCAAAAGCTTTCTTCAGCCCAAACATCACAGCGACTGATGCCAACCGACACCAGCACACTTAGGGATCCCCAGAGTTTGCGCAGTTTGCGTAACAGACCTCAGCAGCTCAGCATTTTGGCTAATCTGCTTTATTTACATATAAACACACACGGAGCACTGCAACATGGCTCCCTCTCTCTCTAGCATCAGACAGCAAAGAGAAAAAGAACAAAGGACAATAGTTCCACTTCACGGAACACAGTAACACAAACATCCTGTCTCCGTCACTTCCCACTCTGTGGAGTCAAAATATATACCGTCATGTGATAGACAACAATCCCATGACTGCAATTATGGAGCAGGAATTCTAATGTGAAGTTGCACTTCCGTTTGTCTGTCCTGAGTCTTCTAACACTGCACTGAGGTTTCATAAGTAGAATGTGATCCTAGAAATAAAAGGGAAAGCAACACTGTAGAAAAACCCAATCTGAGTTTAAAAAGTAATTATTGAAAGATGCAGAAACATCTTTATAACTAACAAACCAGGAACCATAATTCTTCAACAGTTGAAGAGTGGCTGCATCATCAAAAAGTTCTCAGTGCATGTCAGACTGGGAAGCCCATTAAAATGAAAGGAAATTGCACAGCAGACAGCTTGGTGGATTGATCCCTCAGACTTTTATCATCATCAGTAAACAATCCAATACACAAATTGAGTCATTTTTCACTCCAGAAATGTGTTTTAAGATTTAGTCAGCTTGTTTTCATGACTCAGGGAATTTCTCCCTGTTATTTGTCATGGTATTTTTTGAAAGTCACCCAGATGCTTATGCAGTATGTACAATTTGTGTGTCCTTCACTATTTTACCAAGCTACGAAAGTACAGTATCATAATTTGTAGAAGTTTTGTCTCTGACACAGAAACTCCAGTCATCTTGAAAACATCCTTAATCTGAATCAAATAAATAATGAAATGCAAAAAAACAGCTCTTTTTCAAACAGGACAAGAACAGTATATTGAAAAAATATTCTCTTGAGTTTTTCACATTTGTCTTAGAAATGCTCATGGGCTTACTCTTATTTCATTTACTGTGCCATAGTCTGATTTTCCAGCCTTAAAAGGAAGTTCAAAGTTTATTGCAACTTCAAAAACACAAAAATTATCCCAACCAAAATTATCCCAACCAAACAATACATCTCCATTTACCCCCTGGTAGCTACTGTCAAGCCTTTAAATCATATGTCACGAGTTAAAAGTGAACACTGTCCTAAACTGTTCAGTTTTCACATTCTTCCTGAGTAGAAAGTATATACTCTGGAAAACTTCCTTGCAGATAGTGCACTGCTGAAAATTATTGGGCATTGCTCAAAATTCCCAGCTCTGTATCTTCATGCATATATGGAACTTGAAGATGGGCTTACCCAGGGGTCAGCAACTTTCTTCAGCTGTGGGCCGGCCCACTGTCGCTCAGACTATATTTTGAAAAATAAATGAACGAATTCCTATGCATTTTTAAATAAAAGCACACGTTCTTCTCATGTAAAAACACCAGGCAGGCCCCACAAATAACCCAGAAATAAATAAATAAAATAAAAGGACACATTAAATAAAAGGACACATTCTACTCATGTAAAAACACACTGATTCCCGGACCGTCCACAGTCCGGATTTAGAAGGCAATTGGGCCGCATCCGGTCCCCAGGCCTTAGGTTGCCTAACCCTGGTCTTACCCACTTGATATTGCCATGAGGGTTTTTTTCGGGGGGGGGGGGTAGGGGAGTAGACTGTATGCCAAGATTCTTGTAATTTCTGGGAGGCAACAGGCTGGGAAACAATAGAGTTAGAGTGATGTTTGATTTTTGTTTGAATCCAAGGCTCTCTTGGGGTGTGAAAGCTGTGAATCCCTCCATTGTAGGCTCAGTTGTATATATGTGTAAATAAACTATATATCGTAAAGATACCGATATCTCTGCTGTTCCTCATTCCAAAGGAAATATGAACCCAGGGTAAGCACCTAGTACCTAGTAGTAGTAGCAGCAATAATAGTAATACTCTTATATTCTTGAAGATTTCAAGGATTTTGTAGGGTTTTGTAATTCTAAAGTTTTAAAGATCTATTTGTTCATTTATTGATATACTCTGTTACCTAATTTATTTTGATACTGGTTTTGTATTTTTATGGCTTTGGATTGAACTTTAATGCAGAATTTTTATTTGAAGCTGTCCAATAAATGTTTAACTAAACAATGCTAAATCGATCTCTGTTTGCTCCTTCAGTTAGTTTCATATCTTATTACTTTGATACTTTGATACTTTGTCAGTATCCTCCTAGGGTCCAAAACCTATTTGTTTCCATTGTTGTTTGGTAGCACTTATGGCGTTAATAAATTAACATATTTCCGCATGCTTTAACAGGAGAAGGTGTTTGTTAAGGTATGTGGATCCCAGACTGTTTTGTTCCTGATGCTATCAGTTCCAGTAAAATTTTGTGTTTTATCTGAGAACAGATTTGTGGCTTGCAAATTGTAGAGCCACAGAATTTAACACAATAGTGGGCAGGGAGCCTGGAGAGACTTACTGGTAGGTTCCATCTGTTGAGACAGAGAGAGAGAGAGAGAGAGGGAGAGAGAGAAAGTTGGGGAGGTTCAGCATGAACTAAAAACTACAGAACTGATATCAGGTAAATGCCGTGGAAGATTGCACCAAATTTTAATTATCACTAAGGTTGATTTCTAATGTTCCAAGTCAAATGCCATTTTCTTTCAAATGCTCTAGACTTTAGAGTTTAAAATGGCAAAATGGTCCTAAACAAGAGAACAATGACTGCCTTGTTCTGAAATGAATAGTTCTGCCTTGCTGTTACAGAAGTTGCTTTGTTTTGCCTTCATGCACCATATAATTATCAGTACCCTCTGCTAAAGCAAAAGCGATTATCTACACTTTGGTCCTATTTCATAATTTCAATGCTTGTTTCTGGTACATCCGTCAGTGTGGCCTCTAAGCACCATTCCACTGTCAATAAAAATAGCTTGCTAATCTATAAAAATATTCTTGGAACCTTAGCTTCCATTAGAAACACTGGTGAACACTCATGTGATTTAAGGTAAATTAAAAATTAATATCCTTTATTTCAGGTGAAATCAAACGGCAACAAGCTATTCTATCCATGCTTACTCAGAAGTAAGTTCCATATAGGGCTGAAACAGACATGCAGATATACTGTAATTTGTATGTAAGACCAAGGGGAATACTTTCAGGGCAAGGACCAGTGTGTGAGAGAGTGCAGCATTTAACTCCTCACATGTCCATTGATTATTTCCTGTACATATCCCCTAAATTTATTTCCCTCAGCCCCAGCCATAATTAAATAAGTTTCAGGGTTTAAGGGAGGGGAAATATCAACTAAATATCATTTGGAGGAGCTATCTACAGTACAAATTAGCAAGAGAAGCAATCCCCTCCCATTTAACAATTCTCTTCTGCAAGTGCCCCCACCCACCAACATTAATAGGGAAAACCCAGGAGTTGGCGTGTGTCTCTCTCAGCATTTCCTCTGTTCTGCCTTATTCAGTTTACTCTCAAGGATGAATAGGACTGCAGCCTCAGCAAAACTTTTTTTATCATTCCACCATATGTACACCTGCTTGGGAGTAGGACCTTCTTCTGAGTAAATATGAATACAGCCACATGCAATATAACAGAAAGAGGCTTTAGGAAACACAACTACAGCATCATCTTATAGGCAGAGAGCCTTCTCGGTAGTGGCGCCCGCCCTGTGGAATGCCCTCCCATCATATGTCAAGGAAATAAGCAACTATCTGACTTTTAGAAAACTTCTGAAGGCAGCCCTGTTTAGGGAAGTTTTTAATGTTTGATGCTTTATTGTATTTTTAATATTTTGTTGGGAGCCACCCAGAGTGGCTGGGTATAAACAATATTATTATTATTATTATTATTATTATTAGGACAGTGGGTGAGTCCAAACATGTGTACTGTCAGTTCTCCAATTCTATTATACATAATGGCTTTCTGCAATAGTGTCAGATGATTCTATGTTTCTATGTGTAGGTTTACAATGATATAGCTAGCGGTGCAAGCAGACACAGGAACTACATATGTTGTCTCCAGTTCTGTCTCACACACCTTCCTCTCCCATTTTGCTTTCTGCATGAGCTGTGTAGTGCACCCAGCAAACGTGGCTGTTCTTGCTGCAGCAGGTGGATCTATGCTCCTACACCAATGCAGTATCCTGGGTTAGCTTGCAAAACCAGTATAGTACTGCTCTTGGGCAACAAGCTGCCCTAATCCCCAGCCCTGCGTAGTGATATAGATTTGACTCTGATATTTTGTAATTTATTGATATTTTAATGAAACATTGTAAGGCAACATTTTAATTCCACTGGTAAATCAAAAAGCTTTAGCACCTCACTGATCTGTTTAGCAAACACATACCATGTAGTTGTGTTATCCAGTCTGCTTTAGTGTAGTTCTGAAGCTTTCCTTTCAACCCAGCTCCACCCACCTGTCAAAATTGGTTGGAGGCAGTAATGCTTCTGATCTGAATACCAGTTGTTAATCAGCAAAAGCTATTCTGAAATTTGCCACTTGTAAAGGTGGAAATCTGGTTAACCCAGCTCTATCTGTTTATAAAGCAAAATCAATGGTCCTTATTTTATATGGCGCAGAGGTTTGGGGTACCTCAAAGGTTTCTAGTCTAGAACCCCCACAGAATTATTTTTAAGAGCCCCTTTAGGCCTGCCTAAAGATGTGCAATCCGCCATGGTTAGGCTGGAAACTTGTACGTTGAGCATAGAGAGCCAAATAGATAAAAGAATCCTCTGCTACTGGTTCAGAGTTCAACAGATGGACAACACATTACCAAAAAAAGGCCTGATTGAGCTCACAAATGGATTACCCTTTAAAAACTGGGTATATCATGCTGCCCAACTGATGGGCAAATATGACCTCTCAGTGTCCGAGCTCAAAGAACTACATTCACAGAAAAATATTTTTAAACGGACCACAAGGGCAGTGGCTACAGGAGGGGAGAGTGCTACTGTGTTCACGTCCTGCTTGCAGGCTTCCCATAGGCATCTAGTTGGCCACTTTTCAGAACAGGATGCCATTGGCCTGATCCAATTCTCCCACCTCTACACAAGTTAAGTCCATTCTCAGTTTATCTCCTTGCTTCAAAGATTTTATGGGAGATGCATCTCTCTTATTTATCCTGATGGGGGCAAGTAAGAGGCAGTTGTGGTAGAGTTGGCATCATGGTACTGAAGGTGGATAGAACACCTTTTTTTATTTTGGTGGGGTGGTGATGGTGGTACATTATATTTGCTGAGTGTGAAAAATAGCTCCCAAATGCCGTTTTGCTCTTGCAAGTTATGTTAAATGGCATACTAAACGCTACCCACCAAAAATGGGAGAAATTAGAGGACTTCGGTGATGAAACAACTTGCATCTAGGAGGATCACTGCTACCATCAAGACTAACTGTTCTATATAATAATTGTGGAGCGTTCTTTTCTCTTTGCCTCTTCAGAGTTATACATGCAGTGGGGATTTTTCCTCCCCATTTTCTTGGGCTGAAATATGCGCCTCCATTGTCCCACAATCCGTCCTATGGGAAAGGCAAGCCCGATATATATAATATATAAACACGACAGCGCTATTCCGACGTAAAACCCGCAGAACTGGAGGCAGCACTAGAGAAAGCCACCGCAATACACCTGAAAAGAAAGACCCGCCATCGGAAAACCACCACCGAACGGGCGCTCCCGCAGCCGCTCCCCTCCCCGCCTTCGCCCCCTGCTGCCGCCGCAAAAGCAAGCAACTTCTATGGTAACCGGAGCCCTTCTCGCCATTTCCTCTCTATGGCTTCCCCCCCACCCGCTCTGCTCCCGAGAGGAAAGGCGAAGTATCCCTGGGAGCGAATTGGCTGGAGCTTGCCCGGCAGCTGCGACCTGATTGGGCGGAAGGGGGGCTAAGCGGTGTTTCCCTTTTAGCCCGCCCCTCAAGCTCCATCCGGTTTGGCCAGGGATGTGGGGAGGGGGAGAGCGGACAAGGAGGAGGAAGGGGGGGGATTAGTTGGAGCTGCGCGGGGGCCTGACAGGACAGCTGGAGCCGCCGCCGCCAACTCCCGCGCGGAGCAGGCGAGGCTGCTGGGCAGGTGAGTGGGGGGGCTTCGGGTCCCGGGGGAGGAGGCAGAGCCGCCCGGAGGCCCCCGTAGACATCCCCCGTCGTCTCCCTGGAGCCCGAAAAGCAGCAGCAAGAGAGGGAGGGGCGAGCTGGGCCTCTGTGTGCATCGATAGAGGTTGGGAGGGCGGCCAGTTCACCTCCCTGTTCGGAGGCTGGGGGCGTCCTTGGGATGGAGGAGGAGGAGGCGGTGGCTGCGGGGTCTGTGCATGATTTGGGTACGTGCATGTGTGGCTTCGGTGTATTTAGAGATAACCTGCGCATGCATGCGAGCAGAGATCCCCGTTCCTCCACGGACTCCTTGTGTCTCTCCTGACACGCGCAACATGAATATCTCGCATAAGCAACGCGTGGGGGGACGGACGCTTGAACGTGGTGGCTCCCCTTTTCGAAGGGAGCTTGGGCAGGGTCGCATGGTGGGCTCCTTTTTTATGGTGGGTGGGCTTGCGGGGAATGGATGCAAGGAGGGATTTTGCGTCTGTTTTTGGAAGGGGAGCAGGTTTAAGGGTGCAGACGGGTGTGTGTGAGTGTATGCGTATGGGGATATATATATATGTGTGTGTGTATGCGGTGCATATTGATCCACAAACCATCCCCTTCTCCTCCGGTGTTGGTTTTATTCTTTTGTTTTCAGAGATAGCCTCAGAGCAGGCAAGCAGAAAACTGTTAAATTGCTGGTTGATGGCCAGGGTTTTAGATCATCCCCCCCCCCAAACCACACATTTTTGGTTTGTTTCTGGCTAGCAGAGAGGCAAATGACAGTAGCTCCTGCTTGTCATGGAAGTTCGTTGGTGTAGTTGGGGAAATAATTGGGTGTAGGGGGGAGACATGGAGAGTTTTTTCTTCATCTTTCCATGTTAAACTGGCTATCTCCCTTTACTACTCGTTCAACGTGCTTTTTTTTCAGGGTGTGGAGGGATGAATGGTTTGGGTTGGTTGGCTTGTATAATCGTATCTCAATTATTTATTTCATGCACCAGTCACAAGTCTGAAAGATAGCAGCAGCACAGGTCTATCATAGTGTAGCATGGTGCAATAGCGGAGGATGTTTTCGACTTCTGGTCTGGGAGGAGGCTTGTATGGGGTAAACACCAATCTTGTAAACAGAGTACTAATGCTCTTGATTCCCTGCCTATAAATGCTTTGTATTTCATAGCTCCAGCCTGTTGTAGTGAGTCTCTTTCTGTGAATAATGGTTGTTAAAGGAAGATGGAAACCATATGGTTGTGTGTGTGCAGATACAGTTATATGTAGATACTGTACTTTCATTGCTTTTAGTAACACACACACACACAAACATTTTGTGACAGGTTGTCCAGCCAGCTGAAAAGACTGATTTGAAAAGGGAAGATGTCTTCTGAATCATTTTGTTTGGCTGCTCAGACCCGGTTTGATTCCAAATGGCTGAAAACAGACTTACAGGTAGGAACTCCTCTTTAGTGTATATAATAATATGATGTGTGTCTGTGTAACTTGATACTCTCTGTTCAAATACAATGCAATCTATTCTGCTAATAATAATTAAAAAAAAAGCCAGGAGATTGTGTATAATTCGCTTGTTAATTTCATACTGACCTGACAATTGCACAATAGAGGTGAAATATCTTTTTGTTATATTGGATATGTAGAATTTTGTTTACAGCTGGATTGAATTACATTTTATGTTTTCTGCTGAATGTTTCAAATGGCTAGTTCTTTCCAAAGTAGACGGTATCTTAAGGTATGCATCATAAGATTACTATAAATAGTTTTGGTGTATTGCTCACTTGATTTATATATAGAAACTCTATGCTACTCTAGACTATGGAAATCCGATGAATTGCTATAGTTAATGGTAAGAGACTTCAACTTTAAATGTGAGTCTTTTGAGTGATCCTCATTAGAACTGAGTAGTCTTGGATGGGCTGTGAATTTGGGTGGGTTAAGATACCTGGAATATTGCCCCACTAGAGACCCCCTCTTTCTGTGTTAGTTGATATTTGGTCTTCTTAAAAATTTGACGAAAATTGAGATGGCTGGAATGCAATGGATTTACACAATAAGAAAAGTCTTGCTGAATATCTGTTTTTATTTTTTATTTGTATTGTTTCATTATATTCCATGTAACAGTGATTGGGTTGTATCCAATGCTGCTTTTGCACTCACACAGCAGACTTCCACTTGTACAGTGGGCTTTCCCCTACTTTGCTGCCTTCTGTGCACGCCCAAAATCTGCTCCAGGGGGTTTGGGAAGATTCTGAGGCAGATTTTGGGGACACGGGAGATGAGAGGAAGGGGAAGTTCTGTTGCACAAATGGAACTCTGTTCATGCATTATTGAATTCAACCCTCCTTTTAGTCCTTTCCTCACCCCCATTGCATAAAATTAGAAGAGTGAGATTGGGGATTGGGCGAGTGCTTTTTAAATTAAATTGAACAGAACTTAAAAGTTGCATTGTGCTCCTCTATTCTATGCATTTTTAGCTTTCTGAGTAGAGGCTGGGTCAGTTTCTACAGCAATGGACATCACTTTTGTTGTTGTTTAGTCGTTTAGTCATGATGGATAAATTGCCATAGTCCTTTCTACTCAGTGCTTCCATGTATCTTGGACAGGATAGGAGGAAATTTTCCTTCTAATAAAGGATGCAAGGTGTTCTGTAACCTGAATGGTGTCTGAATTTGATGTCTGTCCTGAATGCAAACTGTAGGTTTTGAATCTTAAATCAAGTTTAGTGTGACCCGCTTGAGAATGAAAGAGAGTCCATTGATATCCTCTGTATTTTTGTGTTTGATAGCATCCTGATGACTTTATGGTAGCTAAAATGAGATAGGTTTCACTTTTCTGGGCTTGTGGGATGAAGCAAATCCATTTTCAGTGATAGAATGTTTTACAATGGGTCCTCCTTATCTCTTTTGTTTATGAAGGAAAATATTAGTGTGAGCATGAAATTAATGAGATGTGCGAAGTTCTTTCAGATTTGTTATTAGATTTCGGGTTTGTGCTTGAGATTTGTTATTAGATTTCAGGTTTGATGATAAGAAGATTAAAGGTCAGATGAGAGACTATAGGTAAATGACAAACTATATCTTTTGTGTACAGAAGATCCCAAGTTCAGTCTCTGGTATCTCCAGGTAGAAAGAAGGATGGAAAAGCAGATGGCGAAAGAGATCCTGGATAAACAATTCCAGTGAAGTAGATAATACTGAGTTGGAACTGTGGGGTGTTAGACGAGGAGTAATACCTCTAGTGGGGGACATGTTGTTCTGCTTCTGGGGTAGTTTGTCCACCTTTGGTCCCCTCCCTGCACTCTGCTCTCCCCTGTAGCTCCTAGAAGCTGTCAGCATGTGACAGCAGCCACACCCTGGCAATAGCTTCAACAGACTGGCTAAACCAGGGTAGCCAATGGGTCCCAAACCCTCGGTGAGTTAGGGACTGTATGTGAAGACAGCCTCTGGCATATTGAGTGGATGAGATCAGTGGTGGTTCCAACAATCAGAAGGTGGTTTCTGCACATGCTGTAGAGGGAAGTGATGGGCAAATGAGGCTTGTAAACTTGGGAAGGTAGCCCATCTAGGAGAATGAAAACTCTGATCCTAAACCTCCTCTGGGTTATCTTTGAGAGAAGGTCACTTGCTCTGCTTTCCTTTGGAGGCTGAGAGGGGGAGGTCTTGTTGTCTGGGCAGCTCAGGACCTTCATACACTATGGCCAGGGTCGTGCCCTGAGGAGGTCACCTTGGTGCAGCTAATGCAGCACTTGGACTCCACCCCTGGAGGCGCACTCCATTTATCCAGACAGATGGATGCCAACAATGACAAGTTTGACCTGTAATAAGAAAGTGTACTATGTTCCTCAAGTAAGAAAGCCTACTGCTGATATATACAGTAGTCAAGCTTACCATATGGTGAGGGCTACTTTCTGGGTAGGTTTTAAACTGGAAGCATTTGGGTCTCTTAAATAAAACCCAGATTGGTCTTAAGTAGACAAATGGAGATTCAAAAATCATTGAGGGAATTAATGCATTACCGCGCAGTCTGAGACTATAGGCCGCAATCCTATAGGACTTCCTCATCGGCTTTGTGGCCTCAGAATTGCATGCACTGCCCCATTCACAGCCATGAATGGGTTAGACTTTTATTTTGCTGCTTAGCCTTAAAGATTCCGTAGCATTTTCAGGTTAGAAGGGAAAATGAGGTGCATATGTAACTTGCTTCAACATAGTCAGACAATTTTCATCCATCGTGGATGACCAGGCAAGTTGGTTAATTACCAACCTGCTGAAGATGATAAAGGACTGATAGTTGCATCATAACTTAAGGTAGGCTTCGCCATGTGTCCCTGAATAAGAATAGAGATGCCAATATATCTATTACATTAAGCAGGAGAGAGCTTTATTGCCCAGCTACAGTAATTATCTGGCAGGGATGAATTTTGGACAACCAAGTCAGTGCATAGAAGCTCACAAATGATGTAGAAAATTGATTTCAAGTTGATTTGGAAGGCTAATATGGGAAGAGACATAGGCAAATATGTTACATTTGAATGGACTGTAAACACTAATGTAAAATATTGTGCTTTTCTGTTTGATCACTTGCCCTGTTTCCTGCAGAAGAAACAACATTTCTTATTTCTCAGATGCACTAGGAAGTATAAAACCCTCGAAAAATAAAGCTGAAGCTATTGTAATGTGGTTAAGTAATAGGGGTGAACATGCAGGGCCTCACAACAAACTGTTGCAATGTATCTGTGGCAAATGTGTGTTTGTTTGTTACCCAAGGGGGTTGAAATAAAACCCAGATGTTACCTTCAAAGACAGGAATCCCTGCTCTAATGTAGGTTTACTTCTTGTGTCTGTTTGTGGTTTTTTTTTAATTTTTTTAAAAAATTGATCATGTAAAGGTGCTTGCAAGTCAATGAAGCATGAGGCCTCTGCATGCAATTGATGGCTTGATTTAGTCAGAGGGGGACCATTTTTTCAATTGACCTTTGTTGCAACCTAAGAGGTTTGCAATCTGGCTCTGAAACAATTCCCTTTCTCAGCTCAGAGAGAAAGTGAAGGGCTCACATTTCTCAAGGAAGAGAAAATGAGTCAATTCATTTGTGTATTGCTTGTGTGTGTGTGTGTTTGTGAGAAAGAATGAGTGAGCGGGGGGGGGGGGCATGACTGTGTGTGAGAATGGCTTGTATGAATTTTGGTTCTCCCTATTATGGATATTGTCCCCATTCACTTTGTACATTTTTTGAGGGGGCGGGAAGACTTTCAATCTTTCAGTTATGCGAGCCTTCATCTGCACACTGGTGGTACAGTTGAGACACGGGTTTATCACCTCATTTGCTGCTTGTAAAAGTAAGCTTAGCTGCTGCTACATCTGCCATAACACACTTATTTTTAAATTCTTCATATCGCTGAGGTTAGTGGAACACTGATGACTCCTGTGGTGCAGATTGACAGCTCAGTTCTAAATTTAACTTATTTTACTATGGCCTTGTTTTCGAAATGTTACAATTCAAGATTCTAAACTTTGTATCCGTCTTGTATCGTAGGCTCTAAAAGTGTTAGAACAGTGATGCCTAATGAACTTATTCTCATTGTAGAAAGCTTTAATGTTCTTTGAGTATTGAGAGGCATGTAAATATCAGCTTGACTTCTAGATTCCCTCCATGAGCAAGGTGACCAGGTAAAGCAGCTTTTGTAAATAGGAAGAGATCTGTTTCTCTTTCAAGCTAGCAGTGTGTTGCAAACAAGTGAGAAAGTGGGCTGATAATTTTTGTGGATTTATTTGTTATAGTGAAAATGGCTATATCCTATACATATTTCTGACGTGTAATTTTCTTGTGTGTAGGGCAGTTGTTCCCAATTAGCTAAGTACTGCAGAGCCCTGTTTTTCAAAGCCGAGTCATGGTTCCCCTACTTCTGAAAATGTTGGCATCTCTTTGGTAGTTTTTGTTATGTGAATGGTTCCACCATGCCCTCTAATAACTGGGATGTGCGCTTTTGGGTGCCGTGGTCTCACATGAGACATGCGTCTAGCTGCAATTTCTCATGTTTTGGGGCACCGTGCTCTTGAGTGAGAGCACGGACCCCCAAAATGGGATATCCCATTTTAAATCCCCTGGGTGGGTTACATAGACCCCCAGTTGGGAACTGCTAGTGTAGAGCATTCTGTGTATCTCATGTTTATACTCTCCATACCATGTGATGTGATGAGTGTGCATGGGTCCGTTTTGCTACTGTACCTGCTCTGGAAATCAGTCGCTGGAAGTCATTCATTGGAGTTTTGTACCATCTATTTGCATAATGCAGGAAATTGCTTGTACACAGATAACATCTGTGTAACGAAATTGCCACATGTGGTGGCCCTCATAGGCATTTGTGTTGCAGCCTTGCCAGTAGATGATCTAGGCTGGATGTACTAATCCAAATCGTTAGCATGCTTGAATTCTTGGTGCTATTTCAAAAAGGGAGGTGGAACTACACCGACTAGACTTGAATCTTTAAATTTCTATAGATAAATGTCTTTCCAGCCCTTTGAATTGCAGGCAGACAAAGTTTAAAACAGTTGCTTTTATTGATGATTTGATGTGCCTTTTTTATTCTCTTGAGCTTTTATGGTATTGTTTGTATCATTGTTAGTCACCTTGAACACTATTTGGTGGAAAGGGTAAAAAAAAAATCATGTTTATGATACCGTACCCCCCGCCCCTTTTCCTCTAAAAGCTTGCTTTCACCCGAGATGGACTCTGTGGCCTTTGGAATGAAATGGTCAAAGATGGGGAAATCGTATACACTGGAACAGAACCCCCCCAAAATGGTGAAGCTTCTCCACGGAAAGGTGAGTTTCATTTTCATTGTGTTGTGTATCTGTATAGTTCAGTAAAGACAAATGTGCCTAAATTTTTATTGAGGGTTTATTTGTAATGAAAACAAAGGGTTTGGGGGCTATGCCTTCCTGCTCCCTAAATTGCACTCTTTGTATGGTGGCTTTGTAATCCGTCTCTTACTTTTGGTATGCATGCCAACCACAACTTTTTAGTTTGAAGATCGTGACATTTCTAATGAATGACAACAGTGTCAATCATCTACCTATCATCTACCTATCATCTATCTATCTATCTATCTATCATCTATATCTATCTATCTATCATCTATCTATCTATCTATCGGGTGCTGAGACAGACTTGAAATCCCCTCTCTGACAACAGTATAAGATTAAGACTGCAATCCTGTGCTCACTTATGTGGGAGTAAGCCCCACTGAAATGAATGGGACTTCTGAGTAAATGTGCATCAAGTTACACAGTCGGTGTCAGAGCTTTATCAACTAATGGGATTTGCAGATCAAAGTGGGTAAGATGCTGCTGCATAAAATAGAAAACATGCTCATTTAAGTTAGACTTATGTGAGATAAACTTTACTGAAGCATGCCCATAGTACTGCTTCATTTCTCAGATCCATACCAACATCATTGGCAAGCAAGCCTACTGAATTTTTCAGATTCTGAACTTGGCAGGCTAAGTTGTATGTCCTGAAGACTTGTCCTTCAGTTACTAATCCCTTAAATGCTTGCACTATTGTGACTCTAATGACAAATGGTATAACTATGATTTAAGAGCATATTAGCTCATGTAGGGAGAGGGGGCATACCAAGTTTTTGATCAGAAATAAATCCTTTCTGGGAATGATGCTATTAACATTTTGGCAATAGAGTAGAACTGCTATTTTGCCCTTTAGGTAGAGGTTAAATTAAAAAAAACACCTCCTTTGCCAGTAAGAAGTGCATTCCTACTTCTTATCATGATTTATCATTTCTAAACATTATAATTCCTACAAACGTCTTCAGTATTTCTGATTGTGGTTATTTTTTTCTGGGAACTGAAGTAAAAGAATTTTCTTTCCTTGTGTCAAAGATGTTTGCAGCCATACATGATATGGTAATGTAATTCTCATTGCATTCTGATTTTATGCCTATCTGCAGTTATTTATATTACTCAAGATCAAAATGATTTGCAAGTAGTCCAGTGTAATCTTCTGCCTTTGTGTGTGGGTGAAGGAGCAGATCCCCCCCCCCAATGCCATATTGCAAACTACTTTTGATGGCACCCTCGGTTTCAAAACCAACTGGGTCTTGTGGTTTCTTATCCCCCCAAACCCACAATCAGTAACCAAGGTTTGTTCTTTGCTTACTGTATCAAGAAATTTTTAATGTCTGATGTGGTATAATTTTATATATACAGTGGTACCTCAGGTTACATACGCTTCAGGTTACATACGCTTCAGGTTACACACTCCGCTAACCCAGAAATAGTGCTTCAGGTTAAGAACTTTGTTTCAGGATAAGAACAGAAATTGGGCTCTGGCGGTGCGGTGGCAGCAGGAGGCCCCATTAGCTAAGTGGTGCTTCAGGTTAATAACAATTTCAGGTTAAGAACAGACCTCCGGAACGAATTAAGTACTTAACCGGAGGTACCACTGTATATGCTGTAAGTTGCCCAGAGTGACTGTGGAAATCCAGCCAGATGGTTGGGGTATAAATATAATAATAATAATAATAATAATAATAATAATAATAATGATGTTATTATTTTTGCAGTTTTTTGGTGCAGCAAACCATGAGCCTGGGTTGGAGCAACATGACAAGCCAGGCTCTGGCTTGTTTTGTCTGTGACATGGTAGCAGCAAGAACAGGAGAGAAGCAAGTCTTTCTCATTAAACCATAGTTTGTTTTAAACTATGGTTTAATGTGATGTGCAAACTAGGCCAATGAAGCCTCGGGTTTCTAAGTAGAAGAGGTCACAATGTGACCCAGTAAAACAAGTAAAACAGTAAAACATCTGTGGCAGTGTTTTCCTTTCTTCTTCATATAACTATAATATTAGAGTGAATCTGAGAGCATAAGATGACCTTTTCCAATACTGGTGCTCAGAATTCTGATGCAAAAGGAATGGCTTTACAGAAATGATTTACTCAGTTGCATTTATGTTCTTTTTTTGTTCTATAGATGAAAGCATTGAAGGTCAGACTGGATCAAAGAAAGAAGATCAGAATGACAAAGAGAGGAAAGACGAAGAAGATGCACCATTGCCTACATATAGAGCCAAATCAATTGTTGAAAGTTGGGTTTGGGGCAAGCAGCCAGGTAAGGTCTTTTTGGTTTTCTTTCAACATGGCATTTATTGTTGTATTACTGTGTGATATGGTGCCCAATATATATTTCACGAATATATTGCTTCTTAGTAAAGTCTTTGGATTTTGCTGATAAGTTTTTACCGGACCATTTTAAAAAATCCTTTAATTTACAAACTTCTATACATCTTCATTTAAATGCTTGTGTAGCAATTTGTTTCCTTTCAGTTAATATGCAGAAGGCAGCTAATACTGTTGGTGTTTTGCAAAGAGATTAATAAATCAATACAGAACAGAAAATTGACAACTGGCTGTCAATTGATGATGGCAGTCGGGAGTGATGAGAGGTAGCAGAAGGGATGCAGACAGTCTTTGGCCCTCGCAGTTGTTTGAATAAAATTAAAGCTGCTTCTTTATTTAAGCAGACAGAAATTTGGTTGCTCTGCTCTGGGGTGTGTCAGTTATGACTTGGCCGAGATTTCTGGAATCACTGAAGTATGTGGTCTTGTTGCCATGGTGAGATGTTTTAGGATTCTGTCTGATGGGTGAACAGGTAATCAAGGAGCTGGTATGCCTTAAGACCCTGATGTGAGCATCATCTTGAACTCGTGAGATATGGCCTGAACCAAGACCTATTGCAACAGTAAAGTCTCCAGTCATGCTTAAAACTGCCACCTAAGACAACCTGTGAAGACCCTGTGTCTAAATTATTTATTTTGCTACATGTTAAACTAGTTTACTTCTCTGTTAAAAAGCACTTTAATTTTACTGAGTCCTAAGGGCATCAACTTTACGTGCATCTTTTATGAAAGAGACTACTTGATAACATACTTCCTGTAAAACTTTGTGTACAAGTTAGCAAGGAAAGGTGATCATTGACTTTGAAGGAGTAGTACTAGCAGCAGATATTATTCCGTGCTCAGTTTTGTGGTGTCCAAGTAGCCCTTAATAGTAGTTGAACAATGACAGTTTTGGGGAAAGCCCTTGCTACCTGATGAAATGACAAAAATGGGTTTGGGCTCAGTGTTTTACATATCTGCAGGATTTAATGGCAGTATAGTGGAGATAAAATTCTCAGTACATGGCTTCATAGTCAGAATTGGTTTTGTTAATTAATAAAATGCAGGTTTTGTTGCTAGTGTTGCAACACAGCAGCTCATGAAGGCTTCGATTTGACAGGATAGAAGTGGGCTTTCTTTTGGCTACATAATACTTTGGTGTCTTCCTGTTGCTAAACAAAACAAATAGTGTCAGGAAATCACTGTAAGCACCCCATTTTAACAAAGTGGTTCTATGAAGGCATTGTAAGCAATTAGCATACAGCTGTAATTGAAATATTTTAAGGCTAAAGGTAAAGGTAAAGTTACCGCTGCCCGTACGGGCCAGTCTTGACAGACTCTAGGGTTGTGGGCCCATCTCACTCAAGAGGCCGGGGGCCAGCGCTGTCCGCAGACACTTCCGGGTCACGTGGCCAGCGTGACGAAGCTGCTCTGGCGAGCCAGAGCCGCACACGGAAACACCGTTTACCTTCCCGCTAGTAAGCGGTCCCTATTTATCTACTTGCCCCCGGGAGTGCTTTCGAACTGCTAGGTTGGCAGGCGCTGGGACCGAACAACGGGAGCGCACCCCGCCGCGGGGATTTGAACCGCCGACCTTTCGATCGGCAAACCCTAGGTGCTGAGGCTTTTACCCACAGCGCCACCCGCGTCCCATTTTAAGGCTACCTTGAAGCAATTTTTCTGGAAGGTTCCTAGGTTGTAGCCTATATTCAATAGATTGGGGCTACAATTTCTACTACAACCAGTGGGGTCATGTAAATGTTTTTAGAATTGGGATCCCAGTTAAAAACAGCTTATATATAAATACATGGTCACTAAGAACAAATCTGGGATGCGGGTGGCGCTGTGGTCTAAATCACAGAGCCTAGGGCTTGCTGTTCGGAAGGTTGGCGGTTTGAATCCCCGTGATGGGGTGAGCTCCTGTTGCTTGGTCCCTGCTCCTGCCCACCTAGCAGTTCGAAAGCACGTCAAAGTGCAAGTAGATAAATAGGTACTGCTCCAGTGGGAAGGTAAACGGCGTTTCTGTGCGCTGCTCTGGTTCACCAGAAGCAGCTTAGTCATGCTGGCCACATGACCCAGAAGCTCTCTGTGGACAAAAGCCGGCTCCCTGGGCCTGTAGAGCAAGAGTTGTCTACGACTGAGAGTTGTCTACAACTGGACCTAAAGGTCAGGGGTACCTTTACCTTTTAAAAACAAATTTATGAATTTAACTGCATTATTTTCTCAATTAAATTATTTTATTATTTTATCTTCCCCAAGAATAGGATACATGGTTTTTTAAAAAAAAGAAATTACTAATCTGATGTCAGAGGTAGGTATGACTAAATGATTCTAGTATGACAAAGCACATCAATTAAAGTAGTCAATACAAATACATTATGTTAAAGCGAAATTATCTGATTCTCATCATTGCCATTTAAAAGTCCAAACTCACTTGCTACTACCAATACAGTGACTATTTGTTTAATTTTTTGTGCTCTGTTGCTAGGAAATGGGCATGTTGTACTCTGGGCTTCAGCTAGGTTGTAGGGCCAGTCTCACTTCGCTGGGAAGAGGGCCAGATTTTGTATCTTGGCAGTAACAAGTGAGATGCTCCTCCATATTGCTAGAGCAACTGGTTGATGCTTCTTCAAGCCAAAAGAACCAGGGCTACAACAACGTAATGTAGAGGTTTGGTAGAGGCTGAGATCAACTTTTAAAAAAACAACAACTGCAGAAGGTGCTGCTCCCTGGTACCCCACGTTATGTCTAGTTGCATCCTGTGGTAAACAAGAAATCAATTATGTAGAACCTTAAAAAAACTTTTTTTTTACATAATCTCAATAACCTGACAAAAATAAATATAAAACAGTATTCAAATAATTGGAGGTTGTAGTCTATCTCTTGTATTCGTAAGCATGAATTAAGAGTTCCAGATGGAGTCATACTGTGTGGGTGGCTCTCTGTTGTTGTCTCTTGCTAACATAGGTGATGAAATTGTACCAGACGGGCATAAATTTATCCAGTTTGGTTTGACCCTTAATCTACTTCAGTTTGTACATCAGCTTTTCTGCCAGTGGTTGTGTAGAACCTCTTCTGACATATAAAAAACGACACATTTAGTAATTTTTCGTCTCACATCTTTGGTTGTTTGCTAGGTTGGGGTTGTGTGTTTTTTTGCAACTAACTGAAAAGAAATTGAATTGCTTTTCTTTTGCTGTTCACTTTTGAAGGGTTCACTTTTGAGCTTGGCATCCTATGTGTACCACACAGGAACTTTGAGTCAGCAATTATTAGGTTTCAGTGGTGCAGACCAGTCCATTTTCTTCACTTCCTAAAACAAATGTGGAGGCTGCTTTACTTATGATGTTTATGCAGCTCTGCTTTGAAAATATTGGATGGAATTCATCATAGCATCATAAGGAGATTGTTCTGTCAGTGGAAGCATATCTTCATGCCCGGTTTTTAGTGATCTCCACTTTACTCCCCTTGTATACTGTTCTGTAGGTTGCCCCGACCCTCCGGATAGGATTTGGGTGGAGGCGCCTTTCAATCCCATGAGTACAAGTAAATTCTTTTCAGTGAGGGCAACCAAAGGTTGCTAGCTTGGTTGCAAAGTGTCTGTACTCACTGCATTGTCCCCAGTTGACTGAAGTGAAAGGCATGTGCAGATTGCCAGCTGAATCGAACTCTTGAGTAACAATAGTAGGTAGCACTTGGTGTCTGTAGTATGCCAGGTGATGCCCACTACATTGAATTGACCTGCATTTGAATTCTCAGACAGGTTATAGTCTAAGGCAGTGTTCTCCAATCTTGAGTACCCAGGTGTTGGATCACAACTCCCATCATGCCTGACTATAGTCTAAGTTGGCTGGGCATGATGGGAGTTGTAAAACTGAGCAACTTCTGTGGACCCAAGGTTGACCACACAAGTCTAAGACTTTTGCCTGGGTTTTAATGCAGTGATAGTTCTCCATGCTGGAGTGATATGCCTGCTTTAGCTAAGAAACATGCTTCTCTTTGATGGTCTTTAGTGACCGGGAAAATGGTTGGCAATACTTCAGGTAGGGTCTACCTGACATGTCATACTTTGAGTAGACATTTGGAAATCAATGGGATTGCATTAATCTATTGATTTCAATTGCTCTACTCTGAATATGACTTAGTAGGATGCAACCGCTTGTAAATAGCTCCTAAAATCATGAGAGTAGAGACTGGCATTTGCAGCTATGTTTTCAATACATACTGCAAACGGTAAGATTTTTTAATTTTTTTTGACGGGGCAAGGCGAGTCAGTGCTGATACAGCTGGGCTGCTCGCAGTAGATTTGGAGCAACCCGGGCCTGCTGCTGATACCGGACAGGAATCAACTGTTACGAAACACTGACATGCAGAAGGCCATGTGCTGCACTCTGTTCCCTTGGGATTCTGTTTACAAAATAAAGTCTGCTGATGCTATGGCTACAGCAACAAATAAACTGGCTCTGTTCTTTCATGCAGTCATACAGTTAAATTTCACTGGATGTTTTGAAATGTCCCTTACAAAGGACTTGCATCAGTTTTAATGTTTACTATGCTAAATTCAAGGAAAATCTCATGTTCTTCCTGATCTGCTTTCAGTGTGGATGCCTCACACCTTATCTTGTACTTTCCATTAAGCTCAGTCATGTGTCTTGGAATCTAGGAATCTGGTTTACAGCACCTTGCAGTCAGTGTGACTGCTAATAATTCTGAGTATACAATTCTGGTTTCGTTTTTGGGGCCACGGTTGTAAAAAGACAGCCTATACCTAAACACAGCAGTGGAAAGGACAAATTGAAAGTGACTTGAGCAGAAAAATCCTGTTGCAAGGGGTTCCCCTGGATAAATTGACATTGAATAGTTTGCTTCATTTCACAAGATAGGAAATATGAGCAGCTTTGCCTAAGTCTTGGGTGTTGAACAATGAGATAAAAATCCTTTAGTCACTTGACAAATTTGGGGAGAGAAGTCAATCAGCATGACTGGAAATTCCCCCTGGAAACATAATTTGTGTAATCTGAAGATCTATATTTAAAGTTACAAGAGAAGCAGTTTTAATTGTTCGTTGAGCCATTTTTAGCTTCAGATGAATCATGTAACTGTTCTAGACTAATATTTTGAGGTGTGGAGTTTTTCCAAAATATGGATCAGTTGGTCAGGATTAACTAAAACGATGCTTAATGTTTTTCCGATAGCAAGTGCTTCTGGGGTCAAACTAAATGAAACAGAAGCTCCTGTCTCTCTTTAATTTATTTCTTAAGAACCAGGGTGGTGGTGGGAGAGCTGGCCTTCATATATAAATGACGAGTCCCCTCTGGTTTCTTTTCCGTAATGTCTTCAGGTTTAAACTTAAATTATGAATATGTTTGTGTAGTCTACAATCTTATGCTGTGTTCTGCAGCTTTTTAGAGTTGCCTTTTAAGTAACAGAACTTAAGATAATTAACATCAGCGTATAAAATGCAAGTAATGCTTATTGTCCCCACATAAGCAGGCCTCTTAGCAGTGTCTTTTAGTGTCTGCCAATGATAAAAAAAAACCTGCTGTGTTTTATTTTAGAGTGCTTGAATGCTGGAGGAGATGGTCACAAACAGAAATCATAAGTGAAATGGGAAAGGTCTAGTCTTAAGGATTTACTGTGTGTGTCATTGCTGAATTGAAATTGATCAGTCATTCAGTATCTACGTTGGGAATTGATATAAATGCCATTTGGACCTATTTTTGTTTCGAATTATACCGCTTGAAGTAGGGCCAACTTTGCTGTTACAGCTTGCTATAGCGCAAAGATTTGAAACGGCAATGATAAAATTGCACTCGCCCATCATGTGTTGGCGTCCTGGCCGGCTGTATGCCCTCTTGTCCCTCCTTCTCGAAGAGTAGCTCAAATATCCCATTGAGGGCAGTCGGGCAATGGCAGAGAAAATATAAATGTGAACACACTAAACGACTTCTTGGAAGTGGTGAACAGCTTTCCTTTAGCAACCCCTTTAAAAGAACAAGCAAATTTTCTCACAGGTGGCCAAGTTGCAGCATGGGTGCTGCAAGGTACAAGGCAAGTAGATGCTTATGGGACACCTCGAGAGCAGATGGCAAGTCCTTGCTGGCTGTGGCAGAGAATCAGGCCCATATATCTGCCTTCCCAGCCAGTGCTACTTGGCTCAATTACTCTGAGGCGGGAGAGGGGGCACATATGTACTGCAGCTTGCTTGTAAGTGGCCCAGTCTCATTCCTTGCCTTGCTAAAATGATTAATGTTCTAGTTAAATTAGTAAGAACTGCTATGGCACGTGTTTCACAAACCACCTTTACTGGATTTGAAGTACCTGAACGCTGCAGATCAACAAACCGTAATAGACTGGGGAAAGCATAAAAATGATAATCAAACAAAACAAATTGCTTTTGTTCTTGTGTAGTGGTTTTTCTGGTACTTTGAGCCTGCCAGATATCCTTATATCTTGAGTGGATTGCTTGTCACTAATGGGGAGCAGACCTCTAGTGTGTTTGGTGTCCATCCGAGCTCTTAAAAGACACATTAAGATTTGTCTAGACGGGGGGGAAATTAGCTAATATGAAAGGCAGTTACTATACCTGACTCATCCTGGTGTTCAGTACCTACGATTAAGATTAATTGGGGAGTGCATGTCAAGTAAGTCATGCAACATCTACTCGCATATTCCCAAATATACACAGAGTCCTATTGAAACTTTCTCTTGAGATGTGTGTAATCCTTTTTTATAAGGAGTGAGTAGTATTTCAGGCATGCTACTATTTAATGAAGGCAGATGCTGAAGCTAAGCAGGTTTGCATCTGGCCAGTGCCTGAATGAAAAATGCCCCATAACTTCCTGTGCTACACCTTGCTGGAATAAATGTAGGATATAAATGAAAACAATGAAGTATGTGCCCTTTCAGAATCTTGGCTGTATATTGTACTGCATTGTACATCAAATGTGAAATATTGCTGTTCCTAAAATGGAGAGTGTATTATTTCTTTCCCTTGCCATCAAACAGTTGTATGCATCATGCCGAATGTTTCAGATGAGTAATATAGTTCTTCTGATTCTTCTAGATGCGAATGAGCTGAAAGAGTGCCTTTATGTACTTGTGAAGGAGCAGCAAGCTCTAGCCAAGAAAACAGCCACCACCACACTCTCTGCTCTGAAGCTGAAACAGAGGCTTGCTATCTTAGAGCGCTATTTTATTGCATTAAATAGGACTGTTCTTCAGGAGAATGTCAAGGTTAAGTGGAAGAGCAGCAATATTCCCCTGCCTGCAGTGGACAAGAAAAGGTAGTGTCTTTCTCAAAGAAATCTCTTCCCCTTGTAGTGTTGCCTGCCTTTTCCCCTTCGCTTGCTGGTTACTATATCGCTACAGTTTTGGTTCCTCAGTGTGGGGAAATATCAGCTGCTTATAATCTTTATTTTTGTATGGACAAGAATATGAATGCGTTATGCAGCTGTTGAAACCAAATTGGTTGCAGAGTGGTAGAGCGGCACTTTCCTAGCCGTATACCAAAGATGTTAGTGCATTGTTTGGATATTTTGGGGTAGTCAGGATTGATTTCTGGGTCTTAACATTTTGAGGAATATTTGTATAGACGCTTAGTTTAAGCAAGAGGTACATTCTTCTCTAATCATCTTTCTGTTGGTTACAGTCCCAGACCTGTAGGCAAAGGTGTAGAAGGTCTTGCCCGGGTAGGATCCAGAGCTGCCCTTTCATTTGCCTTTGCATTCCTTCGGAGAGCTTGGAGATCAGGTATTGTTGGAAGATGCTGTATATCTTATTAGGCTGGTAAACATTTTGCCATCTAACTGTTGTGTTGCATTTAGGTATTTTTCAGGGCTATCTGTCTGTCTGTCATCTACTCAGAGTAATTTCCATTGTGTTGAATCAGATTTACCTCCAGTTAAGTTCATTCTCATTAGCAGACACCGAACGATGACTACTTGAGAAGTTGTGCACACTCATGGTTTGGGCAGTGGCGGAGCTTCATGCTCCAGCACCGGGGGGTGGAGAGCAGGCAGGGGAAGGGCTGGCGCGCTTTCTGGGGGCGGGGCGCCCTGCCTAGGGGGCAGCCGCAATGGCACCCTACTGGGATCGCGCTGCCAGGGGTGGTGCGCTCCCCCTGCACTCCTCTTCCTCTGCCAGTGGGTTTGGGGACATCTCTCAAGTTGCAGAATGAGTATAGGAACAGAGGAAGTGGACTTAAAATTGACCAGTGATCCATCTAGCTCAGTGTTGTCTAGCTGCAGCTTTCCGAGGTTTCAGACGGGGTTCTCTCCCAGCCTGGCCCACATATGCTGGCAATTGAACCTGGGACCTTATGCCTGCAGAGTAGAAGCTCTGCCGTTGAGCTACAGTTCTGCTTTGACAAGCACGAGCCTTGCATATGCAGAATTGGTTACTTTGGCTCCTTAGCCTTTTTTGCAAAGTGGTTTGTGGGTGATCTTCATTCTCTCAGCTTCCTGGAAAGAAGGCTTCTATTACTTCTATTTTATAGATGCAGGGTTATATCAATGATGTGGCAATTCAATTTATGGTCTGGATTTCAACTGTGTATGTGTAGATCCGTTGTGAGGGATTGCCATTAACCTGAATTGCATTGTACTATGAAACACCCTAACATGGCTAATGTTGTTAGGTGAGGATGCAGATCTTTGCAGTGAACTGCTACAAGAATCCCTTGATGCCCTACGAGCATTGCCAGAAGCATCCCTCTTTGATGAAGGAACCGTATCATCTGTATGGCTGGAAGTTGTGGAACGAGCAACCAAATTTCTAAGGTCTGTTGTTACTGGGTAAGTCTTTCTCTAAAGAGTGCTTGAACTTTTTTTTTTTTTAAGCCGCGTTCAAGGTTTCATAGTGAACAGTAGTTCCTGTGTTCTTTTCTTGAATATCTAGATAGCTCAGTTGGTTAGTGCATCTGTCGGCCTAGAAAGCTCAGTTGGTTTGAGCATGATGCTGATAACTCCAAGGTTGTAGGTTCAATCCCTGTATGGGACTGATGCATTCATTGCGGGGGGTTGGACTAGATGATCCTTGGGGCCCCTTCCAACTCTACAATTCTATGATCTCTATGATCTAAAAGGAAACTAGAGTTAAGCATTTGGGCATCACTTTTTTAATGTCTTGAAACGGCAATACGGTGAATATGAACTCTGGCTTATACTTCTTTCTTTTTTAAATGACGTACCCTTGGCTTATTCATATATATATCTAAATGCAGGTCAGCGTGGAGTAATAGCCTTGCTGCATTTAAAGTTTGCCTATAAAGAAATTAGTAATGGAGGAACGAAAAAAAACAAAACCTTCCTTACATCAAATCAGAACTTTAATCCATCTGATTCAGTATTGCCTACACTGACAGGCAGGGGTTTTGAAGAAGGATATTTCCTTTTGGTACCTGATGAATGCCAGAATTGAACCTGGGGCCTGCTGCATGTGCTCCGGGGCCTGAGCTGTGGCCCTTTCTCTAAACTGGGGAAGAATAAAATCAGCGAAGTCGCTTAATTATGTTGTGAAAGGTGTCTTCTGTCAAAGCACGGAATACAAACTGGTTTTTTACTTTCATATATTGGAATATTTGCCTTTTAAATTTTTCCCCTTTTAAATTAGGGACATCCATGGAGCTCCAGGGACAAAAGGATCTGGAAACATTCCGTTGCAAGACCAGCACTTAGCACTTGCTATTCTACTAGAATTGGCTGTCCAGAGAGGCACACTAAGGTGAGTAATGCAAGGATTTCATTAGTTCAAAATATGTTCATAAGTTACATCAACACTACAGTCTTTATTTCATCATTGTTAAAATTTGGTAGCAGTGGGGAGTTCTTCGTGAAATAGGAGCAAGGTGACAATGGTAGCAATGTGAGGTTTCTTCTACAACATTTCCAACTTTGGTCATTTCCCCCCTTCTCAGCCAAATGTTGTCTGCTGTCATGCTATTGCTCCAACTCTGGGACAGTGGAACACGGGAAACGGATAATGAGCGATCAGCGCAGGGAACCAGTGCCCCCCTCCTTCCTTTGCTGCAAAGGTTTCAGAGCATCATTTGCAATAAAGAGATCAGCAATACCGAAGAAGAGCTTCAGGTATGTACCTTTATGATGAGTTCATTTAGCCTGTGAGTCTGCACGCCCAGAGGCGTGCAACGTGGAACAATATTTAATTGATGTTAAGGGAACGTATTTATGTAGCTTTCCTTTACGGGGATCGAACCTGCAGCCTTGGCGTTATCAGCACCACACTCTAGCCAACTGAGCTATTCAGCTGACTTTCCATTGTTTTGCTTTAGATGCTGTCCTACCCGTTGAGTCCAAACGAAAACTTCTTAAGGTATCTAATATTGCCACAGGACAATGAGCTGGCCATTGATTTAAGGCAAACGGCAGTTGTGATTATGGCTCACTTAGACCGCCTGGCTACTCCCTGTATGCCTCCACAGTGCAGTTCTCCAACATCACATAAGGTAACTTGCATATGCTGTCTACTAACAGCTTTCTGTGGATAAAGTTAACTGGTAAATTAAAACTTAACAAATCTGGTTGGGATCTCAAGAGGTGCTTATGCTCATTCAGGGGGATCAGTTTAGCCCAGGGACATTTTTTGCTTTGAGCACCTGGCTTCTGCTGCCAGAACCTGCTTTTGTAATTTCCAAATCCGTTTGTCACACAGCATAGAGAGCTCCTTGAATTTCTTGTTCTGCTGCTAATTGTTCTGCACCGGAAGGTCTCATAGTTTTCTGGAGAAGGTTGAGGGACTAGAGTGGATGAGGGATGGCATTGCAAAGGCTTAGAGGTGCTGAAATATGGGTTGAATCTCTGCCTGCTTCCCTTCCAAATCCTAATAGATAGACAAAGCAATCAAATATGGCGCCTTGTAACTTAACTTTGTCAGCCACTGACATCAGTTTTGAAATGTGCATACCAATTTCCAGAGAGTAAAATACTATTGTGAAGTACATTTAAAGCAATTAAATTGAAAT
This sequence comes from Podarcis tiliguerta, assembly GCF_965153285.1. Taxonomy (NCBI): domain Eukaryota; kingdom Metazoa; phylum Chordata; class Lepidosauria; order Squamata; family Lacertidae; genus Podarcis; species Podarcis tiliguerta. Next base: position 69,987,888 of record NC_139537.1, read on the forward strand.
AACACAATGCAAGTACTTTAAACCTATTTTTCTGTTGTTCCAAAGCTTTCACCACCTTTAAAAAACAAAACCATATTTACTTACATTCTCTGTTTTCTTTAGGTAGCTTTGAGTCCATAAATCTGGAGCCAATTGAAAAATTAGTTGAAGCACTGTAATTTCTAGAGATTCTAAGTTTAGACAGTTGTTTGATAAAAGTTCTTAAATTATGAATTGCTTTCCAGGGCTCTTTGCAAGAAGTTATTGCGTGGGGTTTAATAGGATGGAAATATTATGCCAACGTGAGTGGTCCAATTCAGTGTGAAGGACTTGCCAATCTTGGAGTGATGCAAGTTGCTTGCGCAGAAAAGCGCTTCTTAATCTTATCTAGAAATGGACGTGTTTACACACAAGCATACAATAGTGATACACTGGTAGGTGACTTCTGATTACTTCCTAATTTATTTATTTTTAAATAACTTGTAGCTATTGAAATAATGTTCTTGTTGCAGGTATGATGGAGCTCATGATAGCAAAACTCTCCTTTTTTCACTTTGCCTGGCAATGCAGAATTCGTATCTGTTTTTAAAGAAACTCCATTGTTTCATTTCTGGTGGTAATGAATACTGCCCTGAACTGTTTCCTAGACACAGCTTACTGTATCATTTCTGCCTTTGTAATTGAATATATGAAATGCCTTTTGCAGACCTGATTTTGATCAGTGGATGTGTTTTCTTCCTTCCTTCCAAGCTTGACATGATGTGGAAGAAGTGTACATTATTACTAATACCATTATTATTACTATTATTTATTTATTACCTTCATGCATCTCCAGTCTCCCCATTTGTAAAAAAGCAGCTGTGGGAACTCCCAATAGGGGAGGGAAGGAGGTGTGACCTTCCCCTTCACTTTCCAGTTATGTAAACCCTCCTGCTGTTGCCAGTACTCTACGCTTAGCTATGGGAAGGATCAAAGATGCAATATTATACATACCCGTCTTCTCATTAGTGGTGAATAGCAGGCGTGAAATAAGGAAAGCAGTTTTTTTTTAAACTGAACAAACAGTATTCCCCAGTGGTGCAGTCCTGAGCCAGTTTGAGGCTTGGGTTCATGGATTTCCCATGTAGTTTGGATCTTAAGGTTTCTAAATATAATAGTTTCTCAGAACGTTCAGCTATTGAAACTTCTCGCCTTATTAATTCAATTGAAACCCATTTTCCAAAAAAAAACACAAAAAACAAAAAACAAAAACACCAAAAAAATATGACTTATAACTTATTTGTATAAATTTTCTTAATGCTCATCTGTTTGCTTCCATTTTTCTGTAAGTCATAACATGTGTGGTTGTTGTTGAACTTCATAGGGACCTCAGCTGGTGCAGAGTCTTGCTTCTAGAAACATTGTCAAGATTGCCGCACATTCAGACGGCCACCACTACCTTGCCCTGGCAGCAAGTGGTGAAGTTTTCTCTTGGGGGTGTGGAGATGGTGGGCGACTCGGCCATGGAGACACTGTGTAAGTATCCTAGAATAATGGTGACTTATATGCATAATGAAATAAAATAGAGTAGGATATTTGTTCTGCTTCTGCTGTGAATTGGGTGGTGTTCCTTTTAAAACTTCGTTTTACTTGGGTTCCCCCCCCATCACCCCTTTCCCCGTGTCTTTTCTGTATTGAGCATGCTAAATTGCAGCTGTCTCTTTCTTTTGTGGTTCTGATGCATATTGATCTACAGTAGACTCACCAGGAAGCCTTCATTTTGAATGGCTCAATAATCCAGTAGCTGTCAAATTTCTATTTTCTTTGTTGAGAAGAGGTAACAGTCTGGAAGACAGCTAGCCAGACAGAGAGTGAGTGAATGTGTGTGTGTGTGTGTGTGTGTGTGTGTGTATGACTAAGTGATTTTGATGGCTCAGTTGATATTTCAGTTTGATAGTTCTACATTCTTGAGTTGTTCTGATACCACCTTTGGCTTCCTTCCTTCCTTCCTTCCTTCCTTCCTTCCTTCCTTCCTTCCTTAATATTGGTTAATTATATTTCTATTCTGCCTTTTCTCCATGAAGCTCAAAGCAGTGTACATGGGGTCCCCCACCCATTTATTTTCATATCAACTCCGTGAGGTATTTCAGGTTGAGACTGAGTGACTGGCCCAAGATTGAGTAGGAATTTGAATTTGGTCTCCTCACTTTAAAACTTGCTCCCTTCTCTGCACACTGTGTTTAATCTCAGGAGTCTTCAGTCAATTGTGTTTTTCTGTTACATCCAGTCCATGAAATGATGCTTCCTGGGTTTGGAACAAGTTAGAATCCTTGCTTGTTCTGAACCCAGGTACCATAGCTTCTTGCTTCAGACATAATGGGAAACTATGTTTAACTGAAACCTTCTGGAGCTAAACGTCTCGTGCTAAGGAAGGAAAAGGGACTCCCTATGCAAGCACGAGACTTGTTTATGTCTTAGCTTCTAAAGCCAAAATAGGGTCATTGGCCCATTTGTCTGGGCATCTCAGTGGCCTGGTTCAGACATCACTGTAAATTGGGGTGGGTTGATTTTTCTGTACCTGGCACTTGCGTACATAGTATATATTGCCTTCTTACAATAATGACTTTCAATTCTTTCCTGGTCCCGCCCCCCCTTCCCCACAGACCTTTAGAAGAACCGAAGATGATTTCTGCTTTGTCTGGGAAGCAGGCTGGAAAGCATGTTGTACACATTGCCTGTGGAAGTACCTATAGTGCTGCCATCACTGCTGAAGGAGAGTTGTACACATGGGGGCGAGGAAACTATGGCAGGCTAGGTCATGGTATGTGCTCTTCTTTCTTTAAATTGTTTAAGTTGTGAAGTCCCAAGGTTTAAACCTGTCTTGGAATATAATTAGCACAGAAGCATCTAATTTTTATTTTGTTCCAAAGGCTCCAGTGAAGACCAGACGATCCCAATGTTGGTTACTGGGCTGAAAGGACTGAAAGTCATTGATGTCTCTTGTGGGAGTGGCGATGCTCAGACTCTGGCTGTGACTGAAAATGGTTAGTGGAACAACCAATAGCATCATTCGCCTTGCCAGTTTTTAGTTACACGTGGGATATTTGGGAAGCCGTGTGTCTCTTTCCTGTTTCCATTTGGATTTGTGTGCTAGCTTGAACTGTGTGCCCAACTGTTAATAAAATTGTTAGCCAAATATGCACAATGGGTGCCAGATTAATTATCTCTATTCTCAGAATATTGTGAAGCCAGGTGTGCAGTATTAATTTCTAGCTGTCTATCTGGGTAGATTATTTCTGTTTTTTATTCCCCCCCGCCCCGGTACGCTTATTTTGTTACGGCTCATGGTCTAAAGATACAAAGCTGTTGCTACGTCTAATGCAATCTACTTTTCCAGGTCAGGTGTGGTCTTGGGGCGACGGAGATTATGGGAAGCTGGGAAGAGGCGGCAGCGATGGTTGCAAAACTCCAAAACTGATAGAAAAACTTCAAGATTTGGACGTTGTCAAAGTTCGCTGTGGGAGCCAGTTTTCCGTTGCACTTACGAAAGACGGGCAGGTCTACTCTTGGGGAAAGGGTGACAATCAGAGGCTTGGGCATGGCACAGAGGAACATGTTCGATATCCCAAACTGCTTGAAGGTTTGCAAGGTAGGTGAAGAGGCAACTACCAGCCGTGTTAACTAGAATATTGTAATTTGAGAAAATGATGAGGTTAGCACCCATTCTGTGCAAATTGGTGGGGAAAATATTTTTAATATTTGAACCTTGGGCTCCCAGATCCTAGTCCTGTGCTTGAAGCACTACACCACATTGTCTTGTGGGCTTCCTGGCATTTGATTGGCTTCTGTGAGAACAGAATCCTGGACTAGGTAGGCTTTTGACCTGATTGAGAAGGGCTGCCCTTACGTTAACTTAATTTTTTAAAAAGGGAGACACTTGGAAATTTTGGTTATTGGTGCAACAAATACCACCATCCCTTGCTGATTTCTTGTTTTGTAGACATTGCTAAAGAGAGAGCTCTCCTCTTCTAGCCAGGCTTTCAGATGTGGCTGCAACACTGATCTTTCTCATTATCTGTCTGTGTCCCCCCCCCCAACCCCCCAGGAAAAAAAGTAATAGATGTAGCAGCTGGATCCACCCACTGTTTAGCACTCACAGAAGACAGTGAAGTATATAGCTGGGGAAGCAATGATCAGTGCCAGCATTTTGATACCCTGAGGATCACTAAACCTGAGCCTACTGCTCTTCCTGGACTAGATTCTAAGCACATTGTTGGCATCGCTTGTGGGCCAGCCCAGGTAGGCTTCAATTTTACTGTTTTTAATATATCTTTAGATATATAAAAATATAAAATAAAATATAAAAATATCTTCAGATATTCCCGTTAGAGTGGGAATCTTTGATTATGGAAGTCCCTTTTGTGATGCAGTTTCTCTTCTCAGTTACTATTTGCCTTTAATTCTAGCGCCCCCCCCCCCCCGGCTTGGTCTTAAGTTTAACATTGCTGCATATCTTTTTGTATTTCCCTCTAGAGCTTTGCTTGGTCATCTTGTTCTGAATGGTCTATCGGTTTACGAGTGCCTTTTGTGGTAGATGTTTGCCCAATGACGTTCGAACAACTGGATCTCTTACTGAGACAAGTGACGGAAGGAATGGATGGCACTTCGGACTGGCCCCCTCCGCAAGAGAAAGAATGTATGGCTGTGGCTACTCTGAATCTTCTGAGACTTCAGGTATCTTAATGGTTGCTGAACTAAGACTGAAATTACAAAATCTGAAACAATTGTGCGGATCTCATTGACTTTTAAAAGTGCAATGGCCGTTGTATTTTGTGTTGACCGTTGATTCATTTATTAGGAAAAAACAACAACCCCTGTAATTTGCCAAATACTTTGCAGGGCTAATCAATTCAGAAAGAGTTGGTTGTTACTCCAGTTTTCCTTTCTGCAAACTGCAGTTTAATTAGCAGCGAGTCTATGTTCAGCTGGGGAATTTATTACTGGGCTGGGATTGGAAGCTGAACCTAGATCTGCATAGCTCAAGGAGAACACTACATTTGCTTTAGCATGCCTTACTGGACAGTTTGGAGATATTTTGCTTTCGTTTGCTAAATAACTTTTACAAACGATGGAAATAGATATTTGGTGCTGCCAAACTGTGGTGCTTCAGGAAGTGTATGAAACTTGGAAATAGAAAATGCTTCAGAATACTATTTCGCTCCTCCCTGAATGGGTTTCAGCTTTATCACGGATAAAGAAGCCTCTCTGTGCTTTGTCTTTCAGCTTCATGCTGCAATCAGCCACCAAGTGGACCCGGAATGTCTTGGTTTGGGATTGGGCAGTGTCTTACTCAACAGCTTGAAGCAGACAGTAGTGACTTTAGCAAGTAATGCAGGTGTGCTCAACACCGTTCAGACAGCTGCCCAAGCAGTGTTGCAAAGTGGGTGGTCTGTGTTGCTGCCAACAGCCGAGGAACGAGCGAGGGCTCTTTCGGCGCTACTACCCAGTGCAGGTATGTTTTGTGCATGGTCATGTGGGTGGGGAAGGAAGATGTTGCCTAAGCCGTTTTGGGCTCCCTCATGTGCATGTGTATGTGTGGGTTGACACTCTATTCAAGTAAGAGTTCTGTCAATGTTTAGTTTCAGGGAATGAAACAAATGTAAGCCCAGGCCGTAGATTCATGATTGATCTTCTGGTTGGAAGCTTAATGGCTGATGGGGGTCTTGAGTCGGCACTGAATGCTGCGATCACTGCAGAAATCCAGGTATGCTTACTTTGTACAACTTATACATTCTGATGAAATGGAAAAAATTACTTTTGGAAACCAGTTAGTTTCAAACCAGCCCCTGTCCTTTGTTTAACGGTTGTAATAGAAATGTGAATATTTATTTTGTTTTGAAAGGATTAGAAAAGACTGCGTAAGTAGGTGGGCATTTCATGTAGTAGATTAGAAAGCTGGCTGTGTCATTCCAGATCAACCTTACTTTTCCATTGATTGAAAATATCCAGAGGTAACTGTATCACTTGTAACTTTTTGTTTAAGAGGATTTCTCTCTGTTTAGTCTGACCCTGCCTAGAATTTGGTGCCTCAAGCCCTCAAAAGTTTAGACTTGTGCATGAGGGTAATAGCCATGTAATAGCTGCATATTACACATAGCAAACGGGACGCAGGTGGCGCTGTGGGTTAAACCACAAAGCCTAGGACTTGCTGATCAGAAGGTTGGCGGTTTGAATCCCTGCGATGGGGTGAGCTTCTGTTGCTCGGTCCCTGCTCCTGCCAACCTAGCAGTTTGAAAGCACGCCAAAGTGTAAGTAGATAAATAGGCACCGCTCTGGCGGGAAGGTAAACGGCGTTTCCGTGCACTGCTCTGGTTCGCCAGAAGTGGCTTAGTCATGCTGGCCACATGACCCGGAAACTGTACGCCGGCTCCCTTGGCCAGTAAAGCGAGATGAGCGCTGCAACCCCAGAGTCGGCCACGAATGGACCTAATGGTCAGGGGTCCCTTTACCTTTACCTTTACACATAGCAAAGCCTCTTCTGTAGCTGCTTTGAAATCTATGAAAGTATCACTGGCATTGCTGTGTTTTGTGAGGAGGGAAATGACATCTCAGCTCTATCCTGATGCTCTCTTCCTGAATAGAAGAACTTGGTCATGACTTTTAATACTAATACTAATAATACTAATACTACTACTAATAATAATAAATAAATAAATAAATAAAATAAACATGGATAGTAGATCAGCAATTCTGAAAATCTTAACTTCTTATGGCCTGGATAGTTGATGTTGCCCTATAGTGGAAGGCTGATTTCCATTTTCACACCTTTTGTTGATATTGAGAAATGTGTGGCTTATAAAACCATAGCCATCATTCTTCAGATGAAGAAATTAATGCAGCTATCTTTTTGGACAAGTTTCTCCATTACATCCATATAGTTCACTTTGAGAAAGTGATGGGAAAAGATGGGACAGCATCTTTTCAATGACAAATAGTTCCTTTGTGCCTGATGCTTTCATTTCCACATTTATCCAACCTACGTGGGTTCAGGATTCTTTGAGCAGTGACTTATTTATTCAGTATCTTTGTGTCATTGGGTTCAGCTGCTCATTCTACTCAAATTATTTCCAATGCAGTCTCATTGCTTTCTGTTCCATGAACCAGCCACATGGTCCTAATACTGCTAACTTTACTGCAGAAGGAAAAATCCAGTAGAATATACTGTAGTGTGCAGGAATGCCATTAATTCAGGTTGCCGTGGCAGAACATTCAGTGTCTTTTTTTAGTGGACATGACTCCCATGCGTTTCAGCTACAGTATAGAATGTTTACTGGTTTCACTTTCAACTTTTCATTTTATAGGATATAGAGGCAAAAAAAGAAGCCCAGAAAGAGAAAGAAATCGATGAACAGGAGGCAAATGCATCGACACTTCACAGGAGTAGAACACCATTGGACAAAGACCTCATTAATACTGGGATCTATGAATCTGCAGGAAAGCAGAGCTTACCTCTGGTTCAGCTAATTCAGCAATTGCTAAGGTAGCTTTTCAGCAAGGCTGTTTACTGAATCATTACCCCTTTCCACATTTTATTCTTTTAAAAAACAAAATAGAAAATCTCTGTTTCCTCCTATGCTGCTTTTTTGTTCCTGGGCAGGCAGTCTTTTTTCTTCTTTTTTTTAAAAAAATGTTTACTGTGTGGTAATAATCAAGGTACTGGGACGCAGGTGGCGCTGTGGGTAAAAGCCTCAGCGCCTAGGGCTTGCTGATCGAAAGGTCGGCGGTTCGAATCCCTGCGGCGGGGTGCGCTCCCGTTGTTCGGTCCCAGCGCCTGCCAACCTAGCAGTTCGAAAGCACTCCCGGGTGCAAGTAGATAAATAGGGACCGCTTACTAGCGGGAAGGTAAACGGTGTTTCCGTGTGCAGCTCTGGCTCGCCAGAGCAGCGATGTCACGCTGGCCACGTGACCCGGAAGTGTCTCTGGGCAGCGCTGGCCCCCGGCCTCTTGAGTGAGATGGGCACACAACCCTGGAGTCTGTCAAGACTGGCCCGTACGGGCAGGGGTACCTTTACCTTTACTTTAATAATCAAGGTATAAGAAACTCAGCACGGAGAAACAGCAGACACATTTGTGAGCACATATTTAAGGGAGTATGTGCTAGCCTGCCATTTTGAGTGGCAAAACCGCATGGACAGTTTTCTTGCTGCTTTTGAAACAGAGAGGATTTTCAAAAGCAGATTGTAATATGGTATCGGGGTTAGCCGTTTTAAAATGGAAGAACTGTTCTGAGAATAGCCAAGCCCTTAAGCATACCTAAAGTAGCTTTTTGGCCTTTGGCCAGTGTGCTTTATATTTTCCAGTTTGATACTATTTTGTACCTAAGAACACATATCCTACATTAATGCAATAGATTTAAGTAAGAATATCATATTGCTCAACACTTCAGCACAGTACTTCTTTTACAGCAGCTTATTTTGTCAACACCGATGGAACTGGGGATGATGTAGAAAAATAGATCATCTTCATTTTTGGGAATACGAAACAAATTGCTCTTCTGAGACTGTCATGGTGCCAACGTAGCCAATCAAAATGCATGAGCTTCCTGACTCCCAAGAATCACAACAAAATCTTAGTTTGTCCCTAGTTAGTTGTTACCTGTTTATTCAAGATGTCTTTTAAAACCTTCTTTAAAACATTATTCCCATCAGGAACATTGCTTCCCAGACGATAGCTAAACTGAAAGATGTGGCTCGCCGTATTTCTTCCTGCTTAGATCATGAACATTACAATAAAGAGAGGTCTGCTTCTCTAGACTTGCTGCTGCGTTTTCAGCGTTTGCTTGTGAGTAAGCTGTATCCAGGCGATAGTGTTGGCCAGATCCCAAATACATACAGTAAGTAGGACTTTTTAAAAAAATGTCTATTGCTAGCATGTTGTTGACGTCCGTTTAAAAACTGTGTTAAATAGCCTTTTCAAATTGCTACTTCACTCTGCAAGTTAGCTGTGTTTAAATGCTTTAATAGTTAATACTAAAAAGCCTTTTTCAGGTTTTGACTTTCCAGTTGTAGCTTATGATATTTAAAAATAAAATGGTTCCTTTATTTTCTGACAGGTCCTGAGCTTTTAGGAGTTGGTTCTCTGTTGAAGAAATACACAGCCCTTTTGTGTACACATATTGGAGATATACTGCCTGTAGCTACTAGCATTGCATCCACCAGTCACAGGCATTTTGCAGAAGTCTCTCGCATTGTAGATGGAGACCTAACAGGTACTGACTCGTCTTGTCCTTTGTTTTAGAGCCTGTCTACAGGGTTAACGCTTCCAGAGTTTTGCTGAACGTCTCTATTTCCCCATAGGTGTCCTCCTTCCAGAGTTGGTCGTATCTATAGTACTTCTTCTCAGTAAGAATGCTGGGCTCATCCAGGAAGCCGGTGCGATTCCTTTGCTGGCTGGTCTACTTGAGCATTTGGACAGATTCAACCATTTAGCTCCTGGTAAAGAGAGAGATGACAATGAAGACTTGGCTTGGCCAGGAATAATGGGTATGTTCTTTCTTGCAAACGTTTAGAATACTTGCTGGATCTTTCTAGCAGAGCTCCTAGCTTGTCTTTGCAGGTAGGCTTCAAAAGCTTTGTCTTGGCACAAAACCCACTTTGGACAGGTTACACAATTATGTAGTATTCTCCTTGCTCTTTGATTCCTCACTCTTTTGGTTGGACCTTTTGGTTGTGAACCACAGCAATAACATGTATTTTTTTCACCTGTTAGGTTCATTTTTTACAGGACAGAATTGTAGGAACAACGAGGAAGTGACACTAATACGGAAAGCCGACTTGGAGAACCACAATAAAGATGGCGGCTTCTGGACAGTGATTGATGGCAAAGTGTACGATATAAAGGATTTCCAAACCCAGTCCTTAACAGGAAGCAGTATACTCGGTGAGATGTCACTTTGCGAACAAAACATATACCAAACAGAGTCCTATCTTGTTCGGTTGCCTCCTTAACAGTTTTTCCCCTTGGTTTCTTTTAGCTCAGTTTGCTGGAGAGGACCCAGTTGTAGCTTTGGAAGCAGCTCTGCAGTTCGAGGATACAAGAGAATCGATGCATGCCTTCTGTGTTGGCCAATATATGGAGGTAAGAGGGTTTTCCAAACATTTGCTAGCTGGCACAAAGGACACCACCAGGTGGAATTGTGTTCCTCCTGTTGCTTGAGGCAGGGTCTTCACACCTACTCACTCTTAATCAGAGCTTTTTTCAGCCGGAACTCGCCGGAACTCAGTTCCAGCACCTCTCAGGTGGGTGCCATTTCCGTTATAAGAGAACAAGGGAAGAGTTCATGGTGAGTTCCGGCACCTCTTTTTCTAGAAAAACAGCACTGCTCTTAATTAATTACCTTTGTGATTAGACAACCATCCAGTTTTTATGAATTCCTGAATTTGAGGTCTGGTTTTTTTCTTAGTTTTTAAGAAAGGAAAGACCCACCCACCTCAGCCTTTCCCACCCTTTTCCAAGCCGCTTGCTGGTTTCCCTCATAGGCCTGTACAAAGACCACAGAGCTACATTTCTAGCATTCAGCTGTGTCTGTGGGGTAGGACAGTTATTAGTCTTTTTCTGCGTTTGGATCTCTTCCAGTCCTTTGCCTTCTCTGTGTCTCCACATTACAATTGAATACCATCTTCAGGTTCCTGATGATGTTTTTATTAAACTCAAAACTCTTCAAGTAGCTGCACATCACTTGATTATGAAGAGGTTTTTGTTTTTTTATGGGTCGGGAAATTTGGTATTAGTCTTTAAATCTGTCATTCAGTATGATATCACAGCTGTTTTGTTCTTTTCTTTTTTTGTTCTAGCCTGACCAAGAAGTGATTACTACGCCAGATACTGGTAGTCTCTCATCGCCTCTCATAGACACTGAAAGAAATTTAGGGCTACTTCTTGGTCTGCATGCTTCATATCTGGCAATGAGTACACCCCTTTCTCCTGTGGAGGTTGAATGTGCCAGTAAGAATATCTTTATTCCAATTAAATGTAACTAGCATGAAATTGGGGATGTGCTCATAGTTTTAGGTCCATGTTTTAATGTTAACCCTCTAACCACAGTGAGTGATTTAATGCTATACATCAGAGGTTTTCAACCTTTTTGAGTCCATGGCTCCTTGGACCAACTACATTCTTTCTGCAGCACCCCTGTGGGGCTCAGGAGCCCAGTTATGTCACCCCTTGCCTGCAAAGATGGCAGGCTCTCACCCTTTTTTCCAACACCCTCCCTTGTGGAGTGTTCCTTTAGCCTCCTCTCCCCTCTTCTTAGGAGTTGTCTGGACAGCTGCTGCAGCTGTCCCTGGTCTCTGAGCTGCCCCCCACCCCACCCCGTCCCAAAGAGAGGTGCCTCCCAGAGGCCTCATTTGCCTGAGAAGCTTATAGCCAGGGCAGCTGCAATAAACAGCTGTGCAAGCCTTGGGGAGGCAGAGATGCAAGAGGGCGTCAGAGGAGGGAGGAAAAGAAAGAGGGACAGAGTCCAATGTTGCCCGCGGCACCCCTGACCATCATTCAAGGCCGCCATTCAGGGTGCCATTGCAGACTGGTTGAAAACTGCTGATATGCATGCTTACTCAAAAATAAGCCCTACTGAGTTCAGTGGAACTTACTCTGGGGTAAGTGTTTATAGGATTGCAGCCTTTATAACACAACTTGACCATCATTTCTGTGGGCCAGCATGTAAAGCTGCAAAACAATTTCTATTCGAAGCATAATTCGATTCAGTAATTTTTTTGGATAGAACTCTATGTATGTGCAACAAGTTATGTACTTACGTAATGAAGTGAAAACAAGAAGCATACAATCTTGGAGAAGGATAATTCTTCCATAAACTGTTAGTATACTACTTTGTTTCAAAACTGGCAGATGGACTGACTTGGGATAAATTATTGCTTTCCATGCATGAGTAAATGCATGGGCAAGGCTGAATAATGAAACAGCAGGTGTCTGATCCCCCAAAGTAGCTTAGTTTGAGTATAGTTTGATGTGTATTGCTACTGTCTTAACATTTTTTAAATTGATAGTTTGCTTTTATTGCATTTTAAATTTTCAGTGCCACTTTTTGTGCACGAGGTGGAGTGAAATAATGTGCTAAAATTTGTTGAAAATATGGGGCTAAATTACAGCTATTGATTAAGATGAACTATATCAGGGTGTGGCTGAAGCTCAGTGATGCATCTGCTTTGCTTGCAAAAGGTCCCAGTTCAGTCTTTAGCATTTCTGTTTTCAATAAAACTTGTATGTTTTCAATAAAACTTATCAGGTAGTAGGGAAAAGACCTGCTGCGCAAGTCTGGAGCGCACTGCCAGTTGGAGGAGATTTTATTGATCTAGATGGGTTAACTATTTTTCTTGTTTAGTATCTGGAACTAATTATTTTTAAATTATTTGAGGCAAAAAGGGAGCTTCCACAAAACTGCTTCTGAAGGAATCCTTTAAAACATACATGCATCAAATATTGCCTATAACTTCAGGGTAGACCACTGAATCCTCTTTTCTTAAGCAGAAGAATTACTGCAAAAGCAATGTGCTTCAATGTCCTCCTATTCCTTTCAAACTATTCCCTGAAAAAAGTATGCTTGTAACACACTATTTTAATGTATTTCTGTTCTTCTTGTAGAATGGTTGAAGTCTTCTATTTTCTCTGGAGGCTTGCAAACCAGTCAAATACATTACAGTTACAACGAGGAGAAGGATGAAGACCACTGCAGCTCTCCTGGCAATACCACCCCCAACAAATCAAAGCTGTATTCCCATCGACTGACCTTGAGTGACCACTCACAGCCATTTCTGCAAGCGATTGCAGACAACAACATCCAGGACCACACAGTGAAGGTAACAGTGCACCGTTTGAAGACCTAGGCTGATGCTTCCTAACCTTCCCAGTGGCCATAGCCCTCTAAGTAGACAAAGTTGGATGGATTATCTCACTCTCGGTAGTGAAATGGTCAGTGGGATTCTTGGCAGCTGGGAACCTTGAGTCTCTTAGTTTATAGGAATACCAGGGATTATTATGCAGTTGACCTCTGTACTCCTGTCCAGGGCCCCAAGGCAAGAGCTCATTGGATCAGGATCTGCACTTTATCAACCGGCAGTGGACTTTGTATTTGGGAACATTTGACTCTCACTATTTTTTATTAACCAGAGATGGGGAGCCTGAAGCCCTCCAGTTGTTATTTAGCTGCCATTATCACTGACAGTTGGCTTTGCTGGCTGAGGCTTATGGGAATCCAACAATCTCAGGGGAAGGCATGATTTTCCACCCCTGCTAATACAGATTTTTGTTACCTCTCTCTGCATTGTGACCTGGCCTCCTTGTCAATAAATCATAACAGGGCAAAGTGTTACCTTGCTAATAGGAATAGGAACACCTGAATAATTCAAATAGTGTATGTGTAGCAATTCATATAAAAGGCCTGATGCCTCTGGTTGGGTTTTTCTTTTTCCTATTTCTCCTCAGGGCATTTTTCAGTTCTCTTTTTGGCTGGCGGCTGCTTTTAGTTTTGCTGATTGTTGCCTTGATCCATACTACTCATTGAGGGTGTTGGAGTTACTGCAGCAGCTCTAATCCATCTCTCCTCCCTCCCACCCCCAAACCCTTTCTCTTCTGAGTATGCCAGGAAAATAGCCTCTGCCTTCTTAAAAAAGCCAACAACACCAAACCAACCACCTCTGCAAAATTATGCCGAATAACATAAATAAAACCATGTGTGAAATATGAAGCACGCTGTTCATCTAGCTGCCACTTTTCCCTTATGTTCGGTGTCTTTGTGTATTATATGAAGGAATGCAGTATCTTTTTATCCTAATTGGTTACCAGTGTGGCTTGTTTTGGGTGAGGAAAAATTGTGGATTTCCCACAGATGGAGTAATGCATCTAAGAATGCTTCTGAAGTAACGCCTGGAAGAAATATTATCTCTTGGGATTATGCCATGGGTAGGCAAACTAAGGCCTGGGAGCCAGATCTGGCCCAATCGCTGCCTAAATCGAGCACGCAGATGGTCCAAGAATCGGCGTGTTTTTACATGAGTAGAATGTGCCCTTTTATTTAAAATGCATCTCTGGGTTGTTTGTGGGACCTGCCTGGTGTTTTTACATGAGTAGAATGTGTGCTTTTATTTAAAATGCACCTCTGGGTTATTTGTGGGGCATAGGAATTCGTTCACACATTTTTTTCAAAATATAATCTGGCCCCCCACAAGGTATGAGGGACAGTGGACCAGCCCCCTGCTGAAAAACTTTGCTGACCCCTGGATTATGCCATAGAAGGCAAAGGAAACTAGCATTGTGAGGGATGGGTTATAATTAGTAACTTTTGGAGAAGCTTTGCCTGTTAAGACTTGTAGCTTTGTGGAGCCTTTATTTGAAATGATCTTATTCGAAAGTATAGTATACAGAAAATGTAAGGAGAGGAGCTGATATTTTTGGCTTCAGGACCAGGCCTGACTTTGGCCATCCATGTTCAAGTGACCTCCAGGTTTTACTTCTGTAATGCAGCATAGGTGCACTGCCTCTTGAAGACAATCCAGAAACCTAAACGGTTTCCAAATTTGGCTTCCAGCTTTTTGACTCCTTGCCCACTTGCTCCTGGGTTCAGTCAGCTCGTCAAAGTCCTAAATCGGGTTGGGGGTGAAAGAGACTTTGGTTCTCCAGAGGTTGCTGAACCACAACTCCCATCAGCCCCAGCAAGCACATCCATTCAGTGGTAGGGACTCTGGGAGTCATAGCTCAGCGACATTCAGAGGGGCCAAGGGTGCCCACACATGATGAAAGGTTTGGGGCAAAATATTTAAAGAATCTCCTCCTCCTATATGAAATCGCCTGAGCGCTTCATTCTTCATTTAAGGCCTTGCTTCAGGTAGTGTCATGATCAGAAATGTGTCGGGTGGGTCACCCAAATCTTGAGAGCTACCACTGGAAACGCCTATCACTGTCTGTATTTCATCATCCTGTCAGAAGAATTTGGGGCTGTTACAGAATACCCCCTTTTGGGGGGTGGGAGACCTGTGGCCCTCCAGATGGGCTCCATCTCTCGACAGACACATTCAGTGCTGCCAATACTCATGAATGATGAGACTTGTAGTGCAGCTACATTTGGAGGGCCAAAAGTTCTCCACATCTGCTTTTATAGTGGTTTGATGTTGCTCCTGTTTTCAGTTCTTTCCCCTCCTTTTCTTAAGCTTGCGTTGTTTGCAATAGAGTTTCTTTTTTGCCCCACTGTTTTACAGTATTTTCTCTCTCTGCATGTGTCTACCTGTGGAGGATAATATAGATATCTATATAGAACTAGATCTATATATCTCTATAGCTATCTCTAAATCTATCTCTCTACTCTCTAAACTGTATCTCTCTCTCTGTCTCTCTCTCTCTATATATATATGTACTGTATTTTTCGCTCTATAAGACGCACCAGACCACAAGACGCACCTAGTTTTTGGAGGAGGAAAACAAGAAAAAAAATATTCTGAATCTCAGAAGCCAGAACAGCAAGAGGGATCGCTGCGCAGTGAAAGCAGCAATCCCTCTTGCTGTTCTGGCTTCTGGGATAGCTGCGCAGCCTGCATTCGCTCCATAAGACGCACACACATTTCCCCTTACTTTTTAGGAGGGAAAAAGTGAGTCTTATAGAGCAAAAAATACGGTATATCCCACGGTAAATCTTCAGAATGCCACAACTCTTTGCTCAGGTTTTTCTTGTGCAGCGTACACACAGCATTATAGCACTATCAGGGACTCTTAGTAGCTCATAGGGACAGAGTTTGAAATGGTTATCAGTCAGAACAAGCTTGCAAATATTTGTTAATTTTTTATTATTGTTATAAAAGGTAACGTCTGCTGCAATGCATGGATACTGCAGTGATATCTTGACTAAACGTGTTCATTTTTGTGCAGGACTTCTTATGTCAAGTGGAGAGGTATTGCAAACAGTGCCACTTGACAACACCAATTACGTTCCCTCCAGAGCACCCAGTGGAGGAAGTAGGACGTCTGTTGCTATGTTGCCTTCTAAAGCATGAGGATTTAGGTATCTACATTTGACACACAATTGTTCTAAAATTCTTACTGTATTATTTTGATTTTTTTCTCTCCAATGAGATCTCCTCTCTCGTTCCCCCTCTTAAAGGTCATATAGCACTCTCGCTTGTTCATCCTGCTATGCTAGGAGTTGACCAAGTTAAACATCGTGTACTTCCAAAATCTGTAGCAGATGTGTGTCGTGTTGTCTACCAAGCAAAATGCTCGCTGATCAAGGTAAGCATCAGACCAAGGAATCACTGGTACCCTTGCTTGAGACATTAGGTGTTACTGTTACCTTACTAACAGAGGGATCTGTTTGCATTGTCGTTTTAAGACTCACCAGGAACAAGGAAGATCTTACAAAGAGGTTTGTGCCCCTGTTATTGAGCGTTTGAGGTTCCTCTTCAATGAATTGCGTCCGGCAGTGTGTAATGACCTCTCCATTATGTCCAAGCTTAAAAGTCTAAGTTCTTTGCCCCGATGGAGAAGGGTAGTTCAGAAGATAATTAGAGAGCGAAGAAAAAAGAGAGGTAAATGTTTTGAAATACAATTTCTTGTTGAAGTGAAAGAGACTATTATGCATTTTGTCAGTTTGCTTGTGAGGTAGAATACAGCAGATGCTTGCTTGCTTCATTCTCAAGCAAGACTTGCATCCCATTAAAAAAAGATTCCATAAATATATATCTTGCTAGATCTCACTCAATACTATGTGGGCTCTATCTAATTGCAAAAGACATAGTGTAATTAGGAATTGGAGGGACACAGTTCAGGGAGAGGGGAAAAGAAGGGGTGTCTACTTGCAGTTGTGCATCACTCTGAATTCTTTACATTTTTGTAAAGCAGTGTTTTCTATGGAAGCTCCCATTTTTCTTGGTAATTAAAAAAAATAGTTTTGCTCATGCTTTTGGAAGTGGATAAAGGTGACACAAATTTGATGTACAGCGGCACCTTGGTTCTGGAACACTTAGTTGTCAAACAAATCGGTGTTCTGGTTTGTGAACGTTTTTCGGAAGCCAAACATCCGACGTGGCTTCTGCTTGAGTGCAGGAAGCTCCTTCAGCCAGTCAGAAGCTGTGCCTTGGTTTTCGAATGGTTTTGGGAGTCAAACGGACTCCCGGAATGGATTAAATTCGTGAACCAAGGTACCACTGTATTGAAGTGACATTTTAACTATTTTGAAACTGTATGTAACCCACCCTGGAGCCCAAGGGTGAAGGGGACACTATAAATATAAATAAATACATTTAACATGTTTCCTTTGTGTCTTGCTGCTAGTCCCTAAAAAATCTGAGCCGTCTGATGTAGAAGAGTCCAAAATTGGGAATGAGGAGAGTGATTTGGAAGAGCCCTGTGTCATACCTCACAGCCCTGCGACAGCTGATAAAAGGCCCTTGTCAGCCAAATCGCCCAAGGTATGCAGAGTATCAGGTACTAAATATGAGCCAGCTGCACAGTAGCTAACGACCATTCAGAATATGTGAACGTGGCAGCTGAGTGTCAGGCGGTATGTTTAGCAGAGTGGTAGTCATGTTAGTTTGTCGCTGCGTCAACAAGCGCATTAGTCTGTTGCTGCAAAAGCAGCTGTGCAAAGAGAGAAATGAATTGCATTATGAACAGTAGTCGTTCACAAAACAGTAGATAACACAATATGTATGCATCTTTGTGGCATACGTGCTGTACTGATGCCCAGTGATTTCGCAGGCACTCTCTGTAGAGGAAAGTTGTGCATTTGGATATCCTTTGTATATACATGATACGCAAGTGTGTAAGACTTTCCTCACAGTCACACAGAGAGGATCTCTAGTTGGGTGTTTAAGTGAACTGGCTCCAAGTCTTGGATGAACTTCCTTTGTGTCATAAATGTAGATTTTAAATGTCAGCATTGGCCTTCCTTTGTAGCCAAAGGTAATTCCTTCTACCTGTTGAATTCTCCCTTTTTAAGTTAAAAAGTGTCGCACGTGAATAAATGCGGTGTACTTAATAGGTCACATTTGTAAAACCTTTCTTGGCTGTAGAACTTTGTGCTCTAAATTTTTCTATATTAACGTGCCACTGTGGAGCAAGCACTATTTTCAGACTGATTTCTTAGGTTATTAAGTCGAGGGTAAATGTGCATTTTGTTTTTTTCTAGGATAAATGGCAGCCACTGATGAACACAGTTACGGGTGTTCACAAATACAAATGGCTGAAACAAAACGTCCAGGGCTTATATCCCCAGTCTGCTCTTCTCAATACCATAGTTGAATTTGCTTTAAAAGAAGAGCCCATTGATGTTGAAAAGATGCGGAAGTGCTTACTAAAGCAGGTAAGGCATGGCTCGCTTCATATGGCAGGGCCTTGCTGCGTAAAGTTCTTGTGTAGATAAAATATTTACCTCCGCTCTCTCTTGTTTTGTAGCTGGAAAGAGCCGAGGTTCGTTTAGAGGGCATTGATACAATTCTAAAGCTGGCAACCAAGAGTTTTCTGTTGCCTTCTGCACAATACGCTATGTTCTGTGGATGGCAAAGACTTATTCCTGAAGGAACCAACATTGGGTAATTTTCGTTCTCCCTTGCATCTCACACTTTTGCTTCTTTATACCTAATCTGGCTCTTTGTTGTGCTGTTAGGTGAAACATAGGGGTTTCACAGGGGAACCTTGGGAACTATGACGGTGAAAAAAAAGCTCTAGTATGGCACAGGTGGAGCACTAGGTGATGATGTTCATGGTCCTGGTGTAGCATTTATGTGTCATAGGAGCACCTTGTTTCTTATAGTAGTAGTGGTGGGAAACCTCCAGCCTGCCAGGCGCCCCCCATTTGGCCTGCATTGTATTTTGGCTCAAACTATAGCCACTTGCCCATCACTTGGACATCATATAATGTCAGGCACAGGACAGGTGTAGCCGCAGCACCAAATTCCAAAGTAAGAGTCTGCACCCCCACTTCTTCCTTTGCAGTCGCGGGTTTAAATTTGAATCTCCAGATGTCATATGACATTAGGTGATGGTCAGGTGGGGGCAGCTGCATGCAGAGTGGTCCAGATCTGGGTTCAGCCCCCTGTCCAGATCCTACCCTTCTCCTTGAGCTAATGCAAATGTGTACAGTGGTACCTCAGGTTAATAATAATAATAATAATAATTTATTATTTGTACCCCGCCCATCTGGCTGGGTTTCCCCAGCCACTCTGGGCGGCTTCCATAGAAACAAAAAATACAGTAAAATATCACAGATTAAAAACTTCCGTGAACAGGGCTGCCTTAAGATGTCTTCTAAATGTCAGGTAGTTATTTATCGCTTTGACATCTGCTGGGAGGGCGTTCCACAGGGCGGGCGCCACTACCGAGAAGGCCCTCTGCCTGGTTCCCTGTAGCTTTGCTTCTCGCAAAGAGGGAACCGCCAGGAGCTGGTTAAGTACTTAATTCGTTCCGGAGGTCCGTACTTAACCTGAAACTGTTCTTAACCTGAAGCACCACTTTAGCTAATGGGGCCTCCTGCTGCTGCCGGAGCACGATTTCTGTTCTCATCCTGAAGCAAAGTTCTTAACCTGAAGCACTATTTCTGGGTTAGCGGAGTCTGTAACCTGAAGCGTATGTAACCTGAGGTACCACTGTACTGGGGAAGTCTTGCAAAGGCACAGAAGGTGGGGTTCTGAGAGGGTTTGAACAGCAGGTGGGCAGCTTTTTCTGGCTTGCGTGTGGCCCCCAACACTGTTGACGTCCTTTGCAGCAGTATCCGCTTGCGATGCAAAATAGGTGTTAAGGTAGGTTACCATTCTGAAAACACTGGAAAATCATGGCTTGCTTGTTATCCACATAGGGAACCCTTAACGGACTGCTTAAAGGATGTGGATCTGATTCCGCCCTTCAATCGTATGCTCCTGGAAGTTACTTTTGGGAAGTTGTACTCATGGGCTATTCAGAACGTTCGGAACATCTTGCTAGATGCTAACAACAGGTTCAAAGAACTAGGTGAGTATTACCAATACACTTCTGTAATTTAAAATAAAAACTCTAATTCGTTTACTTTTCTTTTGTGTCTGTTAGTTGGGTGCAAGTTGTTGAATTTCCACCAAGTTTCAAAAGTATTTTTTGCACATCTTGCAGCCACCAAATCACGCCTGTGTATTTGATGCTCCTTTCTCTCCCTAACCACCTATCCAAAGCTGGCTGTGGGACATGGCATATTCAGGGATGTTTTACGGTTGTACTTACGCTCCTCCATGTTGCTTCTGGGGAGTTTAATTTCTTTGGAGGAAGATGGAAGGAAGTGAGCCCTCTCTTCTGAGGTGCACATTCTGGGTAGTACTTGTAGCTTTGGCTCATAATCTCATTCCTCCTTTGAAGATTTGGCTATCAAACAAATCTTGTGAGTGGCCATACATCCAGTGAAATGTGGTTTTGTATTTGCAAGCTTTACTTAGATGAAGTGTTGTCAGGTGAATCTGTTTTTTCCTTGGAGAACCTGCTGGGAACGTCTGAAAACAGAGGCAACTTAACTAGTAAACCAGTTCCAGAAGCAAACTAACAGTCATCTCAAGGTCATTTACTTGAGCCGATAAGCAGCCATTGCCTTGTGTGTGTCTGTTAAAATATATCCTATTTCTTCTAGGAATCCAACCTGTTCCCCTGCAAACCATTACCAATGAGAACCCTGCGGGACCAAGCCTTGGGACTATTCCACAAGCACGTTTCCTATTAGTCATGCTTAATATGCTAACCCTACAGCATGGTGCAAACACCATGAACCTTCTTCTCAATTCTGGCATGTTGGCACTGACGCAAACCACGTTGCGACTGATAGGTACGTTTGCTACTTGGGAAAGACCCATCTTACCTGTCAATTCACTGTTGAGAATAGAATGTCTGGTCTGCTTTAGAACCCTTAGAATATTTCCTATCGGAGGTGGTCTTGTAGTAAGGTTAAAGCTTACTGGGAAATGATGTACAATGAATTGAAAAGGATGTTCAAAATACCTTTTGTAAAAAAACCCCAGAAGCTTTTCTTTTGGGAATTATAGGGACAGAACTATGTAAATTGTATAGAAACTTATTCATGTATGCTGCTACAGCAGCAAGAATGCTACTTGCCCAAAGGTGGAAAGAAGCAGAAGTCCCAGTAAAGAAAGAATGGATACAAAAACTTATGGAAATGGTGAAACTTATTGGAATAAGAAATCAAGATAACAAACTTTTTATAAAAGAATGTGGAAATGGTTTATAGAATATTTACAGATAAATTGCAAACAGATAAAATCATTAGCAGGATTATTGTAATAATCTGCAGTTTCTTAAGAGTATATATTTGAAGTAGATCATTAAACGAGCAAATTAAATGAATTTGGATATGCAGAAGATATTAAAAAGTAAATTTAAGGAACTGCATAAAGGAGGAGAGGAAGGAAGTCAAACTTTGAAATGTTAAATTGATTGGAAAACTAATGAAATGTATAAACTTGAAAAGTATAAATAAAAACTTTTTAAAAATAATTAAAAAATAGAATATTTCCTACCGCTGAACTATGCCTCTTCGGCTTTGCACATTGAACAAAAGTATTACATTCTTGTGGAGACTGCTTTGGAAAGCTGGAATAAGTTACTACTTTTGATATTAGTTATCTGTTAACAGCTGCAAGATCTCAAGATACCTCTCATTAAATTAGGGCCTAGTTCGGACAACGTCGAGGAAGATATGCTTGCTTCGTCCCGTGGTGTTTCTGCTACAGTCCTAGAAGAGTCCCGGAAGGAGACCACTCCAGTTCAGCTTCCTGTATCAGGGCCAGAGTTGGCAGCCATGATGAAGATTGGCACCAGAGTGATGAGGGGGGTGGACTGGAAGTGGGGAGATCAGGTACTGCTTGCCTATGTCGGTCCTATTTGCTGGATTTCAGTTCACTCTATGATCTTAATTATTGGCCATGTGTTTTTAAACTTTCCTGTATTTCTGCTGCTCTTCCCTTCAGGATGGCCCTCCTCCAGGCTTGGGGCGCGTGATTGGAGAATTGGGTGAAGACGGCTGGATTCGAGTTCAGTGGGACACTGGCAGCACCAATTCTTACAGGATGGGGAAAGAGGGAAAATATGATCTCAAGCTGGCTGAACCACCACCTGCTTCTCAGCCTACAACAGAAGACTCGGACACAGAGGATGATTCTGGTAAGGCTTTTTTGTTCTGAACAAGTGGTAATGTAGCTCCCAAGCAGTAAGTAAGTGGTTTGAACAAATAGGCGTTGTTCTACTCACACCTCGTTTTTCAAGAAAGAGATCCAACTAATTTAGAGAAGCCGAACACTTAGTAGTTTTGTAGTTATAGGTATTCCTAGAACATGCATACTCCTCTTCCAATCATAAGACATAAGGGATGCAGAGAGGTTAAAAACCTAGCTGTTCTGGACATTGACATTATAAGAGTGGATGGGGCAACCCAGCCAGATGGGTAGGATTTAAATAATAACATCATCATTATTTTATTATTATTATTATTATTATTATTATTATTATTATTATTATTTATTAACCACCTTTTAACTTTCTGAACTTTCTAACATTGCTCCAGCTGCTGGGAACAGAATGTGGGGTTTAATTTATTTTGGGTTAATTTCACTTCCAGTGCTGTTATTTGAGTGGCATGTTGGTATACAGTAGCACCACCTCTTGCATGCAATTAACCTGTGCAATTTCAACCTAGCTCAGTTGAAATCTTGCAGATTAATTGCACACAAGGCGGAGAGCTCAAAAAGCTTCTTTTTCACCGGGTGTTCCTGGTGCTCAAAGAGCTTTTAACCTCTGAGGCTTGCTTACCAAGCTCTGGAAGGCTCTCGCGAGAACTTGTGGAAATGTGGACAGCCCTGCAACATGTTGCGAGAGAACATTCCAGAACCCAGTAAGCTCTTGAAAGCTCTCCGCCTTGCTTGGAAGGTAAGGATGGCTGTGTGGTAGCGGTTCAGGTGTATGCATTTCTATGTATGCATGTCATCCCCGCAATGTAAACCTCCACTCAATACTGTAATATTAGTCCAGTTATGATTTTTCCTCATCGTGCCATTCTGAAGCTGTGGAAGATTAATTTGTCTGGAAAAACAACATTAAATTGGATATTTCCAATTTCTCTCTTTTTTTACCGGTTTGTCCAAGGTTAAGGAAATTCTGGCATTTTTTAAAATACTCGTAGGTTTAAAGTGAAAGTCAATATCCAGGGGTGTCTGTCCACCAGTGGAACAGGCACAATTAGTGGAATGGATTCTCTCCTCCCTCTTCAGCCTGTTGTGTGTGCCTTCCAAATATGCACACAGGAGGGTTGGGGGGGACGACCCTCTAGAACACCAGGCACTCCTGTCTTCCACTGCCTCCTGCAGTTTAGTCAAACTCATGCTGGTAGCTTTGAGAACACTGTCCAACCATCTCGTCCTCTGTCGTCCCCTTCTCCTTGTGCCCTCCATCTTTCCCAACATCAGGGTCTTTTCCAGGGAGTTTTCTCTTCTCATGAGGTGTCCAGAGTATTGGAGCCTCAGCTTCAGGATCTGTCCTTCCAGTGAGCACTCAGGGCTGATTTCCTTCAGAATGGAGAGGTTTGATCTTCTTGCAGTCCATGGGACTCTCAAGAGTCTCCTCCAGCACCATAATTCAAAAGCATAAATTCTTCGGTGATCAACCTTCTTTATGGTCCAGCTCTCACTTCCACACATCACTAGTCACCCAGCGTTAGGAGACCTGAATTAATTTGCTTGTGAAAATAAGGAGCTTGCAACGGAGCTCATCAATTTCATTGTCTTCTGTCATTTATTTTGACTCTTGTTTCAGAAGGAGAACAAGTTGAAAGAAATCTCCACCCCACTTCCATGATGCTGACAAGCACAGTGAATCTGCTGCAGACTCTCTGCCTCTCAGCTGGAGTCCACGCTGAAGTCATGCAGAACGAAGCAACAAGAACTTTGTGCGGGCTGCTGCGCATGCTAGTTGAGAGCGGGACTGTAGACAAATCAGGTAGATACCTGCACCAGATCAAAGTCTTGTTTTGTGTGCCGAGTCCTTCATCCTCATATCAGTGGAACCTATTGTGGCTCCTCAAGTTAGGTTTTCATAGCTATCCTGTTGTGTTCAACTAAAACAGGCAAAAGTACATGATATTGCCCATGCTTTCTGACGCTGATAAATAAAATAAGCTATCGTTCTATTCTGCAACATGAAAACTGTTTATTCTAAAAATCCGGTTTAACTTTAGGTGCTTTGAGGCAAATAATTCAGGTCTAAATGTGCAAATGTAGTAATTTTAGGCAACTAAGAGCACTTAAGAGTGTTTATTTTTTTTAAATAAATTCCAGCTTCTGTACCAAATACATTGGTTAATAAAGAACAGCACAGGAGCTGGTGTTCACTGGGATTCATCCGAAGTATAGCCCTCATGCCTCAGATGTGCAGCACTCTTAGTACGTCGCAATGGATAACTCTCCTAATGAAAATCGTCGAGGGACATGAATCGTTTACTGCTGCATCTCTACAACGACAGGTAATGCCTTTCACTGCTGGAGATATCCAGTGGGGTTTTTAACCCACTACAGCTGAGTCATAATAGGGTTTGAAAGCCACACTTCATGTCTGTGGCTCGATTCAAGATCAGACACCTTTCTCTTGAAAGCGATGAAGCAGGAAGAAGACGCAGAATGGTTTCGTTGCTGCATTTTGCCTAGATGTGAAAGAGGAAGTGGAAATGTGGTTTGTTGGGTCGCTAGCAGGGGATTATTTTGTTTCACACAGTGGGTTGACATTAGGCAGTTATTTACAGCTTATATACATAACATTACAGCTTACATTTTAGGGAAGCTTTTAATGTTTGATGTATTACAGTATTTTAATGTTTTTTTGGAAGCCGCCCAGAGTGGCTGGGGAAGCCCAGTCAGATGGGCGGGGTATAAATAATAAATTATTATTATTACATACCTAAAGTCTTTTTTAATAAATCATTTTGAATCGTAACACATGAGAAAATGGCTCCATGTTTTTTAGAAAGAGGAGCATTGGTGGTTATTTTGTGCAAGGAGGCATAAGAGTGTCTGCCTACTTGCAGAATTAAGTGTTCTTTCCTACTAACTTGAGAGACTTCTTTAAAATAGATATGTTTTCTTCTTTCATCTTTTAGATCCTTGCAGTGCATTTACTACAAGCAGTCCTTCCTTCCTGGGATAAAAGCGAAAGGTCAAGGGATATGAAATTCCTGGTGGAAAAATTGTTTGGTTTCCTTGGCTGCCTGCTTACCACTTGCTCTTCAGATATCCCACTGCTCAGAGGTAGGAGAATATTATGCCTTCAGTGTTGTATTCTTATATTTTTAACCATATTGATGTCTGTCTATGAGTTTTCCTCTTTTTCAAATTTCCCCCTTTTTTTTTTGGCAGAATCTACTCTGAGGAGGAGGAAGGCAAGGCCTCAGGCCTCTCTCACGGCCACTCACAGCAGTACTTTGGCAGAGGAGATAGTGGCACTGCTGAGGACATTGCATTCACTGAGCCAGTGGAATGGACTCATAAACAAGTACATCAACTCTCAGCTAACCTCCATCACCCACATCTTTGCAGGAAAACAGTCAGAAGGGGTAGTTCCCGCATCTTAAAATCAACTCATTTTTGTTTTAAATCTAGTAATCGTTAATGGATTCTGTCAAACTATTTAAAAGCTATGATATATTTTTGTGAAGTGATTGCCTTCTTTAATGTAAAATTGGCTGCAATATCAAATATTATTGCATGTTGTTTTTCCTCAACTGCGAATATTTTCCAAAGGGAAGTCCTTGCTACAGTTTCATGGTGCCTGTTCTCTCTTTTTTTCCCTAGGCTGTTTTGGAAGATTTCTTTCCTGACTCTGAGAATCCAGAAGTGGGAGGCTTGATGGCTGTCCTGGCAGTCATTGGCGGAATAGATAGTCGCTTGCGGTTAGGTGGCCAAGTCATCCATGATGAATTTGGAGAAGGCACAGTGACACGAATCACCCCAAAAGGAAAAATCACAGTTCAGTTTTATGACATGAGAACCTGTAGAGTCTGTCCCCTCAGTCAGCTAAAACCAGTAAGTGTATTAAAGTGACGCCTTGCTTAAGGTGTAAGCTGAGTGCGATGCATTATACGTGGACTGTTTGTTCGTTTTGGGAAATATTCTAATATTCTCCTGGCTGATGAGCAGCAATTTGTGCATCCCAAAAAAGCTGATTTTTTTTCTTTCGAGTGTCATGCATCACTGCTCAGATAAGGTAATATGTTACCAATATTTGAGCAGCTCTTGTACAAGTCACCTTCAGTTCCACATCTTTTGGGTAGAACTTTTCTGTTTGCTTTACCTCACTGTTGTTTCACCCTGGGAAAGCAAATTTTGACAGCCCCTTCTGCATTGGCCTAGGAGTGCTTCTACCTTTTACAAGCACCCGGAGAAGGGAGGGAATTGTCTCAGGTTGGAAGCAAAGAAATGAACACAACTTACAAGGAATTTATACTAAAATATATATTTAAATTTGTCTGTTTGTCTATAGCTCCCGGTCATTCCTTTTAATGTCAATAATTTGCCATTCACTGAACCAATGCTGTCTGTCTGGGCTCAGCTGGTGAACTTGGCTGGAAGTAAAGTTGAAAAACACAGAATAAAGACTCCAAATCAGGGTGTTTCGGGTATGTTTTTCTTGATTTATAAATACTATGCTCACTCTAAAAGGATGCTACTCTTAAACAGATGATGTCAAAGTGTGCTGATTTGAAGAATGTTTCTTAATTGGTAGGTGTTTTATGTTTAATTTATCCCTATTGTACCTTTATTGCACACCAATTGGAGACTTGAAAACATCTGTTTTGAGTCAATAGAGCCATAAGTTTGTATGCTGAATTATAAGAATGCATGGAAGAAGTGAATGGCATTAATGATGAATATATAAAACTAACACTGGGCTAAAGCAGTAGTGCCTCTTGGATATGATAAAAATACAGTTCAGTATTTATTTTTTCTGTTTCTTCATATCTTCAAGCTTTATTTTAACTGTGTGTTAAAATAAAAAGAGTTTATACTAATAAGCATTCCAGCAGGAATGGGGAGAAACAAAAAAGCACTGGTGATTTTTAAATGAACAGTGTAATTTGTGAGTTTTAGGGCTGTAATTTGTGAGTTTTAGGGCTGTACACTCCAACCCAGTGGTCCAACCTGACCTGGGGAACACTTGACTTGGCCCCAAGTCAATGGGGGTTTGTTTGAGAGAGTGAAGTCATGCCAAAGCTATGTTTCAGCCTACCATCTTGATTTAAAATGGTGCCCAGCATCCAAATGCCAACCAAGACTGCTCCCCACACCTTGGGATCTCTTGTGTCAAATTTGGTAATGATATATTGAGAGCTGGCAGAAACTATGCCCCCAAATGGGCAAAGTCATGCCAAAGCGATGTTTCAGTCCACCATCTTTGATTCAAAATGCTGCCCGGTGTCCAAACACCAGTGAAGTCTGCTGCCCCCACATCGAGAACCCTTGTGCAGAGTTTGGTGATGTTATCTCAAGAGGGCGGCGGCTGAGCAGACAGACGGACAAACCACTTTCTCAAATAGATATTTGCAGATCAATTCTTCCTATTTATTTTGCTAAGAAATGCCTATCATATGTTTTGGACAGGCCAAATAGACTTGGATCTGCTCAGATGCCAGCAGTTAAAACTGTACATACTGAAAGCAGGTCGAGCTCTGCTTTCTCACCAGGATAAATTAAGACAAATCCTGTCTCAGCCTGCAGTGCAAGATGGCGGCTCACTTCCTACAGGTAATAATATTCTGCTTGATTACAAGGTTGATAAGGATTCTTTTGCTTTTTTTCTACTGTTGAAGTAGGCAGACGAACAGAGGAAAGGACTGGTTTTTTGTGCACGATTGTCTTGACTTACCGTGAGTCCCTTTCTGGCAGGACATACATGGTGGTTTTTTTAATGCTGAAAGTCAAAAAGGTGAAAGAAGAAGTATTTCTGTCTGTAACAAGCAATTTCTTCCCAGCAGTAATGTTCTCTATATATTTTCATATGGTTTAATAATTGCATCTGAAAGCAGATACCCTGAAAGGATAGAGCAATAAAGAGAGCCACGCAGGGCCCATTTTACTTCTAGGGAATTGATATTCTTGTGTTTTATGTGGAGAGTATCCAGCAATGAGTTACCCTGTTCCACTGAAACTAGGAAATTAATACGTCTTCAAGAAATCTGATACTTACCCAATGTTAGTATGATTGTCTCATTGCCTGTTAATTGCCCTAGATTATTATTTTTTTTAAAAAAATAATTGAATAAAATCTCAGATGGTATAAACCCATCAGTGGTTATTTGAAATCTTCCTCAAGCTTTCGCTGTGCTTAGCGATTTCAGTCACTCTTAAGTAGATGTTATAAGTGAGTTGAAGCCCTTTTTCCATTTCAGTTTTAACATTTTTATGTAACGACATAATAAAAAGAGATAATGGTAGTTCTGGAGGTAGACATTTAAATACAAAACATCTTCTCAGCATTCAAAGCTTCATTTCTTTGGAACAGAGAATGTGATGTACATGTTCCTTTTTTAAAAAAGAAGAAGAGGTGTTTGCATTTGAAGTGAGACACCATTGAAAAGTAATCTGTTATTGGAAGTGTATTTCAGTTTCTGGTTGTTTCTGAAACTTAAATCCACTTTCCTTGGCTTAAGACGATGGCGTAGTGACATCACCTGATGTTGGAGACTTGTCTCCTGAGGGACCTCAGCCACCCATGATCCTCTTGCAACAACTGCTGACGGCAGCAACACAGCCATCACCTGTGAAGGCGATTTTTGATAAGCAAGAACTTGAGGTAAGATCTGAGCATTCTCCCATTAAGGAGAAACAGTTACTGTTTTATTTAGATAGACAATAATAGAATAAAAGCTTTCTGCCAAGGCAATTCATAGTTTAAAGCAGTGGCTTGTAATATAATAGGCTTTTCCTTCCTGATCGTGTTTATCTCAGAGACTGCCTACTGCCTCCAATCACAGCGTCCAATGCTGGTCACAGCTTCAGACTACAAGGTTCCTGGGTCAAGCCCTAGATCTCCTGGTGCTTTGTTAGTTTGAATGTGCCACAAGACTTGGCGTAAATAATAAATCCTATTAATGTTGTACAGTGGTACCTCGGAGGTGAAACGGAATCTCTTCTGGAAGTCCGTTCGACTTTCAAAACGTTCAGAAACCAAGGTGCCGTTCCTGCAGCCAATCGGAAGCCGTGTCGGACATTCAGATTCCAAAGAACGTTCACAAACCAGAACACTCACTTCTGGGTTTGCGGCGTTTGGGAGCCAAAACGTCCGACTCGCAAGGCGTTCAGGATCCAAGATACGAACTGTACTTTGTAAATGTATTACAGTTGCAAAAGGATTTGTGTATATCTTCTTATAGGCTGCTGCACTGGCTGTGTGTCAGTACCTGGCAGTCGAGTCTGCACATCCCTCAACTCCAGTCTTTGAAGACTGCAGCTCCAGTGAAGCCACAACCCCTGTTACAGTCCAGCACATCAGACCTGCCAAAGTGAAAAAACGCAAAGTATCCCCTATTCCACCGCTTCCTATTGTGGTGCAGCTTATGGAAATGGGTTTCCCCAGGAAGAATATTGAGTTTGCACTGAAATCACTTTCGGGGACCTCTGGAAGTGCTTCTGGGTTACCAGGTACTTTGCTTTTGTTTGTTTGAGGTTCAAGGAAGAACACGTTGCGTTAAGATTTTGAGAAGCTGGAAAGTGCTTTGACGTTCAGTGAATGAGATATTGTGGAAATAGGGTAATATGATGGAAAAGAGAATGTGAGAAAGGGAAAAGGCAGCAAAAAGGACTAAATTGCAGGTAGCCAGAAGGAAGGAAAGAAAAACAGATGACCCCCAAGGTTGCATACCTGAGAAACTAAACTATAAGGGTTAACCAACAGTGAAAAGGGATAGGAGGATATCACAGAAAATGCACAGGGCTACACCTTCCCCACATTTTTGTTGTTGAATGATTGCCAAATGGTCTTAAGAGATGAAATTGAAGAGAGGTTGTGAAAAATCGCCTGAAAAACAAGAATTGAATATTTTGTTTTTTTAAATCTGGGGGAATGATTTGGTGCAGCCAAGGTTGACTGTAGGGTCGGTGAAGCACAAGGAGAAAAGTTATTTTTTCTTGAACGTCAGGTCAAGTGAATAATACTGTTGATGTCTGTATTTATTACGTCTTGCTGTAGGAGTAGAAGCCTTGGTGGGCTGGCTTTTGGACCACCCAGATGTCCAAATTACTGACCTCTCAGATGGTGACACTGTATCTGACGAGTATTCAGATGAAGAAGTAGTAGAGGATGTCGAAGAAGCAGAAGCTGCATATCCCGTGGTAAGCGTTAGGAATGGGATCTTGGGATTCTGAAACAGCATGTAGAGAGGCCAGTGTTCCTGATATGTCAGTCACAACTCTGGGCCAGGAAACCAAAATGAACATTCTTTGCAATCATTTCGGGAGTCTACATTGCAGAGCACTTAGCATTTATAATGTGCATCAGACTTATGGATTTTTTAAATTTTATTTTATTGCAGTCTACTGGTGCCGTTGTAACAGAAAGCCAGACTTACAAGAAGCGAGCTGATTTCTTAAGTAATGATGATTATGCTGTGTATGTGCGAGAGAACATTCAGGTAAGCTTGACTACGAAGCCTGCGTTTGAACTGTAGTGTTCTCTATTTGAAAAGGATGATATTGATGCAGCTGAAATGCTGACGTGGATGCACGTGGGAGGAGGAGATAAACACGGAAGCTGCAAATTGCTTTGATAACTGCAAAAAGCTGCTTTATTTAATCTCCCAGCTGTTGCAATCTGTTGTTGCTTTGCCCTATTCATAGAAGGCATTGATGTTCTTTGTTTCATGGTAACGTCAAGGGGCTACTTCCTCCTTCCACAGTGTGTTTTCAGGGATGTAACTGACTTGTACAGTGTCTGTTTTACATGCAAAAGGTTCCTGTTTCAATCACAGACATCTCCTGGCAGAGCTGGAAAAGACTCATGCCTGTAATCCTGAGCGCCACTACCAATCAGTATAAAAAGTACTAAGCTGGTTGGACGACCTCTGACTCTGAATAAGGCAGCTTCCTGTGTTCCTAACATTTTCATTGGATTAGAAAGCCATTAGCTTGCGGTCATCATAGTATTGTGTGAGGTGCTCTCGCTAGGCACCAAGTATAGGCCTGAACTGATCCCATTTGGCTCTCCACCTCTGGAATTTGGATGGAATCTTCAACCCAAACTCAGAGCTGGAGTCTTCCTTTCTGCCCTCCAGCATGTGGTGTGGTTTATAGACTGAAGCCACATTGGGATGATTCACACAATGCTCCAAAGGCGTTTGCTTGTGCAGAGAGGGCATGTCTGACTTGCAGACATTGGGTGCATTGTTGTACGTGTGAACTACAATACATGATCGTCCCCTATTTCTTCTCCAGCTTTTTTTTTTTTTGAGGGCAGTGATTGTGTGGATCATTGCATTTTACTTGTGCAGGCCTGGTTCAAAATAATAGAAGCAAACCATGCCCCCAGTTTGCTTGTATAAGCTAGGAATCGTGTGCCCCCCCAATGCACTAGCAGGGAGGAGTACAGAAGGCAAAATTACAGACTGCCTTCAGATGTCTTTAGAAGGTTTTGTGGTTGTTTATCTGTTTGTCATCTGATGAGAGGATGTTCCACAGGGCGGGTGCTACTACTGAGAAGGCCCTCTGCCTGGTTCCCTGTAACTTCACTTCTTGCGTGTTCACGGCAAGCCATTAACTGGGCCAGTGATTGCAAATTCTCCTAAATCACAGGGTAGTCTGTCTTGTTCAGGGCAGTTACTTTGATACTGCATTTCTGTTGAAGCTTCAGGTGGTAAATATTGATCCATTTTTTCCTCCTCCTAGGTGGGAATGATGGTTAGATGCTGCAGGACATATGAGGAGGTTTGTGAGGGTGACGTGGGCAAAGTTATCAAATTGGACCGCGATGGACTGCATGATCTCAATGTGCAATGCGATTGGCAGCAGAAAGGTGGCACTTACTGGGTCAGATATATCCACGTTGAACTTATAGGCAAGTCAGTTACTTCATTCATTCATTCTTCTAATGCTGTCTTTTACACGCTCAAAATCCAAAGACATTAATTTCATTGCTTTTGCATTTTTTAAATAGGATTCCCACCACAGAGCTCTCCATCGCACATAAAGATTGGCGACAAAGTGCGAGTAAAAACCTCCGTGACTACACCCAAGTACAAGTGGGGCTCTGTTACCCACAGGAGCGTGGGAGTTGTGAAAGGTAATGTGTATTCTTTAAAAGAAAAAGTTTGTTGGATGGGTTGCACAGAATTACGGACTTCGTTGTTTGTAGAATTGTAGTGTTGCCTGCAAGATTAATATTGAACTGTTGGAATGCTTAGCAAATTCTGATGAACAGGAAGTACAGTCGTATTTTGGTTGTTGAATGAAATCCATTCTGGAAGTCTGTTCGAATTCCGGAAATATTCAGAAACCAAGTCGTGGCCTCCAATTGGCTGCAGGAGCTTCCTGCACTCAATTGGAAGCCGCGTTGGACGTTTGGCTTCCAAAGAACGTTCACAAACCAGAACACTCATTTCTGGGTTTGCGAGCCAAAATGGACGAGTGCCAAGGTTTTCGACAACCAAGGTACGACTGTATTGGCTTGGCTCTAAGTATGTCGTTGTGCCAGCGGGAGGCACTTCTGCCCATGTAAGGTGGCAAATGTCAACAGCATTTGCCAGTTATGCTTTCCCATTGCAGCTCTTCATGGCATCCCTTGCACTGTCCCAAAGACCTGGTTCGCATGTCGCTCTAAGCCTAACTATGGCTTAGTGTGAATGCATGCGTTCCCAGGAAAGAGGTCCGAGAAACTTCGCTCCTCCCTTATCAATTTGCTGCCTCGCTATTGTGAGCTAAGCCATAGCTTAATGTAGCGTGTGGACTGAATTAGGGCTCATGGTTGAGCTCTCTGCATAACCAAGAGCAAACTTCCCCAGGAGCCTGTCTGCTCATGCTAAGTCATAGTATGGCTTAGTGTCACATGTGGACTAGGCCACTGTGTCTCTGAATCCTCAGGAACAGGGTGTTTTTTGGGGGTGGGGAATAGGGACCAGCAGCAGGAAGCGGGGAGGTTGGAAAGCCCTGTTTTGTGAGCAATGCTTCAGTCACAGAATTTAGGGTCAAAGTTTTTTGGTAAACAATCCTGACATAAGACATACCTGTTTGGCTGGTTGGGGGGGGGGATGTAATGGAATGGAGCTTGCTATTTCCATGAATTGATATTCCATTTTCATATGAAGGAGCTGTTAATAAGGAACACTATAGCTTTAAAAGTTACTTGGTCATTCTGAAAGTCATGTTGTGCTTTCCTCCACCTGACAGCTCAGATTGCATCAGGAAAGGGAGGGCAATTTGTTGTGTTTTTGACACGAGCTTTCAAATAGAGGCAGAGTGTCACATATGCCTGCTTCACATTTTGGGTTTGATTTATTTTCAGGATAAAGCAATAGCTATTACACTTGTTCTCGAGTTAGAAGTGCTGGTTAGTGGTCTAAAAATCTGGATTAAATACTGGTTTTCAGGTTCACAGAAAGCTCGTTGATTTAAAGCAAGGAATTGAGTACACCACTAAATATTTTATACCAGAAGTTTCATAAGTAGGAAATATCAGTACAGCAGTCACTGAAGTATGTGTATATCTCACAAATACTTTTTATATTTCCCATTTCTTCTCTTGTCACAGCTTTTAGTGCCAATGGTAAAGATGTCATTGTTGACTTTCCTCAGCAGTCTCATTGGACTGGATTACTGTCAGAAATGGAACTTGTTCCCAGTATTCATCCAGGGGTTACGTGAGTGTGTTTTTTTAAATAATAAAAAGCCCTTTAACCATTTTATTGTGGCTTTTTCTTTAAGTTGCATCTTTTTTCTTGTAGTGTTTCTATAACATAAAACACGGCCTGATTTCCCCCTCCCCCCCAAGATGCAACAGGTAAAAAAACCTGAAAGCGTAGGCATTTTTGTAGTAGACGGTATAGAATGAGAATTTGTTTGGATTAAATTATGTGAACGGAATAGAAAAGCTAATGTGATAACTGAATTTTTGTTTCAATTAGGTGTGATGGCTGTCAGATGTTTCCCATCAATGGACCCAGATTTAAATGCAGAAACTGTGATGACTTTGATTTCTGTGAAACCTGTTTCAAAACCAGGAAACATAACACACGACACACTTTTGGAAGAATAAATGAGCCAGGTATTATACGTTATAGCTTAATGAAGTCTGAGACGTTTCTGCATGACTCTTCGTTGTGGGTAAAGTTTTTGGAAACCCCATTTTCTGAAACTGCTTCTGATTAACTTTCATTGGACCTCCTCTTTCTAATAAACTCAGCAGAATTCTTTATTGTGAACAAAGCTTGTAGGAAGAGCTTTGTGCTGTGTTTTAGTGTTTTCTATTGTATTTTAGTGTTTTGTTGGAAGCCGCCCAGAGTGGCTGGGGAAACCCAGCCAGATTGGCGGGGTATAAATAATAAATTATTATTATTATTAGTATTAGTATTAGTATTATTATTATTATCTCTACAAATACAGTTCAGTATAATGCTCCAGCCTTTAGGATAGCATGCCCCTGAATTAAATAGTTGTCTTCAAATCTACAACACTAACTATTTACAATAGGTCAATCTCCAGTATTTTGTGGCCGCTCCGGAAAGCAACTGAAGAGGCGTCACAGTAGCCAGAGAGGGATGCTACTGGATGATTGGTCAAGAATCGTTAAAAATTTGAATGTCTCATCTTCCGTGAATCAGGCCTCACGTTTGATTGATGGTGGGGACCAGTGCTGGCAGTCTTCTGGCTCCCAAGGAAAGGTGAGTTTTAAAGAAGTCGTTCGCGAGCTTCCCTCACATTTCAGTGTAATCTTCTCATTGCTGTCACCATCATTTGATAAAAGTAGAACTATACCTGCAGATATATTTTTTAAAAAGCAATACTGTTTTTATTATCTGAAACTACTTGCAAGTATTGTATTCTAAGAAGTAGTAGTCATGTTCACATGTAACTGTAGTCCACCGTGCCTCCAGAAAATTTTAGATAATTGCAGTCATTTCCCCCCTCCCCCCCGCAGCACTGGATCCGTTTGGAGATTTTCCCTGACGTCCTTGTACACAGACTGAAAATGATTGTGGATCCTGCAGACAGCAGCTACATGCCCTCGTTGGTTGTGGTTTCAGGTAGGAGACTGTCAGTTTTGACTACAGGGAATTGGTTTCATTATTGAGCAGCTTGTTTTGTTTACTTGCAGTATGGTAATACAGGCAGTGTCTGTTTTAGGTGCATCCAATACGTGTATTCCAAACCTGGAAGTGACCTGAAAATATCACAAAAAGGGGTGGAGCAGGGCTTGGGCAGATCAGGGTGTTTAATATGATGATGATGATGATAATAGTAGTAGTAGTAATAATAATAATAATAATATTTTTTTTATATTTATATTCTGCCCTACCCAGCCGAAGCCGGGCTCAGAGTGGCTAACAACAGTCAAATAATGCAACATTCTAAAATCATTTCATTATAAAATTAATTCAAATCAGATCAGTGGCAACCATTGGGCTAGAGTTCTGTGAGGATTGCCAAAGGAGGGAGTTAGGCTGTGCCCTGGCCAAAGGCCTGGTGGAACAGCTCTGTCTTGCAGGCCCTGCGGAAAGATGTCAGGTCCTGCAGGGCCCTAGTCTCTTGTGACAGAGCGTTCCACCAGATCGGAGCCACAGCCAAAAAAGCCCTGGCTCTGGTTGAGGCCAGCCTAACCTCTCTGTGGCTTGGGACCTCCAAGATGTTTTTGTTTGAAGACCGTAAGTTCCTCTGTGGGACATACCAGGAGAGGCAGTCCCGTAGGTACGAGGGTCCTAGGCCGTTTGCAGGCTTTTACAATGGTTTCAAATATACATGATTTCACTTAACATGCGGTGCCTTGGAACGTAACCCCTGCATAAATTGGGAGTTGCCTGTCCTGAAAAACAACTACTCCCAAATTAAAAATAATCCAGCATGCATCTCTTTCCTTATGCTGCAGGTGGAAGTTCTTTAAACAACCTCATAGAGCTGAAGACAATCAACATTAATCCTACAGACACCACAGTTCCTCTTCTCGGTGATTGCACAGAGGTAGGTTATTGCTGCTTATAGGGAAGACTAATTAAGAAAGTTGTGCATCAAACCCATGTAAGATGTCCCGTATTTTTCGCTCCATAAGACACACTTTTTTACTCCTAAAAGGTAAGGGGAAATGTCCGTGCGTCTTATGGAGCGAAAGTGTGGTCGATCGCTGGCTCCCTTTCCGGCCCCGGCCCCTTGCCCAGGCCTTCATTGTTGAATGTTCTGCAGATGGAGGCTGTTTGTTACCCAGCGACATGTGACTGGCTAAATAATATCTGTCTGGAAACTGTAGAAACCCTCCCTTTCCTTTCCTGAAGAAGCTTTAGAACTGTGAGTTGAACCCCATAAAAACATGATTTTTTCCCCTTTGCAAAGTAAGCTCAACAACTTTGAGCTGATCCCCCCAAAAACGGGGCTTTCCCCCTTTCCTCCTCTAAAAACTAGGTGCATCTTATGGTCAGGTGCGGCTTATGGAGCGAAAAATACGTATATTCTCTGTGTTTCCCCCATGGCTTTCAGCTACAAGGTGTCAGATTTAATTGCCCGCTGTTATTGTGAAGTTTCTTTTGTCACATTCTTTTTTGAGCACATGAGGAATTTTTTTGTTTGCCAAGAAACCATGCTGTGATATCTCCACAGCAATGTTGCTTAATGAGGACACTGGCTGGAGTTTATGTATCTGTTGTTTAAATCTTGACATTAATGAACAAAATTAATGTTTTTGTGAGCCCCGTCCCCTCCTTTTGTTGGGTATAGTTGCATATGCACACAAGGCATAGAAAAAGTAAAAATCCATTGGAATGCAGGAAGACACTTGTCAGAATCCCAGGGGTCTGTCATATGTGGGTGAGGGTCTCGCTCTGAAAAGTAAGAGTGCCTCAGGTTTTCCCAAAGCAATAAAGGTCTTACCAAGTTAGGATGGCTCATTACAGAGCACACCTGAGCAGAATTAAGAACAGGAGTGGTTCTTTCATTTATTCAGGCTTTTTATTATTAAAAAGATTCCCTTTTATATTAATAAAACAGGAGGGAGCAGAAAGGTCAGAAGTAGGTAAAAATGGATACAAGTCCATACATATGTAATTAATTCATTTCCCTTTTCATAGTCTCAATCATAATATTAAAGCAGGCAGGCAGGCAGTTCTCTAGAGTCTTCTATCCTTTTGTCACGTATTTTCTTAAATTTGTGGCATTATGTGTTGGTTCTTACTATACTTAATCCTTTTTAATTTCAGTATCATAGGTATATTGAAGTGGCTATAAAGCAGTGCAGGAGCTCTGGCATTGATTGCAAAATACACGGTCTCAGCATATTGGGACGTATTCGGGCAGAAGATGAAGACTTGGCTGCAGTCCCCTTTCTTGCTTCAGATAACGAAGAAGATGAAGATGATAAAGCTAACACTGGGAGGTATGGAATATTAGAGCAAAGATCTCTTATAAAACACCACATGTAACTGCATACTGCTGAACTTGTTGGGACTTTCAAGTTCAGGATTAGGAATACTTTGTCCCAAACGTTCCTCAATTTTATTTTCTTTAACAGATTATTGATTTATTGATTAATTTCTATACTGCTTAATATATTAAAAAATATCTCTAAGCGGTGTACCAAAAACTGACGCAACAACCAGAAACTTAAATTTTAAAAAATAACAGTGTTACGTATTAATATGTTACATTAGTACAAAGCTACTACATCTGTCTCAATTTCAATTCATTATTTTCACAAAAATAGTTGTGATGCAGTTGTTGCAAATAAATCGTGAATAGCTGGGCGACAAATAAAATCCTAGGGACAATCCCAATATATAAATTGGAAAGTTAACTTATTGCTTGCTTGCTTAGCCTTGTTAG
This sequence comes from Podarcis tiliguerta, assembly GCF_965153285.1. Taxonomy (NCBI): domain Eukaryota; kingdom Metazoa; phylum Chordata; class Lepidosauria; order Squamata; family Lacertidae; genus Podarcis; species Podarcis tiliguerta. The sequence goes on from NC_139537.1 coordinate 70,025,918, forward strand.
AAAGAAGACGACAGGCCTGGAATCAGCAGCGACAATAAGGACCAAAGTTTTTGTTTGGGGCCTGAATGACAAAGACCAACTAGGAGGATTAAAAGGTTCTAAGGTATTGGGTGTTTTTTTTTTTTTTAAATTGAAATACATGAAAACAATGTTGTGCTTCCTTTCTTCTTTGTGTGTCTCTGCGTGTGTTGCAAGGCAATACCACCTTAAATGTCTTGTCATGCCTCTTTTTTTCTGGATCATTTGTTTATTTATTAAGTTTACATACAGCCCTTCAGCCAAGGATTAGGCCTCTTCTTAACAGCTGCCAGTTGCTGCGGATTTAACATCCATGCAGCAGCTTCAGCTGTGTTACGGAGGAGGCCATCCTTCTTAAAAAAAACTTGGTTCTATGCAGTGGTCAGGACCGGAACACCTAAAATCCTATAAGCAATATGACATAGTAGAACGTTGTCTACTGTCAGAAGCAGTATAGCTCTGAATCTCAGCTGCTGGGAAGGACAAGCAGGGAGAGCACTTGTATTCACTCACTGCTTGTGGGCTTGGTCAATATGAGAACGGGATGCTGCACATAGATATACTTTGGTCTCATCTGGCAGGACTTCTGTTCTTAACAGACTTGCAAGGATGGGTCGTTGCGGTTTTATTCTTGGGCTTCTTTCGGAAAGCATTGGCTTCCGTTACTTGAAAGCATATGACCCAAACTTGAAAGGTATTTCAACTAGCAACTTATTTCTACCTTGATTAAGGAACAGCTGTTCAATAGCTAGTCAATACATTGTGTGGAGTGGCTTACAGGGTCCTAGTAATGTAAACAAGATTAGCATATATCGTGTCAAGCTGGCAACTGTGCATATTTCCTGGCGGCCAGGTCAAAAGGGAGATGTGAATGCTGGTGCTAAATGAGATGCAGGGACACTTAATTCATAACTTAAAAACCTTTTGAATAAAAAGAGTACTCTTTGAATGTGCGGCAAGCATTCACTCGATGATCAGAAGATGACTGCTAAGATTGAGAGAACAGTTTTAGGTATGCCATAGGCAAATCAGTGCTTTTGAAACGCCTTACGCTTGTTTATTTTCTGTATAATTTGCGTTTTACAGATAAAGGTTCCTTCGTTTTCCGAGACCCTCTCTGCCTTGAATGTGGTGCAGGTAGCTGGGGGATCCAAAAGCCTTTTTGCAGGTAGGGGAGCTCTCTGTCACGCAGCTTTTTTAATCTACTGATATGTAAGGTGTCGTGTTTGTTTTAAAAAACAAAGCTGCTTTCGGCTGTCCTAATTTCTCCGTAATGGAACTCTGAGTTTCTCCTGTCTTTTAGTGACTGTGGAGGGTAAAGTGTATGCCTGCGGAGAGGCCACCAATGGAAGACTGGGATTAGGCTTATCAAGTGGAACTGTTCCCATTCCCCGGCAGATTACTGCTCTCAGTAATTATGTAGTCAAGAAAGTTGCAGTTCACTCAGGTACCAAATCTGTCCTTTCCTATCTCTGGGAATCAGTAAGATTATTATGTCAAATTGAAATAGGCTTCTTATCCAAACTACTTTGGATGTCAAAATTACTTTGCATGTCAGTATTCTTCTTGCTTTCTCTCTGCCCAGTACTCTGCATAGGGAAGTGTTACGTGTGAAAGGGCAAGTGCTGTATCTAGTCTTAGAAACTTGCGTCAGCGGGGCACTTTCTCTGTGCTAATACTGCGATGAATATTGCGAAACTAACTGCTGAGTTTTTATCAATAGCATCTCATACAGTGGTGAATGGCACTATTTAGCGGGAAGGAAGCTCCATTGAAAATCCTCGTTATTTCATATTTTTACATGGCTCTTTATTTGTATATATTTTAAAATTTTACATACGGATGTTTTATGATAGCCTATATTTGTAATGCCTGATAAAATTTTGGTGAAGTAAGTAAGTAATATTGTGAAATGTAGATTAGGGTTTGAATGTGTGCAGCCATGTGATGGGGTGAAAGTACAGAGTGAAAATAAGCTGATTGAGTTGTTCTTTTGAGTTCCCCCCATTTCCTCATTTAGCAGGGTGGGAAATACTTAAATGTATTGTAATTACATTGTGGTGTTCGTTAGCAAACTGAGATGCTGCACACAGCGGTCTCTAGTTCCTTAGACTTGCCTGATACAGAAAGGAGGCTGTCACATTCTACATACGGTCCGTCTGTTCCACAGTCGCATTAAACCATACTTTAAAACAACGTTCACGATTGGAGCCGCTATGTTTTCTGGTTGGAATCACAAAACCCAGTTTCATTTTTTAACAGCTAACCCTCTGATCTGAACATGATCTTCCTGTTCTGCTTTGGGTTCAACCAAGAATTTCAAACGAGCTGTTGAGAGTGTGTTCTGTTTTTGTGTAAAAGCAAAAATGCCATGCGGGTTTCAATCAGTTTTAGTTAGATAATTTAATATTAGAGATATACACAAGGCATTTTGTCACGGAAAGGAGTGCAGGGAAGCCACTGCTGCTACCTACTTTTCTGAAGAGGTTTCTTTCTACTGTTTGATTCTCCCTCCCCCCCCCCCCTCTAATCTTGGTGTGTTACCTTGTCAACCTTCTCATATTCTTATCCATTCCAGGTGGCCGCCATGCTATGGCTTTAACTGTTGATGGGAAGGTATTCTCTTGGGGCGAAGGAGATGATGGGAAACTTGGACACTTCAGTAGAATGTAAGGATGCCATTTTTGCTGCTGCTCTGAGCTTGCTGGATATTGGACACTCAGTTCATTTAGCTTGCGATACCTAATTTAAAGTTTAATTAAATAACCCGACTAAACAGACACAATGTATTTTGGGTTTTGTTTTTGTTTTCAGGAACTGTGATAAACCAAGGCTGATAGAAGCATTGAAAACAAAGCGTATCCGAGATATTGCCTGTGGAAGTTCTCACAGTGCTGCCATCACCTCCAGTGGTGAATTGTATACATGGGGCCTTGGGGAATATGGTCGACTGGGACATGGAGACAACACTACGCAGCTTAAGCCAAAGATGGTAAAATCAGAATATGTTTTCCCACCTTAGGTCACTTCAGTGCATAGGCTTGCTGAAATACAGCAAAAGTAGGAAAACAGCCCAAATGCCCTCACTCAGTATATAGTAGAGGTGACATTTTAAAATGATGCTCTGGGTATCTGGATCAGACATGGACCGACCTAATGAGGTGTGTGAACTGTACACCCCCATTTATTGAATGCCCTCCCCTCTGAGATCTGGCTGGTGCCAGCGTTCTTTCCCTTTCTGTCACATTGCCCTTTGGGAGGGGGTTAATTTATCAAATACAGCTGCTGATGGATGCATTGCCTGCTAGATGAATATATTGGGTAAGGAATTTTTTATCATATTGGCTATTAAACTTTGGATCTCTTACCTATGTGTTATTTTGAAATCCACCCTGAGATAATGAATAAATAAAATGGTAAGCTTCTTTCTTCTTCATTGGATCAGGAGAAGACTTAGTCAGTGTTGTTGCTTTCTTTAATTAATTGCAGCTTACACAGACCCAAGTTTCTGGATTGTTTTATTGTTGGTTAGCAGCAATCACAGATATCAAAGCGCTCAGCCACTCTTCCTTCTTCCTCTCTTAGTCTTCCGTTCTTGAGATCTGGAATGGGAGCATGCAGACCTTCTTTTTGGGTGTGGGTGGGGTGGGGTTTAAATCAACTTTTTTCTCTTAAGTTCACTGTGCCAAATTGAATTTCGGGCCTAAACTGGTATCCGTAGATCAACTGTATCTCTTAAATTGTGAACAAATTGCTCACAGTTCAAAATGAATGAATGAACCTCCTGTGTTTTCTGCCTTGTAGGTCAAAGTGCTCCTTGGGCATAGGGTCATTCAGGTTGCTTGTGGGAGCAGAGACGCTCAGACGCTGGCCTTGACCGATGAGGGTAAGTAACCTCTCCTCCTTATTGCCGCTTTAATACCGTGTGGCCGTTGCAGCAATTAACACAAGCCTGTTTTCCTTAGGGCTCGTATTTTCCTGGGGAGATGGAGACTTTGGAAAACTCGGTCGAGGAGGAAGCGAAGGATGTAACATTCCTCAGAACATTGAAAGGCTGAATGGCCAGGGAGTCTGCCAGATAGAGTGCGGAGCTCAGTTCTCTTTGGCTCTAACCAAGTCTGGGGTGGTTTGGACATGGTATGTCGCGTTTAACAAATTGCACCCCCCCCCCAATTGTCATAAAACCAGCCAAACTGATAGGAAGAATGGAATCGTAGGGTGGCATCCTGATCAGTCATCAGAGACACACATAATCATCACATCAATGTTATTGTTTCGTCTTCAGGGGCAAAGGCGACTACTTCAGACTAGGACACGGAACAGATGTCCATGTACGAAAACCCCAAGTGGTAGAAGGGTTGAGGGCGAAGAAGATCGTGCACGTGGCCGTAGGTGCACTCCATTGCCTAGCAGTCACTGACACAGGGCAGGTAAGAACCATTTGTCAGTCCATCACAAGACCATTACATGGCAGTAAGTTCCATGGGATCTACTTGCCATAACTTGTTCTGGACTGAATTTTGAGCTCCTGGCAATGAATAAGTAAGTGCTGGAGCATGGAATGCAGCAATGGAATTGTGTGATGAATCAAATAAAACCATTGCCATTATTGGCTCTTCTTCCAACAGCGCTGTAGGATATTTTCCAGTTCAATTTACCTTTCACAGTTTTTGCCACATTGTCCATTATATTAAGTGGTTCTATCTCAGCAAATGGAATAATGTTTGTCCTCTTCCCCTTCCCTTAAGCCGGTAAGAAAGAACAAACAGTGTGTTTTGTTTATAGTCTTCATTTAGCAAATGCAGCTATTGTAAAATGATTATCTTTGTTTGCTTAGAATATTTATGTCGCCCTCTTAATCAGTGGAATTTATGAGGCGCTCGGCAAATACAAAACCACAGAAAACTTCCACAAAGGTGACATTTGGCAACAGAAACCAAATATAGTAGAAGCATCAAATAATCTTAGAAGAGTAATATATTTGGGTGCCTTAAAAAGTCAGCAACGAGGGAGCCTAATGAAGGAATAGGAATGATTTTCCAGAGGCATGTGCTGTAAAGTCCCTATTCCTCATTGCCACTCACTTTGCTTCAGAAATAGCCACCAGGAAGCTACACTTTATGAAATTATTTTGCCAAGAATTTTAATTGCATTTGGAAACACTAGAATAAATATATCAACATTGCTGGTGAAGCAGTCAGGGAAGGTAGATGCTAACGTGGATCAGCTGCTTTTTTTGTTCCTAAAATTATTTTCATAATTGTTTGGCCTGTATTGGGACTTCATAGCGGCCAGTGATCTTTGGTCTAGTTCACATGTACACTAAGCTAGTCTGTGGCTTAGCATGAATGATCTAACATGCGCACCGCACATTAGGAAAGAATTGTGGCTGCTTCACTCTTGCCCTGCTGCTGCTGCTGCTGCTGCTGCTGCAATGCCAAGAGTTACATCCGGACTTGGGCTTGTCTCCCCTAACAAGCTACAAACAGTAAGCCCAAACCAAACTGTGCTTTGAAGTGAGACACCCCAGTAGCCCGGGTTTGGAGGTAATAGTAAGCCAAACTGTGATGTAGCTCTTGATAGCAAAGCAGCAGCACCAGCAGGAGGAGGGGAGGAGGAGCATAATAGTTCCAGAAACAAAAATGCACTCCTTGTTCACTCTTAGCCATGCTATAACTTGAGCCACTATGTAAAATTTTTACTACGCTGCATTTCTTTTGAGTGTAGCAGCATGTGCGATGAACTGTGCCTTTCTGGAATCATTATTCAAGCCGGTTGCTCCAGTTCCATTTAGACTGAAACTTAACCTCCATTGGTTTGAATTTCAGCAAAGATAATGGGGCGTATGGATACAAGCAGCAGCTTTTTTTGGTGGGTCTGAATGACGTGTGACTGCGGATGTGCGCACAGTGCAGAACCTGAAAATAGCCCCAAAATATCATAAAGACATCACAAAATGGGGTGGAACGGGCTTTCGTTTGCTCTTCTGATGCGTGTGGGGGTCCAGAATGTAACCCGCACACAAAACGAGGATTACATCTACACAACTGAGTTCAGAGCAAGATTCTGCATCTGTTAGATATTCCGTGGCTCAATCATTTATCCATATTACTTTGAGTGTGCTGTATGTGAAATTTTCACTGAAAAAGAGAGATGCACAGAATGATTTGATTTATTGGCAGGTTTATGCTTGGGGAGATAATGATCACGGACAGCAAGGCAATGGGACAACTACAGTCAACAGAAAGCCCACTCTGGTGCAAGGTTTGGAAGGCCAGAAAATCACCCGTGTTGCTTGTGGGTCTTCCCATAGCGTGGCTTGGACAACCATGGACGTAGCTACACCCTCTGTGCACGAACCCGTTCTCTTTCAAACAGCGAGAGACCCTTTAGGAGCATCCTATTTGGGTAATATAAATAAATAAATGACAAATAAGCGTAAGAGAGGAAAGCGGTGTGGTGGCATTGTTGCTGTTGTGTGTGTTTAGCAAAATAGTATCGCCATAGAGAGAAAGCTAGTGGCCAGACCTCAGCCTTGTGGGATCTACTGGACTGAAGAACAAAAGATAGACACTTGAGGTTGAAGAATTCTGAGCCCAGGAATTAGTTTTGAGGAGCCAAACTGTGAACCGTGTTCACCCGCCTTCCACACAATCCACTCCTAGTTATCTGGTTTTAATTCCTCCCTACTTTTTTTCATTTAAATCAAATAATTCTTTGGAGGGGGGAGAGGAAGGGGGGGGGGTGTCTGCAAGGTTTCTGACTCTCAAGCTCTTGTTCAGTTTCAAATAAGGCCTCTGCTAAAAGAGGGTTGCTAACCAGGGCCATAGAGAAAGAAAGGAGTGGCAGTGCCAGCTTAGTGTGGGTGGGTGTGTAGGTGTGGGTTTGCGTACACACACACACACACACACACACATACATGTAAGGATGCATTTGATGTAAATATTTTTTTGTGTAGTCTTTCCCCCCGCCCAGCCTTCTGGTACTAATTTGAACTGAAATTTGACATGCAAAACAGGACTGAATTAATTGAAGAGTCATTCTAACGGTAAAATATAAGTTTTCTCCACAGTGTCATCTTAAAAATACTGAACATAGCAAAAGATAAAGGTGTGTGTGTGAGAGAAATTAAGGGAGAACGAGATTGTATGTGTATGAGGGGGCAGGGAGACATGGAATGGAAATCTATAAACAATGACAGAAGGAGCCGAATATCTTGCCTAGTTTATATTTGCTCCCAAACTAGCTTTGGGTTTCCCTGCTTGTTCTTCTGTGGCTGAGAAGTCTGTGTGTAAATTGGTCCTAATGGGAAACCTGGAAATCTTTTTATTTCCTGTAGGTGTCCCATCAGATGCCGATTCTTCTGCTGCTAGTAACAAAATCAATGGTGCAAACAGCGCTAAACCTAACCGGCCTTCACTTGCCAAGATCCTTTTGTCACTAGATGGCAACCTTGCCAAACAGCAGGCATTGTCTCATATACTGACAGCATTACAGATCATGTATGCCAGGTAAGCTTGGGCGTAAGGATACATGGCTAAGTACATTTTCTTTGGGCCTGGCTCTTACACTCAGGTTTTCTGATGCCTGTTAGATGCTGTGAAAGGAAATCAGGTTTTCTGATGCCTGTTAGATTCTGTGCTCATTTCACAAATCGTATAAGTACACCATTTGGTTCAGAAGTTTGTCGGTCACTTTTTCATCTGGAGTATAGTTGTTTTTTTGGGTGTGTGATGCAGATATCCATGCAGATTGGACAGTTCATATAATATGAGTTTTCTGTTGGGTGTTAAATAAACTTGATAACAGGTCAATTTTTAGTGGGTTGGAGGGGGGGAAGCAACACATGTATGTGTAATTTTTCATAGCCAAAGCAGACCTGGTAAAGATAGTGCTAACTTACCACATTTTTCGCTCTATAAGACGCACCAGACCACAAGACGCACATACTTTTTGGAGGAGGAAAACAAGAAAAAAAAATATTCTGAATCTCAAAAGCCAGAACAGCAAGAGTGAAAGCAGCAATCCCTCTTGCTGTTCTGGCTTCTGTGATAGCTGCGCAGCCTGCATTCGCCCCATAAGACGTACACACATTTCCCCTTACTTTTTAGGAGGGAAAAAGTGAGTCTTATAGAGCAAAAAATACAGTATTTAGGGTGTCTTTGTTACAAGTTTTGAAATGTTTTACTTGTCCTCAGTCTCTTTTGACTTCGTCTTTTCTGCTTATCATGTATTTTATTTTTTATTTTTAAAAAGAATGGTAGGCTATGTTCTGTTTTGTGGGCACTCCTGTTAGGGATGCTTGAACTAAGAGGGTTCTTCATTTGTGCCACTGCTGGATCAGGTGCCATGATTCTGTGCGACTTTATCACAGTGTAATTTTTAAAAAGGCTAATAATGAATCTGATGTCTTTTCTGCCCAGTGAGGCAAGTGTAATGTAACACAATAATATTCTGAATGCTTTCCTTTTTTATTTTAGGGATGCTGTGGTTGGAGCACTAATGCCTGCAAGTATGATTGCGCCAGTGGAATGTTTGTCTTCCTCGCCTGCTCCTCCAGACCTTTCTTCTACGGGCAATGCACCCAATGGGGAAGATAGTATGCTAGTGGTAGATGTAGAAGAGAGATTGAGCCCAACCCCATGGCAAGACAGAAAAGTGGAGGTAATCCCCCCCCCCCGAACTCCCCACCCCCTCAACTGAATTATTAGAAAGATGGGTAGTAGAAAACTTTCAATTGATCGTCTAGATTTGTTTGCTTGCATTTATACATTTCAGCATAGAAGGTTTTGTATTGTTTGCAATCCAGCTTGCGAGATTTAAAAAGACAGTGGTACCTTGGTTCTTGAACTTAATCCGTTCTGGGAATCCGCTCGACTCCCAAAACCTTTCAAAAACCAAGGCGCGGCTTCCGATTGGCTGCAGGAGCTTCCTGCACTCAAGCGGAAGCTGTGTTGGATGTTCCGCTTCCGAAAAACGTTCGCAAACCGGAACACTTACAGGTTTGCCGAATTCGGGGGCCAAGCTGTTCGAGAACCAAGGTACCACTGTAGTCACTTGCGGAGTGAATTGCACTACACCCGGAAAAGTAAACTAGCAAGATTTTTAAGACACTAAGAGTTAGCTCACATAGTAGATGCTAAGGATACAAATTTAAATTTCCGCATATTACATAATTATTTGAAAAAGGCCGTCTTGAGCATTTATCTTATGGAAGGACTCCAGAAGGGAATTTTTAGTGGAAGAAAGGCTACTGAAGAAGATGGCAAGCCCAGCTGAGCTTGTTTGGCTTGCATTTTAGTTGGTTAAGCTCTTGCCATGGCAGCGATGCTTTGGAGCAATGAAAATAATTGGGCAAAGGTGAACTTCTGAAAAATGTTAATTTAGGGTAGTTGTGTACGGTACTGTTGTGGTTATGGACTTGTTTTTTATACTGCTTAAACAGGATGCAAATGCTTTGCAAAGTCCTGCTGTATCTGATGCAACAAGCTTTCTTACTGTCATGCAACTCTGCTTGGCTAGGTGGCTTCTACAGACGATGCTGTGACTCCTTCTGCTGTAACTCCTTCAGCTTCTGCAGCCTCATCTCGTCCTTTTATTCCTGTTACCGATGATCCCGGAGCAGCCAGTATCATAGCAGAGACCATGACCAAAACCAAAGAGGTACCGTTTCTGTTTTTTCCCACTGATATATTGCATTTCCCTGAAAGTAACTGAACGTGGGTGGTGCTTGACAGAGTTTATGCAGAATGTGCCGCAGGATGCACCATGTGCAGGCTGGGTTCTTGGGTAGCTCCTATGATCATCACATTAATCTTCCTTTTTATGCACTACTTTGTATTTATGCAAAATACCAATTTTTAGTTAATGGCATTCCGTAGACCCTAGAGCAGGCATAGGCAAACTCGGCCCTCCAGATGTTTTGAGACTACAGTTCCCATCATCCCTGACCACTGGTCCGGTAACTAGGGATGATGGGAGTTGTAGTCCCAGAACATCTGGAGGGCCAAGTTTGCCTATGCCTGCCCTAGAGGTAAATGCAACTTAGAATTGTTGGGACAATAATACGATACACCACAATCTAACAGTATTATGTGTTTTGGATCGCTGAACTTGTCCCCTCTAAAACCTTTGCCACGTCTGTCATTTTTGAAGTGCTAAAAATACGGATTTAGCAGGTAGGCTGAAAATAAGCTTGTGAGACCACAGAATCCAGGCCCAGAGATTTGCTTTCTTGATGGGCTTGTCCAGTGTGTGCTTCTGTCTTTGGGCACCTCCTTTAGGCTTCTGTGTATTCTCTTCATCTGCCTTTTCTTCCATTTTGTTTTGAAGGATGCAGAAAGCCAAAGCAAAGTCTCTGGTCCGGAGCCCCAGTACTTGGATGAGTTCACTGGTCTTCTGGTGCCAGATGACACCCGAGTCATGGTGGACCTCTTGAAGCTGGCTGTGTCCAGCCGCGCTGGAGAGAAGGGCAAGGATGTCCTTTCAGCTGTGCTGTCCGGCATGGGCACTGCTTACCCTCAGGTGACCTTGGGTTTTGCTTCATCAGTTGCTCTGTACTTGTAATGCTTCTTAAGTATACTGACATTCCTAATGTTGTTAATACACAGCTGAGAAGTCAAAGACTGCTGCAGATAGCTAGGAATATCAGTGAACATTTGTATACACACACACGCGCACACCTGAGATGGCTAAAGATGTTTACAGAGTATTCTTCAGCAGCCCTTGCAATCTGTAACTGAATTGAGATGAAACTTTAGAACTGGAAAGAAGTTAATTTATTGAATGAGCTGGCAAGGTTGAAATTTTGTAGGGCAGGTGCATACATGCATAATAAGTCGGTGGGGAAACCTGGTCCTTGTCTCCTCTGTTTTATTTAAAATTTATTTGTTTACATTATTTGTAGCCCACTCTTCACTGAACGTTTTCAGTCCCAGAGCAAGGGAACACAGTAATACAAATAAACTGAAAAAGAATATACAAAATCCCATAAACAGGGCCAATAAACAATGAAACAGTTCTACCATAAGGTAAACAAGCAAAATTGCAACGGCATAAATTAGTATTTCCAATTTAACAAAATAAAGGCCTGAAAGTCAGTAATGGCTGCTGGGTAATGATGTCCAGGTGGATTTGCTGGCTACCCCCATCTCTCTTCAATGTGATTTATTTATTTAGCATTTCCTTTATTCTGCACCTTTTTCTTGTTGCCAGCAAATTACCTCTCAGAGGCAGCTTCACTCCTGGACTGAAGGATCAGCTTGCCTCCTACCCAATGCCTCCTTGACATTTAGGCACTGGCGTAGCGTGGGGGGGGGGGGGGACTGCGGCCCTGGACCCAGAAGCTTGGGGGGTGGCTAGCACCTAGCCATCAGCAGCAAGGGTTGGGTTAGTGCGCTCCTGCCCCAGGCACTGGCAGACAGCGCTATGCCCCTGCATCTAGGGACTGTTTCACCTTGTTTTCTACTATAGATTTTGCTTGAAACAACCATTGCAAATTTTTAAAATTTACATGCCATTTCTGATAGCTACCTTAATGTTTGTTTTAAGCATGCTTTTGTTGGAACATTGATTGACCTGCAAAAAGAATGAGGAGCATCTATGTATGCAAAAAATAAATCTCGCGCGATTTGTATTTTCAGGTTGCTGATATGCTGCTGGAGCTGTGTGTTACGGAGCTGGAAGATGTGGCAACGGATTCACAAAGCGGTCGCCTGTCTTCGCAACCGGTGGTGGTGGAAAGTAGTCATCCGTATACAGATGATACTTCTACCAGTGGCACTGTTAAAATACCAGGTACTAAATTCTCATAAGGTGTACACTCAAAGGTGCAAATGGATTCTATGCCTTCACTAAAATTTATACACCAAATGAATATGGGCTACTGAAAAAGTGTGTGGTTTCATCAAGTTTTGTTAGGGTTATAAATCATGCATGTTTGTAGCTGCTAACGGGGCTTAAATTTCTCTAATGTATATAAACAACAACAACAACCAAAGCAGTGCAGTTTGTCCTTAAGATTGTGCAAAGATTGCTTGATTATCCCTGGGCACACAGATGTAATGATAGAGGGCAATACTTGCATCATCGTTTCACTAATATTTTTTGCAACACAATGGCTTTTATATCTATTAGGACATAACTGTTTGGTGGATATTTTAGATTCATTCAGAAGTAGCTGTGTCCATATTTTCCATTGAAATCATAGCATATTTTTTTAGTAAAATAATAATTTTTGTTGCAAGTGCTAGTACGCTCAGCTAAACAGCTGAAGTTCAGGTTTGGTGTTGTGAAAGGTACACACAAGCCTATGAATGCTTTGTACTTCAGATGCTTATCCTGCAGGGTTTTAAATTAACCTGTCAGAAAGATGATGCTCTTTTTTAAAAAAAGAAAAGAAAAGAAGGGGCTTTACTTCTGTGGCTTTCACCCTTTAGGTGCTGAAGGGCTTCGAGTAGAATTTGACCGTCAGTGTTCCACAGAACGACGCCATGACCCACTCACTGTCATGGATGGAGTCAACCGGATAGTTTCTGTCCGATCAGGTAATGAGACAATATATCAGATTGAGCGTTGTGCCAAACGCTTTATTGTTATTTGTGTTTTATCAGCAAAAAAAGGTATTACAGATTGGTCTCTTAACAGGGGTGAGAAACCTTTATATAAGGAGGGTGGCAAGTCTATGGGAAAGCTACATTGGGGACTGCAGCTAATGGTAGGCAAAGCTGAGAACCAAAAATGAGCAGACGCACCTCTTCTCTCCCACATTCTGTTCTTTCTGACACCCCTTTCTCTTTCTTCATTGATGCTTTTCTGACTTCCAGGCAGCTAGTGCTCCAGCTGCCCAACAGGGATACACCTCTATCCTTCCTCTGCAGATGGGAAGGCATAAGAGCTTGTCTCTGTGCCTTCTGCGTAGTTTGCAGCTCCCAGGGGAAAAGTTGGGCGACTGGAAGCACACATTGTTGGCCGCTGTTTCCCAAGGGGCTTTACTTCTGTGGCTTTAGGCAACAACACCCAATGTTCACACTGCACCCAGAGGGAAAGACTGGGTGTAGGGAGCACGTCTTTGTTAGTCCTAGATCCCAAAGCTGCACAGAGTGCATTTGGGCTTTCAGCCTTTGCTGACCTCTCTCATGCATTCCATTGGATAGGGTGGCTGTGTGGACCAGATGCAGCAGATCCCATAGGATTTGGCTGTTGGCCACATTCATCACTTGAGCCTCACATTCCTCACTACTAGATGGTAGGTTGATTTTTTGGGAACAGTAGCCTGGGAAACTAACAATATAAATGGTGTTACAGAAGCATGATAATAATCATTAATCCACAATCAATTTGATAGATTGTGAGCACTGGAGTTGAATATTTCCACCCAATCCTTCTGGCATGTGCGGGTGGCGCTGTGGTCTAAATCACTGAGCCTCTTGAGCTTGCTGATCAGAAGGTTGGCAGTTTAAATCCACGTGACGGTGGTGAGCTCCTATTGCTCTGTTCTAGCTTCTGCCAACCTAGCAGTTCAAAAGCACATCAGTGCAAGTAGATAAATAGACCACTGCGGCGGGAAGGTAAATAGCGTTTGTGTGCGCTCTGGTTTCCATCACGGTGTTCTTTTGCGCCAGAAGCAGTTTAGTCATGCTGGCCACATGACCCAGAAAGCTGTCTGTGGGAAAATGCTGGCTCCCTCGGCCTGAAAACGAGATGAGCGCCACACCCCATAGTCACCTTTGACTGGATTTAACCTTCCAGGGGTATTTTACCTTTTACCTTACTATTTTTATTAATATTTTTGGGCAATTTGTATTAGCTTTTAGTTTCTAGTTTCATTCTTTATGCTCTTTCAGGCTTTGTAAGGCTGTTTCCTTTGCATCTCTGGTGACAGAACCAGTAATAACAGATTCTGGGTTCATATTAATTCTTACTGATAGAGCCACAGTGGCACTTTGTTCAACAGCCACATTATGTTTTAGTAGTAGTAGATACTAGTAGTTATTAGTAGTCCCCAGTGAAATTGAATTTTATTGGCAGTGGGTACCATCATTGTGTGTGGCGCTTTAGTGAGTGACATATAGCAAACTCTGCAGCCGTTTGTTAACTCATTGTCTCATCCAAACTTGTAGGTCGCGAATGGTCTGACTGGTCTAGTGAACTGCGCATTCCAGGCGATGAATTAAAATGGAAATTCATCAGCGACGGTTCTGTGAATGGATGGGGCTGGCGCTTCACAGTTTATCCCATCATGCCGGCGGCCGGTGAATGTTTTAATTGCTTAATTGCACTAGTATATTTGTTCCTTTGTTTTTCACAGGGATCAGGGATAGTTGTGCTAGGAAGCTAAGAAAGAAAATCTGGACTCCAGGTTGAGCTGATAATTGTCTATTTTTTAAGTTGTAAGGTGCCTCAGGGAGATTTATTTACATCAGAAGGCCAGGTCTCAAATAAATAGTACAAGCCCAAGTGTTAGACTGAGGAATGGCTAATATTAATCCTGTTTCTGCCCGTAGGTCCCAAAGACCTTCTTTCAGATCGCTGCATCCTTTCTTGCCCATCAATGGATTTGGTAACATGTTTGCTGGATTTCCGTTTGAATTTTGCTTCCAATAGGAGCATAGTTCCTCGCTTGGCAGCCTCGCTGGCAGCATGTGCTCAGCTGAGTGCTCTGGGTAGGTGCAGTTTTGGAAAAGTTTCTGATTTGTATGTTTAATGGATTGCTAAGCTGATCTGCTTATATATATATATGTATCTTACACATTTTTAGCTGCTGGGCACCGAATGTGGGCCTTACAGAGACTGCGGAAGTTGCTAACTACTGAATTCGGCCAATCAATTAACATCAACCGAATACTGGGAGACAACGATGGCGAAGCACGAGCTGTGGTAAGAAGCTCAGATTTCCAGTGGCATCGTGAGTTCTTGAGATTGCTCTAATGCTGGCGTAAATTGTAAGACACGAATAGCTCACAGCAACCTTCCTGTCATTAATCAAACATGTAATGCCACACCACCTGGGGCTTTTTAAAGCTCTAGCAATGCTTTGAGTAATGTTTCACTTGTCTTTTGGATACTTGACAGATGGTTTTCACACCATTTAGCAAGTAGCAGTCAGGAGAATTTCCTTCCTCTTGTACAAATCATGATGAATTCTGTGATAGCAGCCACGTAACGGAGGGGGGGGGGGAGAGAAATACTATTATTGATATGTTTTATTATATTACTGGTATTTATAAGCTGCTCTGGGAGCCTTTTGTTTTCTAGAGTGGTATAAAAACACTTTAAACAGGAAACAAAACTGCATTAGAGTTGGTTAGGCAGTACCAGCAAATCTTTTATAGTTACACAGATGAGTTCATTCACGACCCCCACCCCCAATCTAGTGATGTTTGGCAGTACAGTGGTACCTCGGTTTACATATGTTTCAGGTTACATACGCTTCAGGTTACAGACTCCGCTAACCCAGAAATAGTACCTCAGGTTAAGAACTTTGCTTCAGGATGAGAACAGAAATCATGCTCTAGCGGCGCGGCAGCAGCATGAGGCCCCATTAGCTAAAGTGGTGCTTCAGGTTAAGAACAGTTTCAGGTTAAGAACGGACCTCCAGAATGAATTAAGTACTTAACCCGAGGTACCACTGTATAGGTTTACAACTTCTTCATTACGAAAGTGCAACCATTGTCAAGTGCCTCTTAGAAACTAATACTACTTTATTCTGCTTCTCTCCCCATCCTAGAGTTTCACAGGCAGTGCCTTAGCTGCTCTTGTTAAAGGCCTTCCTGAAGCATTGCAGCGGCAGTTTGATTACGAAGACCCCATTGTCAGAGGTGGCAAACAACTTCTCCACAGTCCTTTCTTTAAGGTAGGATGACACGGGGTACAAACCGTAGAAGCCCAGAGTGGGGTCTCCTCACCATTACTTAAGGGGAAATTTGTCATTACAATCCTAACTGTGCTACGTGGATAAAGGGGGAGAGATGTTCCTACAAGAAAAGAAGAAAGCCATATCTTTTAAAGAGAACTTTAAAAAAAATTTAACTTGAAGAACAGCCAGAAAATAATTTAATTTGAATAGCCATCATATTACTGCCTGGTCTGGCTGAAGCCTTGTGCTTTCAAACTATGTTGTTTTTGTTTGTAGGTGCTTGTAGCTCTTGCTTGTGACCTGGAACTGGATACCCTTCCCTGCTGTGCAGAGACACACAAATGGGCTTGGTTTAGGAGATACTGCATGGCTTCGAGAGTTGCTGTAGCCCTTGATAAGAGGACACCATTGCCTCGCCTCTTCCTTGATGAGGTACTTGGAGAACTGGTTCAACTTCATGCTTAAGAGTGTGTGTGTAAAGGTAAAGGGACCCCTGACCATTAGGTCCACTCGTGACCGACTCTGGGGTTGCGCTCTCATCTCGCTCTATAGGCCGAGGGAGCCAGTGTTTGTCCGCAGACAGCTTCTGGGTCATGTGGCCAGCATGACTAAGCCGCTTCTGGTGAACCAGAGCATCGCATGGAAACGCTGTTTACCTTCCCGCTGGAGCAGTACTTATTTATCTACTTGCACTTTGACATGCTTTCGAACTGCTAGGTTGGCAGGAGCAGGGACCGAGCAATGGGAGCTCACCCCATTGCGGGGATTCAAACCGCCGACCTTCTGATCGGCAAGTCCTAGGCTCTGTGGTTTAACCCACAGCACCACCCGCGTCCCTAAGAGTGTGTGTGTATACACACATAAAAAAATGTATTATCATGGACAATGGTGCAAGCATGCAGACATTTAAGTACGTATGCCAAATAAGACCACCAGGATATATAGTTTGAGAACTTCCAATATTTGGCCTAGTTAACAGCTCCTTCACTCTTTCAGTGGAGATTCCAGTGCCTGATTGGCTGCTGTTACCATCAAGGAAAATTCAAACCATGAAGAAAATTGCACTTTCTTTAACCAGTCGCTAAATTGTGCGGTTTATATTGCAGGTGGCCAAGAAAATTCGAGAACTAATGGCAGATAATGAAAACATGGATGTTCTGCACGAGAGCCATGATGTTTTTAAGCGAGAGCAAGATGAACAGCTTGTACAGTGGATGAACAGGTAACCTGAAAACGTTACAGGTTTTTTTTGGGGGGGGGGAGGTGAGGTGGGGTAGGGTGTTAAGGTGTTGGTACTGCATTTCTTCTTTTGAATATATGAAAGGTTTGAGGGAACATGGAATTTCAGGCCATTCACAGGACTTCTCTTCTCAACAGGCGACCGGATGATTGGACACTTTCTGCTGGAGGCAGCGGGACTATTTATGGCTGGGGCCATAATCACAGAGGACAGCTTGGAGGCATAGAAGGTGCTAAGGTCAAAGTTCCTACTCCCTGTGAAGCCCTTGCCACGCTTCGGCCAGTGCAGTTGATTGGCGGAGAGCAGACACTTTTTGCAGTGACTGCTGATGGGAAGGTAAGATGATGTTAATGTCAAGCTGAGCCGTTGACATTGAAATTGTCTGTGAAAAGGGAACATGCTCAGTGAATGAAAAGAAAGATTTGCAAACTTGTAAAGAAAGATGTTGCCTTATTTGGGCAAAATGTGTTATGTGAGATCAAAGCTGCAAAGCCAGTGACAATCACAGGAAACCCCTCTAGGTTCCAAGCTCTGCAGCAATATTGGCAATTAAGCATGAGGCACAAATCACCGCACAATTGGTTTAGAGCTTTCGTTGTATCATGAATATGCAGATTGTATATTGAAAACTCTAATCTGCTAGAACTATAGTCATAGTTTGTTTCGTTTTGTTTAGACAGGCCACAAGCCACTAACTGGTTGTTGTGGCAGGGTCTTATGAGGGTGGATGTAATGCATTTGATCTTCTTTTTACGTTTTTAAATGGTTTTAAGTGTTCAAATTCAGTGCTGTTTTAACAGGGTAACTTACTTATTTGGTTTAAAAATATTTATGTTGATTAGTGTGTTTTTAGTTGTACGTGCTTTAATTCACGTGAGCTGCCTTGAGTTCTGCGCTGGGAGAAAGGTGGGATATAAATAAACAAATGCACCATAAAAGCGGATTCATGAGAACTACAAAAAGAAGAAAGCTGGTTCATAGAACATAAGAACCAATTCTATTTGTTGCCTGTGCAGTGTGATTGCACATTCTCTGTGATTTAATTCCCTTGCTGTATCAATTAATATTTTTAAAAACGCAATCAGGTGAATGGCAAAGTTATTTTCTTGAAATCCCCAGTGTTGTGGGGAAGAACTAAATACTTCACCTATTCCTTACGGTTTCTGTCTGAAACTTGACCATGCAGAAGAGCTGAGTGTGCTCCACAGAGTACCTAAGAATCAGCCCAAAATATGTAGCGTAAGAAGGCTGAGAGCGTCTGCACAACACAGATAATTTTGCAAACAAATAGCTACAAAGCTCACCCTTTCCTTGTGACTAACAATGCAGGTCTCCATAGAACTGTATTCATGCAAGTAGGGTTTCCTCAACCCCACCTTAAGCCTCTTGATCCCCTCTTCTTGTGCATAGGTTGTGCTGATTTTGCTGCATAAACAACGGCACTCAAAGCATAAATAGCAAAAACAGAATGAATGATACAACAAACTGATATGATTGACAGATCCTTTCTTTTTTTTAGTTATATGCCACAGGATACGGGGCAGGTGGAAGGCTTGGAATTGGAGGGACAGAGTCTGTTTCTACACCCACATTACTAGAGTCCATTCAGCACGTGTTTATAAAGAAAGTTGCTGTGAATTCTGGAGGAAAGCACTGTCTGGCGCTGTCTTCTGAAGGAGAA
Organism: Podarcis tiliguerta; assembly: GCF_965153285.1. Taxonomy (NCBI): domain Eukaryota; kingdom Metazoa; phylum Chordata; class Lepidosauria; order Squamata; family Lacertidae; genus Podarcis; species Podarcis tiliguerta. Next base: position 70,044,713 of record NC_139537.1, read on the forward strand.
GTCTATTCCTGGGGAGAGGCAGAGGATGGCAAGCTGGGTCATGGCAACCGAAGGTAAACACAGTAAATTTTTAACCGGAGAATATATTATAAGCACATGGGAGGCATTGCAGAATCTTAAAACAGAGGAAAATGTGTGCCTCTGTGTGGAACTTTGGCTGAATGGGCTCCTGCTCCACGCAGTCTCTCATGCCATTTCACAGGATGGGAATGGAATGAAACATTTGACCTCTGCATTACGATCCTCTATTTGCAGGCAAAACGCTTGTTTAGGGGGTGGTTTATGCTGTGAGATTTTTTCAAGCTATGATTTAATTATTCCCATCGCCGTCAGTTACTTTGCTATATTTACACTATATAAATAAGCTGTGTACTCATTTTCATTTTGTTTTCTTTTTTAGTCCTTGCGATCGTCCTCGAGTCATTGAATCCCTGCGGGGCATAGAAGTTGTCGACATTGCAGCAGGTGGAGCGCACAGCGCATGCATTACTGCCGCAGGGGATCTTTACACGTGGGGCAAGGGAAGATACGGACGACTTGGCCATGGGGATAGCGAGGATCAGCTGAAACCGAAATTGGTGAGATGGTGTCATATGCTTCAGTCACTTTTTAAAAAAATGGTTACAAAAGCCTCCTATTTATTACGGTGGAGGTTGAAGTTTTCAGATTGGGCTATTCCTCTTGCACAAGACTCAGGCAGGAGCAAAGAATTGTGGGAGGTAGACTGCTTCTCCCCAGTTTTTTCCCTCTGCCTGGACGGAGCAGTTTGACACTCCCGGCTCTCACTGTTTTACTGTTTTCTGATCAGTTAAGTCTTCTCTTTTTCTAATATTCCTCTTTATTTATTTATTTATCACTCTGTTACTTTGCCTGTATTGTGGTTCCCTTCTGTGTCTTTCCTTACATTGGTCCACCTCTGAGGTAAAATTAAACAACAACAACAAACCTTTCCTCCCCACTGTACGTCTTTCACTTTCCTGGGTTCATTGATTTCCTCTCGTTTCTTACTTATTTCAGTTCCTTTACCATTTCTTTTATTTTTTTCTTCATTCCTTCTCCTTCTTTGTTGGCCATCGCCACTTTGGCAGTTAAACAGCCCTTTACTTCAATGAAAAAGCCTGCTGGCTTTTCGGTGTGTGGGAACCATAGCCCTGTGCTCAGGAATAATGCATCTTCTAGTCTCCCTTTGGCTGCATGCACCTTTCGCTGTTGGGAATATGCATACACGGCCAAGCCGAGCAGGATTTTAACTCCTGCACATATCTGTCAAGTGAGGGTTAAATCCTGCTGCTTAGGCTGCAGGCACCTGCCCCTTGCTGGCAACAGGCAGCTGCAGCCAATGCAGAATTGAACCCTGGCCTCCCGCCCACCCACCCACCAGCTGACATAAGTGACACCAGCTGATTGGCAGGTGCGCGCGGTTTGGGGGGGAATCTCTCGGTTATTTGTGGGGCATAGGAATTCGTTCATCCCCCCCCCCCAATATAGTCCGGCCCCTCACAAGGTCTGAGGGACAGTGGACCGGCCCCCTGCTGAAAAAGTTTGCTGACCCCTGCTTTACACATTTAGTTTACTTGATACAAGTATTCTGGATTATTCATTATTCCTAGTATAAACTTGCCTTGCGAGAAAGAACTAATAATAATAATAATAATAATAATAATAATAATAATAATATTCATACCCTGCCCATCTAGCTGGGCTTCCCCCAGCCACTTTGTTGGCAGCTTCCAACAAAGATTAAAAATACATTAAAACATCAGTCATTAAAAACTTCCCTAAACAGGGCTGCCTTCAGATGTCTTATGAACGTCACATTGTTGTTTATCTCTTTGACATCTGGCGGGAGGGCGTTCCACAGGGTGGGTGAACTACCGAGAAGGCCCTCTGCCTGGTTCCCTGTAACTTGGCTTCTCGCAGTGAGGGAACCACCAGAAGGCCCTCGGTGTTGGCCTACATAAGGATGAGGGGACCTACATAAGTTAGTGTACGTCTTGTGTTATTTTTTGCTGCCTAAAGCTCAGGTTATTGAGATTTCTTTCCTAAAAAACCTCTTGCCTATCTTCTAGGTGGAAGCACTACAGGGCTACCGTGTGATTGACATAGCCTGTGGCAGTGGAGATGCACAGACACTCTGCTTGACGGATGATGATACTGTTTGGTCATGGGGAGATGGAGACTATGGGAAACTTGGGAGAGGGGGCAGTGATGGCTGCAAAGTACCGATGAAGGTATTTTGAGTTTCAAACTTCTGAAATAAGAGAGACAGAACTCGACAACCTGTAAATAGAACAGATTTTATTTACTGAGTTATAACTAGCTGAGTTATGGAATTAGAATGAATGCTATGACTATATGTGCTATTGAGTTAAAAGTATTCCATGAAAATATTTTCATTTTTTTGAGATGATTTGCTGACATTTCAAAATTTCCTATTAGTGTTTTGAGTATGAAATTGCCATGCCCTTGATAAAAGGGACCATAACTTTTGCACCATGGTTAAGAATCACTCTGCTATATATTACTTTTTAGGTTAGAATGATCCATTAGCTGTTACAAATCAAAAGTTATGCAAGTGTCTTAACAGCATGAATTTTGACATACTGACATCCAGTGGGGATTTATTGTTCCACCAGCATAGTTACAAAGATATTTCCTTCCATTTCTTAAACAATACACATAAGAGGAAGTCTTAAGAGAGGCGCAATGTCATTTCCATCACAAAAACATATGTACACCAATCTGTTACCATTTCAACAAATTCTAAGACTTTGACAGATTGATTCTCAAAATGTGATTTATAAGAACATGCAGAAGTCTCTTGAGGGTTTCATCCTCCTTTTTTTGTTATTACAATATTTTGTCCCTTTGGGCCTGTACATCCCTCTCCAAAAAGTTTAAATCAAAATTTCAAAATCCACCATAGCGTCCAGTTAAAGTAGTCAGAAAATTTTCCTCGTTTTTGGTATATTTTGCTTGTTATATTCCCACTACTTCAGTAAAGTTAAGCGTATCCTTCTCTTTCCAAATCTCTAATGCACTTCTTGTCAAGTTTCTATGTGAGATTTTACCATATGCTATTGCCAGCCTGCTTGGAGATCACTTTGGGAGAACAACATTGGCAGTTGTCTCCAGATGTTGATTTCATTTCCTTAGTTTATTTTTTCTGTGGGTGATTGAATAGTACCTCTTTAAAACAAGTCCTCAGGAGAAAATAGTTAGAGCGGTGAGAATCAGATCATTTTAAATTATTTCTTTTAAGTTACTATAATAGAAACTTATTTTAGTCAACATTAAAATCATTATCTGACTAAGAATGCCAGTTTATTTTTAAGCTGTGTCTATATGCTGTGGGCTATGAAGTTGTCCTATCCTTTGAGTTATGTTCAAACATTTCTTCCCTAGATCGATTCTCTCACAGGAGTTGGAGTAGTCAAAGTAGAATGTGGCTCACAGTTTTCTGTAGCCCTTACTAAGTCTGGAGCAGTCTATACCTGGTAAGTGAGCCAGTGATTGCGGATGAATTCATATGAGAAATGTAAAAATAGTTCTTTGTGGGTCTTGGGTTTTTTTTCTGCAAAAGCGCCATCAGGTTATACTAGTTTTGATTTCACTTTAATTTTAAAAAATGCTATTTTGGAAAAAAAAGTTAAAGAACAAGTGGTACTTTATCTTAAATTTGTTCCCAACAGATATTGCATTGCAAAGCCACATTTATTTAATACGAAAACTAAGAGGCTTTTGTGAACAACCTATCTAGCCTTTTGCTGGTTAATTCTAGGAGAGGAAACTTTAAGATCTGAGTGTCCTAATTCACCCAAGTCAGGCTAGTCTAACTAAGAATTGCCAATTGATTGAAGAGAAAACAAATGCACTGATTGAAACTTGTGTTGCGATTACAGGGGCAAAGGAGATTACCATCGATTAGGGCATGGATCAGATGATCACGTCCGGAGACCTCGACAGGTCCAGGGGTTGCAAGGAAAGAAAGTCATTGCTATTGCAACTGGCTCTTTACACTGTGTCTGTTGCACTGAAGACGGTATGTAAAAAACCAAACAACCCCATGACTTCTTTTATTTTGAATGTGGAAGGGAGAAAGGAAAAGATGTTCTAATTACGAATAATGAAGCATCTTTGTTGCAAATATATAATTGTGATATAAGAGAACAGTGTATCTCTGATCAACAATTGTTATGAGATAAAATGTTGAGGAAGGAAGGCTTCAAGTCTTGCTTTGTAGGCTTCCCAGCAGCATGCCAGATTTGACTGAGATATTCCTTGCTCTGATCCAGTAGGTTCCCTAAGCTCTCAAGGGGGACCAAAGCAGACATTACATGGCAAGTTTTGTATCACTATCTTAATGGTTTGGGGTTGGCTTTTTAAATTAAGAGCAGCATTAGGAGGCAGCGACAGGAAAAAGGAGGACGGCTATTTAACAAGCGTACATGGGATGCTGTTTTATACTGATCCAGACCAACTGTCCATGTAGCTCAGTATTGCCCACACGAACTGGCAGGACCTGTCCATGGCTTTTGGGCAGGAATCCCTCCCAAATTTACCTGGAGACGCCAGGGATTGAGTCTAGGACCTGTGCATGCAAAGCAGGTGCTCTGCCATTGAATGGAGGCTCTTCCACGAATAAATGTTCATACTCACAAGCGCAAATAAATAAGTAAGGCAGATGTGGCCCCTTTGAACATTTCATGCCCAGATTATCTCTCAGTGACTTTGTATGCAAACTCCATTACATTATTCCCACTCGATTAGCATTCTCCCAGCACAGTCCAAACCTGGGATCCACGGGGGGTAATAAAGTTTGGAGTCAGCAGTTCTTGTGCTTTCTTGGCTGAGCTGTTATATGTCCCTCACCCCAACTGAGCCAGAGCTACACCGGGCTATGTCCCTCCCCCCAGTTCAGCAGGGGCTTAGCCACTAGAACAGAAGCTGCAGGAACTTTACACCAATGTAAGTCCCCAAAAAGAAGTGCTCTGGGACATGGCAAAGGGAGATGTACACCAATTCCAAATGTGGTTCAGTTCAGTCATGCAACTTATGACCGTAACATCAAAATTTGGACCCACACTCACCTGCTGATGGTAGCTCCTCCTGGAGGCTCTTGCATGGAGTTTTGAGTTAAGGGCAAAAGCCCAAGTGACACCAGCTTCCTGTACTTAGCGTTGCTCTGCAAATCCTTTCTCTGCATTCAACTATTTATTTCAGTTTGTTTTCCACACAGGACTATATTAGCACTAAGTCGCTCCGAATTACTTTTTAAAAGATTGTGCTTTTTAAAATAATAAAAAAAACACGTTTAAATGTTGATATTGGTATGTTGAACTGATTTATGTTGTCTATTATTGTGACTTTTTATACTGGTCATCATTTGGTGGCGAAATAAAGATTTTGATTGTCTTAGGTGAAGTATATACTTGGGGAGATAACGATGAAGGGCAGCTTGGAGATGGAACAACTAATGCTATCCAAAGGCCACGCCTGGTTGCAGCACTTCAGGGTAAAAAAATCAATAGAGTGGCCTGTGGCTCAGCACACACCTTAGCCTGGTCCACCAGCAAGCCTGCTAATGCAGGCAAGCTCCCTACCCAGGTAAAAATATGCTTTTTAAACCATATGTCTAAGCCAGGTGTGGGGACCCTTTGACTATCCATTTGTTGCTGCACTTCAATTCCCATCAGCCCCAGTAAGCATGGCCCAATGGCCAAGGATGGAGTGGGTTCAACAACATCTGGGTGACCAAATATCCCCCACATCTGGTTCAAACTCTTGGGGAAATGTATAATCTGTTAGCACTCAATGGCTCTATGTTAATAATTATTGGTTCCCACCCCCACCCCCACTTACCCATCGGTAACATCTTCTTAGCAGTTGCCTAGCATTATGGTTAAGGCTACGCCGAGTATTTTCCTGTTTCAGCTTTTTTGGTCAAAAGTAGATTTTCTTTTTAAGTGGTTGAAAAGCCTAGAAGCGAGGCGGCACCATGTTGCTACGTCGGTATGAGATGTGGTTTTGTTACACCACTGAGGACAAAGCCATTTGAAAATGAGAGCAGCGCATCGTTGTTCCCAGTCAGGAGGCACATGCCTAACAGGATACAATTGCAGTGCTTCAATAGTCAATCATATCTGGCTTTGTGGCGACTTCACTGAGGGGCAAGTGAAGCTGAGGGTAAATGAACTAGTTAAGAATTTTGGAAAAACCACTGAAAGGCTGTGCATGGGTTGGGTTTTTTTTTTACATTGTAGTAATAGGTACAGTGGATAGCTTGGGCTCTGCTGTGTCTTTCCTGAGGCCCCTCTTGTGAGTTTTATACCTGTTCACACTGTAAAGCCATGGAAACTTCCTGAAAACTTGCATAAATCAAATGAGAGCTTTTGTCAGTCTAAACTGCTTTGCAATGACTAATATGATGGGAGGAGCAACATCCGTGCCCTTGGATAGCAAGAAATTAGAAAGGTGCCAGAAGGATGCTTAAATTTTACTACAAGAGCCATGAATATATCGATGAAATATGGGATGGATATTGTGAGGGAGAGCAGAAGGATTGTTTTTTGGTTCTTTAAAACATGCTGTGTATTATGCAATGTAGTCGTAATTTCGCCAACATTGATAGGATACCTTTTCTGGCCCCTAAAAGTATTCAAAAATTCCTTCTTGGCTATGCCGTGTATAAACCTTTGGAGATAACAAATATCAAGCAAAGGCAATATCTGGATATTCAGTGGATATGCTAGCTAAATGGACTGTGCCTGATACCATCTCATTTAGCGTATGACTTATTCAGTGCTCATTAAACCCTAACAATGTTCTTGTTCCAGGTTCCTATGGAGTACAATCATCTACAGGAAATTCCTATAATTGCTTTAAGAAACAGATTGCTGCTCCTTCACCACATCTCCGAACTCTTTTGTCCTTGCATTCCCATGTTTGATCTCGAGGGACGCCTTGATGAAACTGGCCAGGGTCCTTCCGTGGGCTTTGATACGTTACGTGGAATTTTGATCTCTCAAGGAAAGGTATCTATCCCAACTTCAGCTTCTCCACTAAAAATGGCCTTCTAAGAAAAATATGTCACAGTAATGACATGCAAATGGTGCCCTAAGTTCTCTTCAGGTCTTCTGTACAGACCCTTCAGATCTTCTCTATGAACTTCACGGGTACAGCAGGGAATCTACTGACAAAGTTTTTCCCTGTTTCGTTTTTGTCCATACCTGCTTAACAGCATTTCACATTTTTACCAGAAAACAGACTGCATCTTTTCCTCCTGAGCGAGTCAGACGCTAAGGGGAAATTTACATCTTCAAAATGTGATTGCCATTGCTTTGCTTACTTACTTACGGTACATGAAATCAAAATTGTAACGGTTGAGGTATCTTGTGGGTGTTCGTGTCCGGAGTCCTGAGACGGGGTGCCTGTAACGATTCTGAGAAATGAAGTGTTGTTCACATGCTGCTCCTTTTTGTTTTGTTTCCCACTTTCACATGTTGGCTGTTTGGAGATGGAACCCTTGTCGCTATATCTTTTGTCACTGAGTTCCTATCTGCTTGCTCCTTGAGTTTTCCCAGACAGGGACATCGGGACAGTCATTTGTGGCTGCACAGTTGGGATGAGGGCAGTTGTATGGAGCTTCCAATTGAACAATGGGAGTTCTTTTTTATTTAAAAAAACATGTTGCTACCTCTTTTGTCGACATAATGTTTATGCTGCTTGAAAATGGCTGTGGACTGATCCCAAGGAGGTTTCAGTAGCAATGCCAATCCCACCCGGCAAACATAACTCAAGAATAGGATTGCATTCTCAACACCTTATTTTCTCCTTTTTCTAGGAGGCGGCTTTCAGAAAGGTTGTGCAAGCAACTATGGTGAGAGATCGCCAACATGGGCCTGTGGTAGAACTCAACAGAATTCAGGTCAGAATGCTGTGCTCTCTGAGTGCCTTGAATATGAATCTGTTGTTGCGCGAAAACTTTGCAGGGCTTTGTGCTCAGGCAATAGGCATGGTAGTTGTCATCATAACTGATTAGAAAAAAGATGGCCCAAGAAGTTATTAGCATTACAAGTGCTCAGTTTGGGGGTGGGGTGAGCACTTGTAATGCTAATAGCTTTGTGTGCTGCTCTTTTCTAACAAATTATGATGACAGCAGCCACGTTATGGTCCTTTGGAAAAGCTCCAAGATGTATATTAAAAAATGTTTTGGAGGCAATAAGACACCTATGCAGATGTGATTCCAGCTCCATTTATGCGTGATAAAGGACTGAAATTGTGGCTACCTGATGCCCCATAAATAGGGTTTTATGTACATAAACAGCCTGAACTTAATTCATTTTGTTAAAATATTCTCATCTGCTGTTCATTGTACGACAGGCCCAGAGCGGGGTACACAAAGCATTATGAAATAAAACACCTATAGTAAAATCCCAACAAATATATTCTCAGCCTTAACCAGCCGGTAAATGGCTGGGCCAACAAAGGCTTCGTCAGCTGGTGAAACTGAGAAAAGTGAAGCCCATCTTGATCAGTGATGCAGCTCAGTGGTTGTGAATGGTAAAGATTGTGCAGATCAGGCTTTCTAAAGTTAGGTTGTGTGCCTGGGTATCTCCTCAGAAGTGATGTTCAACAGACATGCCGGCACCCAGCGGGCTGTGGCAGGTGAATGCAGACCTGATCTTTCATCAAATATGATTTCAGTGTTTGTGAGATGGAACCTTTTCTTCCAAGCCTAATTATGACCTCCTCTTTGAAAATCTCTCCCCTGCATGGCTATTAGGCTTTTAAGAAAAAGTTTCCTTAGTGCCAATATGAATTTTTTCAATGACTAATGGTTGTATAAGTGTTAGTGTGTGTGTGTGTGTGTGTGTGTGTTACAGCTGGGGAAGGTTATCCTTCTACATGCCCCCCCAATCCTTCCCCAATGCAGCAAGTAGATTTGTTTGGAGGAAAACTATGTGCTCCCCCAAAGAGAGCCAGTGTGGTGTAGTGGTTAAGAGCGATAGACTCGTAATCTGGTGAACCAGGTTTGCATCCCCACTCCTCCACATGCAGCTGCTGAGTGACCTTGGGCTAGTCACACTTCTCTGAAGTCTCTCAGCCCCACTCACCTCACAGAGTGTTTGTTGTGGGGGAGGAAGGGAAAGGAGAATGTTAGCCGCTTTGAGACTCCTTAGAGTAGTGATAAAGCAGGATATCAAATCCAAACTCTTCTCTTCTTCTTCTTAATTGTTATACCGGGAGAGGTGAATGTAAGGAAGAGCGATAGAGAATGGAATGGATTGATGGGGTTGTGAGAGAGGGGTGGGATGGCTGTGTCCCCTACCACCATTGGCATGCTGCCCCCACAACAGATTTCTTCCGAGGGAATGCAGCCTTTTTTTTGTGGGGGTGGGTGTGGGGAAGGGTCCCAACCCTGATTTATAAAGTACTTAACACTTTGAGTTAACATGCTGAAGAGAGTGCTTCTTAACCAATATCCAGTGAATGGCTTGGATCTTAAAATATAAGTGAACAAGGGCAAGTCGATGTAACAAAAGCTTGCCATTCCTTCCTCTCCCATGCAGCCATTTTGCTCCCTGAGTTAACTTCTAGAGGTGCGGGGGATGAGGGGTATCCTGGAAAATATGCAGTTGGGTAGACAGTAATAATTATACTTTTATTATTTATACCCTGCCCATCTGGCTGGGTTTCTCCAGCCATTCTGGCGGCGGCTTACAGATTATTTGCCCCAAAATCTCATGGGGCTCCTCCCAATTTTGAATGGTTCCTCCCTCTGTCAGCAACCTCTAAAATCTCACAGCAGGGAGGAGCAAATGGACAAACTTTTCTTCCATGAATTTTCTACTGTTCGTGTAATATTATTTACTTATTTGTGAGGTTCATTTGTCGTGTTGGTTTCTATAGTGTGCTTGTTCTTTGTTTTGTTTAAAAAAAGGAAAGCTAACCTGAAAAGAACCAGGGAATCCATCAAATGGCCACTCCTGTACTGTGCATCTCTGTGTGTAGCTTTTTTTTTGTTAAAGCCCTGGAGTCGGATATGATATAAAAAGTGTGCTTTCTCTCATCTTTGTACCTTTTATTCCCACATGATCTTGGGCTGCCTTTGCTTACATAGCTTGGGAGAACTTCAGATTGCCTTGAGTACTCTTAAGGCCCAGGAAACAAACATTTGGGCATCACATGGGGTCACATTGAGGAGGATGTGGGTTAGGAGAAGAACTTCCAGTGACGCGGGAAAGCTGAATGCCAAGCCTCAGGCCAAATGTGCCTTTTCAAAAGAAATTTCTTCAAAGGCTGAATATGAAGTATTGTTTTAATACACTGACTAAAACGTAGAAAGGAAGCTTGGCTGGTTTTGTGATAATGTGGAGCATATTGCCAGGTCTACCTGAATGACAGAGTAGTCAGTCTGCCTGCCTGCCTGCCTTTGTGGCATAGGGAGGGGTGGGAGGACTGAATTTATGGCAGGGGTATGGTGGGAAATGCTCTAAATTTCGCATATGCTGTTAAGCGTAGAGGAATATTTTAACACCAACACTGCATTGGGATTTGGCCTGTCGTAAAGTTTAAACATTGCAATAGCCTTACTGTGGTTTTCAAAGAGAGGTCAAAGATATGAGATGGAAAAAGCTTTTTTCCATAGGAAAACGTGAATGTTCTGCAGAACACTAAAGATCTCTCTACCTCTGTCTGTATCCCTCTACAGTCGTACCTTGGTTTTCGAACAGCTTAGTTCTCGAACGTTTTGACTCCTTAACACCGCAAACCCGGAAGTGACTATTCTGGTTTGCGAACGATTTTTGGAAGCCAAACATTCGACGGGGCTTCTGCGACTTCCGATTGGCTGCAGGAGCTTCCTGCAGGAGCTAATCAGAAGCCACACTTTGGTTTTTGAACGTTTTGGAAGTCGAACGGACTTCCGGAACGGATTCTGTTCGATTTCCAAGGTACGACTGTATAAGTATTGTTGACTCTATCCAGAAGTGATGCTCCTGAATCTCAGGCAGAGTGTTCAATCCATCTCTGGAGCCACCTTTCTTAACTGGGAATGCTGAATCTGGGATCCAAACAATTGCGGAGCATTTATTGCAGAAAAACAGTTCAGGGGAAGTTGCAAGATCGAAAAGCAACTCTTGTACTCTCCTAAAAGAAGTTCTAGGGGTCATCATTTCACTACCTCTTTTTGGTCACAATTTCCTCTATGTAGGTGCTGAGCTGTTTGTTATTTTTTTTCCACATAACATGTATGCCTTCAAAAATTCCTTCTGAAATAAAGTCACTCCCTTGAGATGCACACGCACACACAGAGATTCCACATTACTACAAGTATCCCAGTACTGTTCATTAAGCATCAAGTGTTTGGTCTGTGAAATTTGAATTGTGTGATTAAGGTGTGCTTTCTTTCCTTTTACTATCAGGTAAAGCGTTCCAGAAGTAAAGGAGGATTGGCTGGCCCCGATGGCACAAAATCTGTTTTTGGACAGATGTGTGCTAAAATGAGCTCCTTCAGCCCAGACAGTCTTCTCCTACCTCATCGTGTTTGGAAAGTCAAATTTGTGGGTAAGTATTCCCCCCCCCCCCCAGTATGTCTTAACTTGTCCAGCATTTTTCCCCCTTTTTCTTCAATAGTGTGTTTTGCAATAGAAGAGAAAAGTAGAAACGTAAAAAATGCATGAACAAGCCCTGGCAATTGTACTGGCAATTGTACTAAAATTTTGTAAACTAGTTATCAATCAAAATGCTTCCATACTTGTAATATTCAAATGGAAAGCCATGCCAGCTAAATAATAGTTGTATAAATCAAACCCGTAGCACAAATGTGCAGTGCCTTATGAATTGTATTTCACTTTGTACTAATGGTGGGGAAAAATGAATTTCAGATTAAATCTGAAATTAATTTAATTTAGGGCTGAACTTGGATTCTTATACCCATGATGAAATCAGTTATGCATATTGTAAAGTTTTCCTTTGGTATTTTATTTAATATGTTGATCTGGTTCATGCAATGCAGAAAGCTGCATGAAAGTGCAAACTCTTGGAGAGGAGCTTGCAAGTGCTTGGCTCCCAATCCCCCTAACCTGCCCTTCTTTCTGCAACCCTATGTTTAGCTAAACCAAGGTTTGGCTTAGCATGTTGTCCCAACCATCGTGGATAAGCCTTTTCCTCATTAACTGAGGGCTATACCTAAGGCTTGTTCACAATTACAGCTTGTTGTTGTTGTTTTGTTTTATGGGAAGCTATTTGCTAATTAAATAAATAATAACCCCTATTTGGGGACTTCCCTGGCTTTTCTGGCCCACGTAGGACCAGTCTGGATAGTTGGCCTTGGGGAAGATTTGACGTTTTCTCCCTGCAAGCAGTTTTTGATCTGGGCTTCCACTGAAATGAGGCTGCATTTTAAGTAGTATTTTAATCTTGTTTTTAAGTTGTATTTTAACCAATTGTTTTTATACCTGATGTTAGCTGCCCCGAGCTTGGTCTTGGCCAGGGAGGGCAGGGTATAAATAAAATAAAATAAAATAAATAAATAAAATAACAAAAAACAAATACTTCTGCAACATATGAGTCCTGGTAGGACTAATGCATTCCTATGGCCAATAAATTCTTTGAAATATGTGACCTGTTCTGTCCCTGGAGATTGGAAGTGAGGCCACAACAAACAAAAAAACAACACATTTGGGAATTATACATTTGCACTGCATGTAATTCCCACCTGCAACCTGACATAGCTGTAAGTGGCTCTCAAATTAATTTATCCTTAACACTGAAGTTTATGCCTCTTCTTTTTTTTGCCTTAGGTGAATCTGTAGATGATTGCGGTGGAGGCTACAGCGAATCAATAGCAGAAATGTGCGAGGAACTTCAGAACGGGCTGACGCCACTTCTGATTGTGACTCCCAACGGACGGGATGAATCTGGAGCAAACAGAGATTGCTTTCTCTTAAACCCTGCAGCAAAGTCTTTGTTGCACATGAACATGTTTCGTTTCCTGGGTAATTGCCACATCGTCATTGCCACATCTTTAAAGTCTTTGCAAAGCTTTCATTGAATAACACGTACAAACTTCTCTCTTTGTCTTAAAAAAAAGGGGTTTTGCTGGGGATTGCCATTCGGACTGGGAGTCCTCTGAGCCTCAACCTTGCAGAACCTGTGTGGAAACAGCTGGCAGGAATGAACTTAACCATCGCTGATCTCAGTGAGGCAAGCATAAGCTTATGTTCATCCGTGTAAATACTAGTGAAATGTAAAACCTTTGCTTGGTCTGGTTATCACTACAGCTAGGGGGCCATATTTATTGCCAGAAGCCTACTCTGTATTTGAATGGGTAAGATGCTGCTTTCTAGCTGTGATAAGAGATGGGATAGGAAAAGATGAAGGGAGCGACAGGTGAGTGAATGTGAGCCAGTGGCACACCCCACCTTAAACCACGTTGACAAGTTAATGTCTGACTAGTGTGTAATTGCAGTTCACATTTGTGGATCTTGGTTACCCTTAGTCTGTAACCTAATACAGCTGAGTGTGGGTGGGTGTAAGAATAAATTTCTGCTCTGCCACAGGTCAGCCCTCAGTTAAACTGAATTTAACTTAATCCAGACTTGAATGTTTCTGCTGGTGGTTCTGCCACTGGTGGCTTTCTGGGTAGAGAAGATGGTAGCTGCACACCAACTTTTATAACACAAAATGGCTGCCATGGAGAATGTAGGGTTGCACAAAATTGGACAGAACCACCCCAATAACTTTATGCTTATAGTGGGAAGTCAGTTATGCCCCCCCCCTCTCACACCCACACCCACCCACCCACCCTTGCTGCTGCTGCTGCTGCTGCTGCTGCTGTTGCTGTTGTCTTAACGACAACAGGAAGCATTTCTTAGTAACGGGAAATATATACAAGGTGTCCATGCCACTCCCATTTCACAGATGTTGCTTAAAAAGGACCTGCTCATCTTGTCCCATAGCTTGCTTTCTAGGAGGACTAAAGGCTCACTTTTTGTGTGTGTGAAGAAAATAAAGTTCAGAATCTGGGGTGCCCTTTCAGGGGCAGCATGTGGTGCTTGGCAACCCTTGCTGAACACACATCCACTGTGTCTTCTGGATGTCATTTCTTAGAAAATAAGTTCCTTACGAAATAATTTCTTTTTGGAGATTTTCTGTTTTGCTCATCTCTATGTGTATTTTCATTCTCCTATTATACTTAACAATTGCTGGAGCCCAGAATAGCTCTCCTATAATCTTCTGTACTTCAGTGACTGTCTGTGTGCCAACACTTCCCGGGTAGGTATCTTCAGGTGATTTGCAAAAACAGGGCTTTATAACATCTCTGGCTGGTTTTTAGAAATAATTTCCCACTATCTCCTGCGATTCTGCAAGCGTGCAGGCTTGCTTACAGAACCATGAAGAGCCCATGTTGGATTTAGAAGTATTTTGTGGTAAAGGCTTTACTTGGGTTTGTATTTTTTTTCTTCGTTTGAAAGGTTGATAAGGATTTCATTCCTGGGCTTATGTACATCCGAGACAATGAAGCTACTTCCGAAGAATTTGAAGCCATGAGCCTGCCTTTCACAGTGCCAAATGCGAGCGGTCAAGACATTCAGCTTAGTTCCAAATACGCCCATATTACACTGGATAATCGTGCGGAGTATGTGAGGCTGGCGATAAACTATAGGTTTGTGGAACACTACTATTCTCCTGCTTTCGTCCCGCGATCATTTGCATTTCCCCTAGAGCCCTGATCATGGGTTATCATGGGGGAAGTCTGTAGCTCGGCGGCAAAGCCTCGTGTCTTGCATGCGAAGAGACAGAGATTCAGTCCCTGCCATCTCCGTGTGGCGCTGAGACACTCCTGCCTGGAATCATGGAGAACTGCTGTCAATCAGTGTAAATAACGCTCACCTAGGTGGACCATTGATGTGACCCAGAGTTTCTCAAACTTGGGTCTCCAGCTACAGTTCCCAACATCCCTGACCACTTGTTCTGCTAGCTAGGGATGTTGGGAGTTGTAGTCCCAAAACAGCTGGAGACCCAAGTTTGGGAAACCCTGACCTGACCTGATATATAAGGCACCTTCCTATGTTCCTAAAAGCTCTCGGGATCATAGACCAGTTTATTATGAGTACTTGCTCCAGAATTCTTTTAAGCCTCTTTTCATTCCTCCTATAGATCCATATAATTAACAAGCATATCAATGACTATCCCTTTCCCTCATAAAATGTGTGTATTTTGGCAGACTTCATGAATTCGATGAGCAAGTCGCGGCAGTTCGGGAAGGGATGGCCCGCGTTGTTCCTGTTCCACTTCTTTCCCTTTTCACAGGATATGAGCTGGAAACAATGGTATGTATGTGCAGCCATCACTACTTCGGGGCAACTTAGTAAAAAAGCGAAAGGCAAAAGCCCAGGCCAAATATTAGTACAGGTGACTCCCTTCGTACAAAAGTGAAATCTGTGTAAATGGGGAGCGCCTTCTGTACCTCTCACGTAGAGTTCTTCCTCAGACATCGTCTTTGGGCTCTGAGGAAGGTCTCCTTATGGACTGGAGGCGTAGCGGGGCTTTGTTGAGGCTCTTCAAGTCTCCCCTCCGCACTTCCAGCCTTCTGGTGCAGCGCATGACTTGAGCGCACGTAAATTGGCGGCGGGGCTGCCTATATGTGCAGAGGTGGTTTTAGGGCTGCATGACTAGTTCAGCTGCAGGGGGCGGCACAACAGCACTGGCGGAGCAGAGCGTGAGAGACCGGGGGGGGGGGGCAGAATTTAACGGTGCACCGGGTGCCAATGAAATTTGAGAACCCAAAGTATGTGAATCGGGACATTTCCTTGAACTTGTTATGTAGCAAAAGAGTTGCAGTAGGTTATGCCTTGTTATTGGCCAAAGGTTAAGATTACTCTGACTTACACAATTGCCCCATCGGCATGTGCTACAAAGGTTGCTTTGTGTACTTTTTTTTTTTTAAAAAAAAGCATGGATTAAACTTTGGGCCAAGTCATTGGCTTGCAGTCTTAGCGGCTGATATATAATGAAGAGTGGGGGAGAATTGGCCCAAGTCATCTGTTACTTCTGTCGGGAACAGTGAATTCCTTTTTGCTCCTTTCGGTTTGTAGGCCATCCTCAAAGGTGGGGTATGCTTATGGCTGTAAAGCCAGGCTCTCCTGTGCGGTGCTAGTATGGCTACTGTGTAATACAGCTTTGCAGACACGTTTAAAAATGGCAACAACATATAGCTCTAAATATGCACTAGCTTGCACACAGGTGAGGTGAGGAACTAAAACTGAGGACCTGGTAGGACTAACGGCAGCAAACCACTCCATGTTTTTCAATTCCTGGGCTCTAAAAATGGAATATGACATTCCAGCTTCAGGAAAAAATGCAAAATGTGAAGAGTAAAATTGAGTTAGGCTAGATGCTACTTTGAACTCTGATCCCACATATTTTCACATGCAGTATTAAGAATATGCATTCTCTGTTCAGTGGTCCTAAAAATCCATGTTTACCTTTAACATTACAGGATTTCAGGAAATAGTGGGGCACTTTTTTAAAATAGAAGACTCTCTTGTTTTTGCTATATTTTGAGCGATTACAAATTAAGAAACCTTTTTTTTAAAAAAAATCACAAATACAGACAACCCCCAATTCACACAGGGGTGTCAGTGAAATCGTGTACATTTGAGCCACCATTGGAAAAGCCTGCAAACGCCTTGTTCTTTCCCTGCTCCATTCCACCCCTTTTTGTGATGTTTCCTGGACGCTTGTGGGTTCAGTGTGATGTGTGTTTGCGCACATGTGTAAATGTGCGTACACAATTTGAATGCTTAGACACATAAAAAAATACAATATAAATGCATTGGTTATTTAATGCATTTGTTGAAAAAGAATTCTTCCTCTACCGAAGGTTTGTAGACATAGCTCCAAATTTTGGGGACTGGGGGAATTTTATATACACAACATTATCACTCATACTCACCTGATCTTAATGCATCACTGCAGACTAATCATTGTTATCAGTTGCTAAAAGCTCTCCATTTCTAATGTGCTTTAAAACACAGTTGTGATGATGCCTAATAGTAAGCAGTAATGTTCTCACTGGGAAAAAACCAACATGAGCACACACTCATTTATGATAGATTCCCTTGGCATTATTCTGTTCTCTGCTTTCCCCCCGCAGGTCTGTGGAAGTCCAGATATCCCTCTTCATCTTCTGAAATCTGTGGCCACATATAAAGGGATCGAGCCCACCGCTTCTCTTATACAGTGGTTCTGGGAGGTGATGGAGTCCTTTTCCAACACAGAACGCTCTCTCTTTCTGCGCTTTGTGTGGGGCAGGACCAGGCTACCTCGAACAATTGCAGATTTCAGAGGCAGGGACTTTGTCATCCAGGTACGACATGGAGAGTTCCAGGTGGATTGTGGACCGCAATGAGCGCTAATGAAATTCCAGCCTGTACCATTTTTATTTATTTTTTTGATTACCATTGCTCCTTTTTCTCTTGGATTCTGCATGTACTGTATGAAATCCTTGTGTGTGCATGGTGCTCTACAAGAAAAGAGCAGGCAACTCTTAACCTCCTGGAATTGCCTGGAAAATTTGTACTTTTAGAGATTTTCTTGCTACAGTTGCAGTTTGCCCTTTCCTCTATAACTGCTGTTTAAATTTAGCCTGAATGCCCTAGCTGGCTCCAAACTTACTGTACAATGCATTGTTTGTGATTACAGCATTAACAGACATTTCTTGATCTTATGATTTTTCTACTGAATAGGTGACTTGTGTTTCCACTGGCAACAGTTGCCTACTTTGAGGTGAACTTAAAAAGTTAAATATTTTTCGTGAAGGATTATTATTTTTTCATATTAATGGCTTAAGTCAGCCAATGACAAGGAGAGAGAGAGAGAGAGAAAAAAAAAAGGATGGCAAGATAGCGTAGGCTGAAAAAGTTCGGTTTTTAAAACAATGTTTAAGAAGGCGTGTGATGCACATAATAAGGAAGTGAAAATACAAATTGTAAGGGGGTTGCTTTTCTTGGCGAGAGGGAGAGGGGAAAAACACCCAAGTGTGTTCATATGATTTGCCGCAAAGGTGCTGTTTGTGGTGGCTGATTCAGCAAAACTGACATTTCCGTTTCTCTTTTGACCTGACAGGTTCTCGATAAATACAATCCTCCAGACCACTTCCTCCCAGAGTCTTATACGTGCTTCTTTCTGCTGAAGCTGCCTAGGTATTCTTGCAAACAGGTGCTGGAAGAGAAACTGAAATACGCCATCCATTTCTGTAAATCGATAGACACTGACGACTATGCCCGAATAGCGCTGACGGGAGAGCCGACCGCTGACGATAGTAGCGATGACTCGGACAACGAGGATGCAGACTCTTTTGCTTCGGATTCAACACAGGACTACTTGACAGGCCACTGAGCAGGGGGAATGCTCCTTGCCAGAGCTTGATGCTACGAGCACTGAGGCCAAAGCGCCACAACACGTAGCATTGAGCAGCGGGCCGTCGTAGTGAAGAGAGTGAAGAGAGCAGAGAGGCATATAATAACCAGAGAACTACTAATTATTAACTGAACACAGGGAGCTTGCGTTACTCATTGTAGGAATGATGGCTGATAAATGAAGTAACTTCCTTTTAGAGTAAATGGGTGCCGTGAACAGGCACTGAACTGTCTATTTTGATAGCTGAAGGGTCCCCTTCTCTCCCCCCCCCCTTTATGCTGCACTGCAGGTAGAACTTTGTGTTTACTGATGTGTTGTAAATGTTTATAAAATATTACTAGAGTAGAATTCCAAAAAAAATTGAAAAAATTTAAATTGTGGGTGCAATAGGTTTTTTTTCTTCCAAATTAAGTGTTGTGTTCTCTGCATCTTCTTGATTGTATATTGGAACTACTGTGCAATGACTGAATAGTATTATAAATATTTCAATTAACTTTACTAGTTGTTTTGTTTATTAAAAGAAACTTTTTGGAACACTCCGTTATCAGTATTCCTTACGTTCACAAACTCAACGCCTCATTAACCTCACTCCACTTTTCAGTGTCTATATTTTAACTTCTAAATATATACATAAATATATATAATGTATCTTGGACTGATAACTTTCTGTGCACTCCAGAATTCTTAACATGGGAAATTTACTGTACATAATTGTGCAATGTATATGCAAAAATTATAATTTCCCGCTGAATAAAACATCTGTCACAAACAGTTTAGTAGGGCTTTTTAATGTGAGAAACCTTCCACGGGATTTTGAGGTACCTAAAGATGGCTTCTAAAGAATCACTAGGTGCCTACATGAGACAAGTCAGATTGCTCAGCTAAAACTTAAAAGAATGAGACAAATCCAAGCTTATTCCTGAGGTTAGCTCCCAGACTAAAAGGTTGTGGTAGGCTTAGCTGTGAACTGGTGAGCTCCCACTCCCCAATTGTTTTTACTGCTTCTAAAACAGAGTTTTTAAGGGAGCACTCTTTGGGAAAAATTGCTATTAAAATTTCTTATCCCTACGGCTACTACTTTGTACTTCCCAGATAGTACAAGTGTCTGAATTTATCTTTCACCAAAGTTTATTCAGCTAAATTTGAGGCAATTGTGCTCCTAAGCTATGATTTTGCGTGTTTCTTTTTAAGTCTTGCACATCAGTCACATGGCAAAATCAAATCTTCTACTTACTCCATGTTTTAAGTTCTTCTTTCTGGTTTTTTAAGGAACTGTAATTTGGCCATTATCAGTGATTTGCCTAGAGCTGTCAAATGGACACTTAGCTGGTATATAAATCACACTGTTCTGGCTTCATCATCTCAATTGTTTCTGAACCCGTGCTTTCACTAACAATTTCTCTTAATTTTCTGTAGTTCAGGCACAGGAATATTGGATTGCTGTTCTGATGAACTAAACAGTTTTTCTTTTTAGACTCTTTGGATAAACAAGCTGTGATTGTTGATCAGGAGTCTGATCTCTATAGTAGAATGTATTCTATTGTACTCTATAGTATTATGGGAATGGTAGGTTTGCGGAATGTAGGTTACTATGTTTTCATACTCAGAGTAGACCCACTGAATGAAAGGGCATGGCTTATTAAGGTCCATTCATTTGAATTGGCCTACGCTGGGTATAACTTAGTTGGATACAACCCATGGTAGTCTTGCATATTTTTTTCCAATTAACTCTGAAAGTGTTGACAAAAGGGTATTATTTATAAAATTTATTATATCTTGTCCTTCCAGAGGAAGCCCAGGTGGCAAGCACACATGTAATAAAAACATAATCAAAACTTTTAAAACGTTTAAAACCACCTGAAAACAATGAAATGCATAAGACATTTAGCCAAAGTGAATTCTTGTGAATGCACCCTAAAATGTGTTGCAATTGTAGCATGTGCCAAAGATAAAATATTTTTTTAAAAAAACTGGCTTCCACGGCTTCAAAAAATTATATATACACAAAGCAGTGCATCTGCCATCTGTCAAAGTCGTGATTTGTAATTTTTTTTTTTATATCAAAGACAACCTCAAAGAAATATGCTGTCAGGTCAGTTAGAACTCAGCATTGTTGGAAAATCCCCTTGATTATTTGAAAAGTGGAACAGTGTTTTAATCTTGGTGAGAGTTCTTCTTTTTTATTGTTAAAATTTGCCTTATCTGAAAACAGCCTTATCGTATCCCAGAAGGCTAATCCTTAATTAGGGTTCATTGACAAAGTTCTGCTTTAATAATTCTTGCCTTGTTCACTTCTGGTACATTGCAATGAGCTTCCTAAGAGCTCCTTTAAAGCTTGCTAATCAGTGCCTATCATTTGACTTGTCGCTGTGTTGGATTATTTTGCAAGAAGGGGTGCCGTTATTTTGAGGCAAAACTGGAAGCCATGCAGTAAGATTTTCCTTAACCATCTTAGATTATCACATACTTCTCTCTCTCTCTCTCTCTCTCTCTCTCTCACACACACACACACACACACACACACACACACTTTGATATTGGGCCAAGCAATTTGAGGCCCCTGCATTCACTATAAGGGCAAATTCCTCTGGCTTGTCAAATGCATTAACTTAAAAAACAAAACAATGCCTGTTCAGTTTCAGCCTTGCAAAGGAAACTTCCGGGTCTTAAATTGTGGAAGACTTGGTTGAAAATTCAAAGTGGCACAGAAGGGAAAGAGATGACCATTTTGGTAGCACCTGGATCTGCTGCAGACATAGCTATTGGAAGAAGTGTTGCTAATATCAGTCATAATACCACTTCCTGGCGGATTAGTCCAAAGGCGATGTGCTTTGAAGAGCGTCTGGCTGGGAAGCTTGTAAACTGGGCATTGTGGGCAAAGCTACCCTGTGTGTCTGCAACGTCTGGTAATGGAAATGTAATCCCAATGAAAGCAGGAGACAACTTTTAGATGGCATGGCAAATAACTCTTTGTAGACCTACTTTTCATTATTTGTCTTATTTCTTCTTTAAAGCTATTTAAGTGAGTAAACATCACTTAAGCAGGCTTGGGGAGCCTGTGGCTCTAGATGCTGGACTCACAACTCCCATCAGGCCCAGATAGCATGATCAATGGTTGGGGATGATGGGAGTTGTAATCTAGCAGCCACCCCTTCCCAAACCTCATTTCAGAGTGATCATAGAATTGTACGAATTCCGTGAACTCAATGTGTGTTGTAATGTGCTTCCTTTATCTTGTCTTGAATTTCCTGTCACTTCATGAGGAGACCTTTGAATGCTGTATTATTATTATTATTATTATTATTATTATTATTATTATTACAGTGGTACCTTGGGTTACAGACTCCGCTAACCCAGAAATAGTACCTCAGGTTAAGAACTTTACCTCAGGATGAGAACAGAAATCGCGCGGCGGCAGCGGGAGGCCCATTAGCTAAAGTGGTACCTCAGGTTAAGTACAGTTTCAGGTTAAGAACGGACCTCCAGAATGAATTGAGTTCTTAACCCAAGGTACCACTGTATTATTATTGCAATATAATCTTTATTAGTTTTGCAAATTTCATACTACACATACATATTATATTACATTTTACATTTATACTTGCTCCTAGGAGCTGACTTCCCTCCTTCCTTCTTCTGACTTCTTTATATTGCCTCTGACGCTGTATTATTATTGTGATTATTACTGCTTTTGTATATGGCACATTGTGCCATGAAAGGAGGTACCTTTTAATATTGCTATTTACTTATTTATTGCATTTATATGCCAGCTTTTTCTCCAAAGAGCTCAAGGCGGCATACATGGTTCTTCACCTCATTTAATTCCCAAAATAATGCTGTGAAGTAGGTTGGTGGCCCAAAGTCACCAAGTGAGCTTCAAGGCTGAGTGGGGATTTGAGCCCTAGTCTTCCAGGTCCTAGTCTGACACTTTTAACCACTACACAACACTGGTGGTTAATGGAGTTCAGTTAACTGAAACAGGACCATGTAGCCATCTTGTTGTTGTAATGTTTGAACTAGGCGAATGCATCCCATCTGCATGCAGAGTTCAGGTAGGTGTTTTTTCACCCCAGAGTTTCTGGTGACCACCTAGTGGAGTAGAGGAGGGAGTTTGCAAGTTGGAAGAGACAGGCCTGGGCTTTAGTTGCAGGCTATAGCTTAAGTGTGAAATGTTTCAGGCAGGAAATACTAGCAAGGGTAGTGAGAGACCAGACTCTGAATATTTTTTATACCTGATCTGGCTACACCTGAAACGGCATGCCCCTATTCTGTTCCTGAAGATACCTAAGCACACACATTCATAGGCAGCTCTCATAAAGTCTATCCATAACTAACTGGAGTAAATTATAAGCTAAGCCCTATTCTTTCTATATTTGAGAATACTGATGTGTAGGAAGATGTATCACCTTTCTATCCAAATTTTGTTATATGTCCAAATAATTCCATTTTGTATGAGATTTTCTTTAAGGTTGGCAGACGCAATGTGGGGCCATGGTTTCCCCAAGGTCACTCCCATGGGAAACTTTCAGGGCTTAGCAGCTGCATTATTCACTTTCTGCCACTTTGGTCTTATTTCTAGTCCATTGACTGTAATAAATTGACCATGATGACTTCCTGCATATAAAGAAGCCTTATGCACAGAAATTTTTCCTGGTAGTTATAGGGACCAGCTACTGCCTCTAACATAACTGCCTAGGGGACATGGGGGCTTTGACCCCCACAATAAAATATTTGAGGCGGCTGTCCCCCTCCCCCCATAGTTAAAGGGTATTCCCATTCAAATGGTGTGTGTTCACTGCATCATGTGATTATGTGGGGCAGAGCTTACCAGGGCCCCCACAATATTTTATTCAGGTGGGCACCCCTGGCCTCTAAGTAGCCTAGACCGTTTAATTTCCTAAAACGAGCACAAAGCCATGCCTGTCACTCATCAGAAAAATGATAAACTCACACCCCCAGCCATGAAAATACTTTAATCTGACTGCCAACCATTGATGCGTGCTTTGATGAGACTGTCCTATGAAGTTGTTCTCATACACATGCATATTCAGTAATAATAATTATTAATTTTCTGGAAGGATGTAAACATGATGGGGCCTGTAGGTTTCTCTGCTTCTCTCCTCCCTTCTTATCCTTTCTGCTTCAAGGCACAGAACTCAAAAGTCTCTTAGGAATGCAGACAAAGTGTTTTCACTCCACCCCCTGGCATGTTTGCCATAAGGTACAATTGGGACCAGTTCACAGTGAGCCTCGCTCCCTGTTTCCTCCTCTTACATTTCACCATTTCTGACAGGGCTCAGCCATTCTCTGCTGATCTAGCCCAGGAAGTTTTATCAACCATCGCTCAAGACCAAATAATACACTCTTCTTTGGGAAATTATCCTCACAGCTTGTCCTGATTTAAGAACTGAGCACAGATCTTAGAACTGTCCCAGGTGAAAAAAATTACAGGAGAATTAAGCACACTCAAACTGGCCCCCTTAATTTACCTCAGGTTTTTGTTCTTACTCAAACAGCTGCTGTCAAAAGAATATTTGCTCAGAACTTCAGTTAAGATGGATACTCTGAAGGTACTATTGTGTGCTATTCAGTATTTTCTCCTAAAGTACAATCGTATCATGAACCTAAGTTGGGTGTGCGGTTTCTCCACCTCCTGACAGAACTAGCGTCAATCCATTTGCTCTTTTCCTCCCTTACCCTTTGTAGCAACTGAGGGAGGATTAAAAAGAGCCTTGTTAATGCAGTGAAAATTGCTAATAGCAGTCAAAGCAAGCGCCAGCGTCTATGTTTGGTGTCACATGATGGTGAACCTAGGAATTTTTGTTTCATTCCTGTGTGCAGTGCATGGAATGGACACTTGTAGAATCACAGATGCTGAACCCAGTTCTTCTGCGAGCCATTTCATTTAGACACAGCCTTTACACGAATGGAAAGTTTTGTGCTGCTTATTGCTCTTTTAATTGACAAAATCTGATAATGAACTTACGACCTCCATTTTTTTGTGGCATTTTTTGAGAAGACAGCAAGAAATCTACAGGTTGCAGGTAAAACACCTTTTTTTGTTTTGTTATGTCACTGATAGCATATTCTTTAAAATGTACTGTTGAATATTCTGAGACAACTACTCACCGGTAAAGGTTGCCCTGATACAAACACTTGAAAGTGCATGTTATGTTTACTGTTTGATAGTTGGAATGTACTTATAAATGTGTTCCACTTCTTTGACCAAAATGAAGGGAATTAATTTTTTCATCCCCGAGGCAACTCAAACTTAATTTGAGAAAAATTAGGCAGCAATGTTCCTTGAAAAACATGGTTATGATAACTATTTGGAGTTACTCTGAAATAGCTGGATTGGAACAATCAGCTTTAGACTTTTTTATTGAAATGCTGTATAGTAGAGGTCAATGGAGCGTTGGGAACGTTAGCGCTTTCTTTTTAGGTTTTCAAAGTCAATGACTCAAATCTGATGTTGTGTGTGGCTCATTGAAACCAATATGACATACTTCAGAGTAGACTTGTATAGGATTGTATTTGCACTGCAGACACTCTACCACTGAGCTGCAGATAAATGATTGTGTAGGAGATATTTTTTGGCATAGAAAGCATCCCTTGTATCACAATTGGGTTTGAAAAATGCCACCTAGCTAACAGAAAAGTCCTAACTTGTGTCCACTCAGAAGGAAGTCCTATTGACTTGGAGTTATTTCTTTCTTTTGTTGCATTTATATCCCAACTTTTTCTCCAAGGAGCTCAAAGTTGGCATACATAATTATCTTCCCTCTCTGTTTTGTCCTTGAAACAACCCTGTGAGGTAGGTTAGGCTGAGAGACTAGGAATGGCCCAAGGTCACCCAGGGAGTTGCATGGCTGAGTGGGGATTTGAACCCTGGTCTCCCAGATCCTAGTCTGACACTCTAACCACTACACCACCCTGCCTTTCAGTTCAGTGGGGCTTACATACAGGTAAATGGGGCAAGGATTGCAGCCCCAGCCTGCATGCCATGTCCTATGTTTGCCAGTTTAAAATATTTAGAACTGGTCTTTTGATTACAAATTTCCACAGCAGTTGAAAATATAGTGTTATGACAAGCTTTAAGATATAAGCCAGGCTAGCTTCCTGAGTTGAGCTGAGTGCTTGGGTCATTAAGGGAAGCAGAGGAATGGAGGCTCTGAGGCGGCAAATGGGTGGAGCCCCTCTCTCAACTCAGAGATAGTGAGAAGGACAAAGCATGAGTTTAGAGTTGGGAGTTTGCAGTGATATGAACTAGCGGAGAAAGAGAGTCAGAACAGTATTTGAGATTTGTGTTTGAATCCAAGGCTGTGGCTAAGGGAGAAACAGGATCCTTTTGGTGCATCAATGCCTTGAACATCTCAGGCTCAGGTTGCAGATATGTGTAAATAAACCATATATCAGAAAGGCACCACAGTCTCTGCTCTGCCTCATTTCCAAAAGGAAACACGAACCCTAGGTAATCACTTTGAACCCCAGGAATCTCATACTACTCAGAGATTGGAGTGAAACAATATTAACAGTAATGGGTGGGTCCAATGTATATGAATGGAAATAGTTTCTTTTCACATAAATGTTTCACTCCATTGTGCTTGCGTTTCTAAAAATTACGCCTTTTTTTGGGGGGGTCAAACTTTTGTGCTCCAGGCGTATTGTGGAATAAATTTGTCACCTCCTATATTTTCCTTTACCATTTAGGTGGGTAAAGGCCACAGAGCATTAATTTTACACTCTAAAGGACTGCAGTTGGTGAGATAAGGAAAAAACAACAGCACCCCGCTGTTTAAATGGGAAGCCGTGCTTGGAACTTGTGTCAGCCCCAAATTACCCCTATTTGATTGTTTCCAGGTAGCTATTAGCCTGAGCGCAAAACGGGAAGCTAGTGTTAGCGTATTACTCTGGGTTTTGTGTCAGTTGCCTTTCTAATCTGGTTTTTAAAGAAACATCCCTGGTGTGCTTGAACAGGAGTTGAGTAATTACTTTGCTAGGATACCTGGTTTCCATGACAGCGATGCATGCTTTCCTGAGCAGAAGATCAGGGAAGTGACCGAATACACTAGTAAGCTTATAAAACACCTGTGTAAGATGTATAGCCATGACAGACTGAAGCACTGGTGGTGGAAAACATGATTGCTGGTCTGGATTGAGATCTAGCCACCAGATTTGGATGTGTAATTCTTGTTGTTGTTGCATCATTTTTGGAGCCCAGATCAAGGGCCCAAATTGGGTCTATTGAAATGGCTCAGATTTCCCTCACCCCAAGGGATTGGAAACCAAGGCATGGCTTCCGATTGACTGCAGGAAGCTCCTTCAGCCAATCAGAAGCCATGGAAGCTGCCTCAGATGTTCAGGTTCCAAAGAACATTCACAAACTGGAACACTCATTTCCAGATTTATGGCATTTGGGAGCCAAAACATTCAACTCGCAAGGTGTTTGGGATCCAATGTACGACTGTATAGTGTTATGAGTTTGGGGGTGGGGGAGGAAGTTGGCTGTATGTGAGATTCTTCTAACCCCTGTGATCTCTGAAGCATTCTATCTTCCAACCACCTACACTCTGAAGCATTCTATCACTTTGTTACTTGCTGTAGGTGGAAACAAGGCCTGTTAGATGGGATCATTACATGGATCCTGAAGAGGCAGGGAGAAAAGTCCACTGGGCAGACCCAGTGGAAGAAGTTTATGAGCTACTGCTTCTGAAAAGTTGTGGTATTTTAGGAGAGTACAGCAAATATTTTAACACTTTTTAAGTGCATGCATCAAGTGTACAGAAAGAAGATCAAGTAGGAGTGGCAAGGATATGTTTTCCCCTTCCCTTTTAACTCAGGTGATTAACTCTGAACCACCAATTAAAAGTTAGTGCTAAATCCCATTAATGGCAGAAAGTGGTTAGGGATTAATCCTGAAGATTTAAAAACATCTGTTTCACATAGCAGAGGTTTTTTTTTTTTTTAAATCTGTAATATTTTGACCCAAGGTTGCTGCATAGCTTCTGCACTTCAAATTGGATTGTATGGTGAGCAGAGTGCTTGCAGGCACCTAGCTGCTGTTTCAAACCGAAAGAAGTAAAAAAGCATAGCTAAAAAACCCAAAATATGCACTGTACAGCCCATTTGCTAATCACATTGCTTCTTTCTCAGTATTATTTCAAATCCATGCAACCCTAACATGCCTTGAGAAAATTTCCAAGCAGCAACATTTTGCACAGTCAAAGCCGAAACAATGGCCTTACCAGCTTATTTTTGTCTTCTCCTTAGCACTCCTTAAGACACATTTTGCTTTCCCAACCACTAGATAATGAACTATAAACCAATGCTTCCAACTGCATCTACTCATGTCAGCATCACTCCCCACCCCATTTATATGTGATTGTGATATTAGCTCCAGTTCACACTTGCATTATTAACCTGGGATTTAATTCTGTGGTTTTTTAAAATTATATTATTTGTTTATTAAAATTCCTGGGCAGTGCCAGGAGCTCCCCACTAGTCTTTTAATGAAACAATAGTATAAAAGCCAATATAATCTTTGCATGTCACAGGAGCTGGTCAGTAATCACACAGTTTAAAGATGGAGTTAACTCTTATTAGCAAAAGCACAATCTCCACACTCCATGACTGCCTAATGAGCAGAGCAGCTCATCCCCAGTGGTCTTCCTCCATAAAAATCAGTTGCTGAGACTCCCATCTCCTCAGGGCTTTCCCTGAGCAATTGGAGACTATGCCTGCATGCAGCCAACCTCTCCTTTGCTCTTTTCATGCCTCTTCTGGTTTTGGGAGACAAGTGGGGGAGGGGAGATTGTCACAGCAGGAGGGGGAGACATCAGTGACTCTTCACCAGCGTAACCCATCTCTGCCTCTTGGCCTCCCTCATCTCACTTGCCAGCTTCTGCCTCTGATTCTGGCCTGCTCTTTGCGCATACTCTCCAAGCTCACTTTGCCAGTTTAGTTTTTGACACCTTATCTCCTCAGTCGTCTCCCTCTTTTCACTCTGACCACTCATTGTTGTCCCACCACCACTCCGGGGGCTCTGAGCCTTCTTCTTTCGGAGGTTACCCAACTGTTTCCTTCCACCATTCCTCTGCGTCCAACCAGTCCATGACATCAGGCCTCCTGAGTTTTTCTGCTCTGATTACTTTCCCTCTTTTTATTTAGATTATGCTTATTTAGCTTTATTAATGTGGACAGATACTTTATGGAGAGTTAGAGCTAACTCACTTGAAACAGGAATCTTGTGATCAAAGCATGGTCTTAATTCATTCAAGGGCATATGTTTTCCTTTGTTTTGTGTACAAAACTTCCATTGATATCCATGAAATTTCTGTTGTGTGATTTTTTTTAAAAAAATCCTTTCATTCTTGGCTAGAAATTAAGTTTGGGTTGTAACCTATAGAAAACAGTTGTATAACTCTTAAGAACAGGACAGAGAGCAATGAATTGCAGCATGTATAGTGAAGGCATCCCCCCATTGCTATGACCTGTAGGGAATGCATTTGAGGAGTTCAATATGCCTTTGTGCCCTGTGGGGTTACCAGCACAAGGGTTTGAGTATAGATTTTGCCCTCCTTGCTCAGCTGTGTCTCCATGGGCTACATGGAATGTAGGAATTATAGGGATGCGGGTGATGCTGTGGTCTAAACCACTGAGTCTCTTGGATTTGCCAATCAGAAGGTTGGCGGTTCGAATCCCCGCAATGGAGTGAGCTCCTCTTGCTCGGTCCCTGCTCCTGCCAACCTAGCAGTTCGAAAGCATGCTAGTGCAAGTAGATAAATAGGTACCACTGTGGCAGGAAGGTAAATGGTGTTTCTGTGTGCTCTGGCTTATGTCACGGTGTTCTGTTGCACCAGAAGCGGTTTAGTCATGCTGGCCACATGACCCAGAAAGCTGTCTGTGGACAAACGCCTGCTCCCTTGGCCTGAAAGCGAGATGAGCGCCACAATCCCATAGTCGCCATTGACTGCACTTAACAGTCCAGGGGTCCTTTAACTTTACCTTTTTTTTACATGGAATGAAATAAACTCAATGTAATTGGAGATAGCAGCAACTCAGCTTCCACCTATGACAACAAGGTCATCAAAGACTGGCTGCATCGTGATCAATGATCCTTCATAGCAAAAAAGAGGGCAAATGTTGTGTGCAAAAGGTCTCTGGTCCAACCCTTGACATCTCCAGTTAAAAGGAATGGCTGATGTGAGAGACCTTTTGCTGTGAGGCAATCAAAGTGTGGGAATATTAGGATAGATAAGACAACCTGCCCAATCTAGTAGTAGTCAGCTCCACATGTTCCTATGCACACGATTGTAAACTCACATCACGCTTTGCATTTTAGCTTGCTCCATTCACACTGAACGTCCTACTTGAAAAGTGGCCCTTACACACCAAGCTTAAACCACAGGGAATAATGTTTTAGTAATGTTAATAGAACACACTTGCCAGATAAGAATGCTTATATGATCACAATTAATTTTAATGGAAAACTTTAATGGAAACTTCAGTTTAGTTTAGGAACGCTGGAAACATTGGAAATAGAATTGTTTAGGAATGCTGGCAATACTGGCTCAGAATTGCCTACACCAGGGTTTCCCAAACTTGGGTCTCCATTGGTTTTTTGGACTACAACTCCCATTATCCCGAGCTAGCAGGACCAGTGGTGAGGGATGATGGGAGTTGTAGTCCAACAACAGCTAGAGATCCAAGATTGGGAAACCCTGATCTACACTGACTGGCAACACCTCTCCAGGATTTCAGGCAAGAGACTTTCACAACTCTACTTGGGATGCAATCCAGAGTCTTTTGCATGCAAACCAGACAGAGCATGCCCTACTGAGCTACAGCCCTTCCCTTAATCCATATGCAAACAATCACGTTCTAAAGAGTGATCACCCAAAATGGGTTTCACTATATTTGTACTTTTAGATTATCAGCCTCGGTTAAATTAATAAATTTGACATTCACTATTTTTAACTGGCGCATTTAAGTGAATACTTGGAAAGCTGGTTTCAAGGGGCTTAAACAACTCACTGGGATAATTAAAGAACAATCCCATTCTTTTGGATTTTTGTTTTATCCCAGTTAGTTTGTTTTACAATGCCACGCTCAGTCAGCTAATGTATGTTTAACACGGCAAATACAATTTTCTGCTGCAAATTATTTTTCCACGGCAAATTAAAACTAAGAAGTGAAGTGGTACAAAACACACACACAATTACATCTGAATTGAACGTGGAGATGAACAATCTGCCTTCTCTGAACTGATAGCTGGCAGGTCTTCCTGTTTTTTGGATGACTCTTCATGTGACAAATTTTTACAACTATGCTAGTGGAAGACAGCAACTGGTTTTCAGTTTTGGGGACACGTAGATGCAAGGCAGGCTAGCTAACCCTCTCATGAAGCAGTATGAATAGCCAGCTGTTATTCAGAGCACTCCCTTGTCTGTCTGGGAATTCTAATTAAAATCTCTGGCAACTTTATTTAAGCCCCAAGTCAGTCAGCTGAGAGACACGGGAAGCCAAAAAATGTGGTATCTACACTACTATCAAAGCTCTGGATAAATCTTTCTCTTTTAGTGTGCTTTGATATCAGTCTTCTAGACACATTTTGTACTCTAAATAGGGCCCCAACAGATTACCTCCCAACCCATGATTTCTTTCTTTTTTTTTAAACCCTCTATTAGAAGGATGTGGAAACTGTATCTCTCCAGATGACAGGGATGATGGGAGCTGGAGATGGGTTAGAAATTAAATCCAGTTTACATTTAATGGGAAATCTACCTAATTCACTCTTTTTTTTGGGAAAACTGAAACACAGCGATCTTCCAAAATTTGCACAACTCTGAATTTTGCAATGAAGTTCGCCAGCCAAGTAATGTGCACACAAATTCATAGACTGTGGGAAAGTGTGCGTGGAAATACATATATTGGTGAAAATAACATGTAAGAAGCATTCTACCAGGGGGAATTGCTTTACTAAGAAAAAAAAAGCAAGCTTATTAAGCAAAATTGAATACAAATGTGTATATTATGAAAAATTAGCACTAAAATGCTGATGAATTTTCAGGAGGACTTTTAAGAAACAAATCAAGAAGAAATGTGGGAATCACCAGAATGTGATACTGGAGAAACCAAAATGGATAGATTTGCCCATCACTCACTGTAGTTCAGGAGCACCTTGAAGGGCCACAGACTGGTTTATGTCATATTATCCTATAACACTAACAGCAAACTCAGGGCACTTTCAGGTTGCTGCTATTTTGGGGTGGGATTTCAATCACACACCTGCAAATTGCAGCTTACTGGCAGGTCTTGCACAACAAAGCCATTTCCTCGCAAAGATTGGTTTTTATTATTATTTATGATAAGGAAAATGTAGCCAAAAGTTTGGGAAAAGACTTGCTTTGATGCAACTTTGCCGAGCCTCCCCACAAACAAATCAGACAGGGTGCTCATTAAACAGCCAACATCATGGGATCTCCCTGCAAAATCAGGATGAACACGTAATTAATAGGTCTTCTCGTTCTCCAGGCCAGAGCTAAAATGTCACCACCCGTGTGCAAGAGGGAAGATGTCAGCAGGCTTGTTTGGAACTTGAGGTGTGCAGGAGAGGAGACCCTATAGACCCTACCAAAACAGGACAGGGCTTGGGATGGTGACTGGTTTGGGTCGGTGGTGGAATGGGAACCTGGGTGGAGCAGAAAGAGCTGTGGCTTGGTAGTAGAGCCTCTGCACTACACACAGAATGTCCCAGGTCCAACCCCAGGAATCCTAAGGTAGGGCTGGGAATGTGACCTGTCTGAAACCTTTGAGAGATGCTGCCAGTCCGTGTAAGCATTACTGAGCTGGATAGAACCCTGCACGAGGCAGCTTCCTTGGTTTCTATCCTGGAAGGAGGGCAACATAGCTAGGTAGCTGGCTGGTTGGTAAGCTGAACAAAAACACTCCAAATGGCAACATTTCGTTGCAGGGCCCACTTGTAATGCTGTTTTCTTATTTAAAAGAGAAACAGAAGGAAGAAGAGGAAAAAAGCAAATTCATGAAGTATGTGTGTACAATTAGCCATGACAAAGGATTGGTGTGGGTGGGTGTGGGGAGGGTGTTGGAAAAACGCCCTGGGAAGGCTGAAACTTCCCCAAGTCTCCGTAGCGTCCCCTGGTGGCTCTCTCTGGCTGTAAATCTTCTTCGGTCCAGAGTGGCCAGTAATAAGCGACTCTTCTCTTCTGAAAAGAGCATGCCAGTCTTCTGGCATATCATAGCAGAAGAAAGACACAATCATAGTTCTAAAACTACTTTATTTACAGTCTTATATACAGAGACTCGATCAGTATATCTGTGCTGTCTGAACACCAGTACAGAACTGCGACACACACAGAAGTGAAACCAACTTCCAATAGTACTCAGAAGGAAGAGATAACACAGACCTCCTTTCTCACGCTCACT
Organism: Podarcis tiliguerta; assembly: GCF_965153285.1. Taxonomy (NCBI): domain Eukaryota; kingdom Metazoa; phylum Chordata; class Lepidosauria; order Squamata; family Lacertidae; genus Podarcis; species Podarcis tiliguerta. Next base: position 70,077,587 of record NC_139537.1, read on the forward strand.
CAGACACTCACATGATGTATACAAATCATGGTACCACTTGCTGGAGCAGCTCGGATAGATAAAAATCCTAACGGGGAGGGGGGGACTGGGCCCTGCCCTCACCAAGCCTCGCTGGTGAGCTTCTAGAAGCATTTGGTTGGCTGTTGATGGGAGCCATTGTAGTGCAGTAGAGTGTTGGACTGGGAATTGGGAGACCAGCATTCAAATTCTCACTGAGTTGTGAAGCTCATTGTGTGACCTTGGGCCAGTTACTTCCTCTCAGCATGTACGTTTTGAGCTCTTTGAGCTCCTTAGAGGAAAGGTGGCAATTCAAATAATATAATATAATGCTGGACTAAATAGATCTTGATATGAAACAGCAAGGCATTTCTTATGATTATATTTGTATCAAATGGGCAATATTTGCCCCAGTTTTCAAAGTGCAATCTGAACTGAACTGAACTGAACTGAACTGCAACACAGTCATGGAATATTCCTGAGTTCTCTATAATGCGGAGCATCCCTGCAATTTAGGATCACATGCTGATGGAGGTGATTAGTCTTGCATTCCAATTCTGTAGCAAGATCGTTTTCCTGCCCATCACTACTCATTCCTGCTGTTTGGAAAGGAAGTTCAGCAGTCGTGCGGTTCTGCTCAACCGAGCAACTTTGCCCCAGAACCTCTTCCAGCTTATTATTCATTTCCTCTGGTAGAGAATCAGTGCAGAAAGGATTCCTTACTTACGTTAAAATGACTATTTCAAAGTAGTGGTGGGGAGTGAGTTTAATAAACAATGCCAGAATGAAATTCCTCCTCAAGAGAAGTTAGGGCTATGTCACACCCACCCCCATTCATGAATTTAAAAAGAAACACACCTAAAAATGAAGACGGAAAACTCAGGAATGTAAACCCCAATCACCTGGTGTTTTTACTTGGTCCATCAGGCTGACCATTTTCATAGTTCTGCTGTACCAGCAGCTCTTACACCAGCATAATGCAATGTTCTTGTGTTCTTCTGCTTACCCCATGGTAAACTGAAATGAACCTAAGCATGGACTGGCTCTTCCAGAAGAGAGGTTTTTACTCTCTGTGGCTGACCCCCTCCATTAGTCCAGGTGTGCAGAACAAACTGATCTGATTCCTTCTGCTCACCCACATCACTAACCATTTGCACGTAAGGCATAATGTATATGTACATTTACATATATATACATGTATATGGTGAAGTGTATGTCATGAAAGCAGATTTTCCTATAAGATAGCAAGAAGTCAGCAATGAAACTTGAGAAAAGTCTAAAGGAACTGTAGACAAGTGGCATGACTTAAATTTAAGCTAACAGAAAGTGAAATCTTGTTCCAGTAGGTGAGGCATGATAATGACATCTGGATGAAGAAAAAAAGAAAGAAAGTGAGAGTACCAGAATTATATAATTGCCTTCCATTGCAAAGAGCGAACCAAGCAAGACTTGACAACCAAGACTTTACAACAGACCTTTCCAAACTGTGTGTCACGACGCATTAGTGTGTCGGCTTCAGTGTGTAGGTGTGTTGTGCGAATGCTCCCTGTACTCTTTCTGGGGCTGGAAAGGGGTTAGTTAAACCTCTGGTTTGCCAGTAAAACTGAATTACCCTGTTGCGAAATGACGCATGTCTAAAAAGTGTGTCATCAACTTGAAAAGTTTGAAAAGCTCTGCTTTACAAGAATAATAAACAGATATATTGTCAAGGGAAGAAAGCATGGCTGGCTACATCTGTAGGGAGAGAGAATTGTGGGAGCTATGGACTGGATATCCTCTACTTAGAAGGCTATTATGGACAAGCATTTCAGGTCTTCTATAGGTGTCCAAGAAAGAATAGGAAGAATTGGTACAGTGGACAAAGTTAAATAGTTAATGTTGGATTAACAGTATGGGATAATCAAAGCACATTTATAGCACCCTGTACAGTGGTACCTCGGGTTACATACTGAAATATACTCAGTCGCAAAGTGATTTCATTCTCTTTATTCAGCTCATAGTGGTGAGGAGGAATGAATGAAAGTCCCCTCAAAGTATCTGCTTTATATACATTATTTACACAATGGGCTGCACCTGATTGGCTAATTCCGGAATTCTACTGTAAACCAATCAGGTTGTGGATTAACTTCTATCTGGAGCATGATTGGGTGGTTCCTGCCAACCAATCATACTGCTGCATTGTTCTAGGACCAATCAGACTGCTGCATTCTGAATCCTATTGTTCTAGGACCAATCAGACTGCTGCAGTTTGGATCCTATTGTTCTAGGACCAATCAGACTGCTGCAGTTTGGATCCTATTCAACTCAGTACATAACACATACATTTCAGGTTACATACGCTTCAGGTTACAGACTCTGCTAACCCAGAAATAGTGCTTCAGGTTAAGAACTTTGTTTCAGAAATTGTGCTCTGGTGGCGTGGCAGCAGCAGGAGGCCCCATTAGCTAAAGTGGTGCTTCAGGTTAAGAACAGTTTCAGGTTAAGTACGGACTTCCGGAACGAATTAAGTACTTAACCTGAGGTACCACTGTACATTGCTTATAGCAGGCATAGGCAAACCCTGACCACTGGTCCTGTTAGCTAGGGATGATGGCAGTTGTAGTCCCAAAACATCTGGAGGGCCGAATTTGCCTATGCCTGGCCTATAGCATCTGTAACAAAGATAGAAGACAAAACCGTCGCATACACTTGCGACGACCCCTGTAGCCCTCAGGATTGAACCCTCTGGTCATCAGCTGGAGAGCAGAAGTTTCAATCCTGCTGGGATCTGCTTCACCAGAACATTCCCTGTGGGGAGTGCATTGGCAAAGCAGACCCTGCAGTCAGCAGATTTGCACTCTTCACTCACCAGCTGGTGAGCAGAAGCTTCAATGCTGCTGGGGGCTGCTTTGCCAGTGGAATTGAACCTTCAGTCTGGAGGTTCGAAGAACAGTAGTTCAAAGAAAACCAGAAGTTCAAGGAAAGCCTTTTGCAAACAGCAATCTTGGGCTGCATCCTGAACAACAAGAAAAACAATGTGCTTGTTCCCCCCCCCCCCCATCAATTATAATAGCCCCTTAAAGATTGAGTATGGAAACACGGTATTAACAGCAGAACAACATAACTGGTTCCATCAGCATATGATGAGATGGCCCATGAAAAATCACACTGTGAATTGAATCTTTTGGGGATAAAGAGTTTGTCTCCCTACATCACTTCTGTGAAAAGGGAAGAGCTCTAGCTGTGGTCAGAAAATCCCAACTATAGTTCTTGGTATCTCCAGCTATTACTAGGAGTGACACCTGCCTGAAACCCTGAGAGCTGTTGCCAGTCAGTATACGAAGCTAGGTGGACCAATGGTCTGACTCTGTACAAAACTGCAAACACACTATACCTTTAAAACATATCTGAAGCACATTTCTCCTCCTCAAATAATTCTGGGCACTGTCGTTTGCTTCTCACAGAGTTACAGTTCCAAGCAACCCTTAGCAAACTACAGTACCCAGAGTTCTTTGAGGTGGGGAATGTGTTTTGAGTGTGCTTGAAAGGTATAGTGCGTGTGCAGCCAAAGACAGATCCTGTGTTCCTACAATCCTGAAAAGGAATCATAGCCTCTATCAGGCAGGGGATGTGCAATGTGAACCGTTGCTATTCATTAGTATGCTGCTGTGTAGCTGCAAACTTGAAGCACCTGCCTTTTATCAACTTAGACATAAGAAAGATTGACATCACTGAATAACAATAATCTGGAGATGTCACTCTGGGTACAATAACACATTTTTCTGAGATGTGTTTTAGAAAGCTTGGTTCTCAGCTTGAAAGGCTGCTGGGTAGCTTCTAGACAGGTTTTAAAGCCATTGTTCTCATGGAAGCCTAAAGCATTAAAAACAAAATGGGTGGGAGGGAACTGACACTGATTTTATATTTTGGTGGGGCTTAACTTCTAGAAGAAGAGAATGGCAAAGCTCAAGCCTGCCTGGCAATAAGTTAAACGCCCCCTGACCTGGAAGTCGTTTTCTCTACTCCCAGATGTTAAGGGACCTCAATGGTGCACTCTGGGTAGGACTTTTGGGAAGAGGTTCGTGGCCCTCATTCAGTAGAATGAGCAGTTGAGGTCTGTGGGTTCACTATATTTGTATGTGAAGTAATACACATTACCACATATTGGAGTGGCTTTAAGCCACCCAGTGAGTTTTGTAGCTGATGAGCGGTTCACACTAAGATCTCCCTAGACTAAGTCTGGTGTTCTAGCCCTGGGATGGGGAACCTGTCCAGATGATGTTGGACTTCAACTTCCATTGTTCCCAGCCAGCCTGGCCAATGGTCAGGGTTGATGGAGAGTTGTGGTCCAGCAGTATCCAGAAGGCCACAACTTCTCCATCTATGCTCTAGCTGCTCTGGCACACGGGGTTCCCAACGCGAGTATCCTTGCCAGGATGTAGAAGTCTGTGTGCACATAGAAATTGCAAACACAGTTCTCTCTGCCAGGGCTGCTTATACAAGTGATAAAGACTTAACTGTTGGATGCACAGGAGGAGAATGAAGGGTTGGCATCAGCCCCTGCTGCTTCCTCTTTCCATGCTGAGAGATACTTCTTAGGGCTTTAGTTTATTATTATTAAGCTCCCTTCATCTGTAGCCCAAACTGTTGCTTTGCATGTATCTATCTTAATAGCAAGAAGGCTCTAAGCAGTTCACAAATACAAATTACATAGCATTGTAAAAATACATTGGGTCAGGGTGTTTAATGTATTTTATTTTAGCTAGTGTTCGCAAGGCGAGGTGCATGTTCTTTTCATAAATCTTACTGCTTCTTCTGCTGTGTTGCGTTATCTTGTTTTATGAGGTGTAATTTAAACCACGGATTGAGATCTTATTGAAATCCATACTTTTCTCAACCAGTTTTAGCTCTTTAACTATGCAGGCAGTGCAGGGAGTCCATGCAGACTACATGGCAGAACAGAAATCAGAGAAACAAACAAACATCTCTAACACAAAGTTACAAGGAGAGGGTGGGGTGTGGGGAAGAGAAGAAGCTAACCTTACTGATTTCTAGATTCAAGATCCAATTTTAACATCTACTGACAAGATATGAACTACTTTTATTTGTTAATTTTTGCTGTGTCTATCTGTTTAGCCCACCTGCTTGCTCAAGGGTTTTCTCTCTCCAAAAAGATGATTATGGGACAGACAATGTGACCCATCTCCGCGAAGATTGCCACTTAGTTGTAGCTTGTGAGGGTGACCCACCAGTTGAAGACCAGTGCTTTGTGATGGTTGTGCAAAACTGAACTTAGTTGGCAAAGTGGCTGTTCACATTAATATACCCACAAGGCAGAGAGATCATGCCATTTTGGTATTTTGTACAACTTCCCAACAAACCATGGGAGCAGCAGTAGCAGCCGGCCGCATTGCTGCTGCGGCAATTGGGCAGTTGATTGGTGGCTGCTGGCAGCTAGCGGGCAGATGATTGGTGGGTTTGCCGATGTGTGTGATTGACAGTGGCGGTCAGGCAGGTGAGCAATTGTCATCAATTCCCTCTGAAGAAAGCTCAACAAAGTCTGGGCAATCTCCCCCCATTTCCTCAATTTGGAGTCCCCCCAAAATAGGGGTCATCTTATACACAGGGGCGTGTTATACACGGGAAAATATGGTATGTAATGGTGGAAATAGATCTGACCCACATGTTGGTAGTTAACAAAAAAATTAGCTGGGTCCCTAGATTCAAAATGCAGGGCTTTGTGCCGCCAGCAGAGTTAAAAACACTCTCAGAATTATGTAGCAGTATAGCGTGGAACAAGACATGGGTGGGTCTGTGGGTTAAACCACAGAGCCTAGGACTTGCCGATCAGAAGGTCGGTGGTTCGAATCCCCGCGACAGGGTGAGCTGCCGTTGCTCAGTCCCTGCTCCTGCCAACCTAGCAGTTCAAAAGCACATCAAAGTGCAAGTAGATAAATAGGTACTGCTCCGGCAGGAAGGTAAACAGCGTTTCCATGCGCTGCTCTGGTTTCACCAGAAGCGGCTTAGTCATGCTGGCTACATGACCTGGAGTATGTACACTGGCTCCCTCGGCCAATAAAGCGAGATAAGCGCCACAACACCAGAGTCGTCCATGACTGGACCCAACGGTCAGGGGTCCCTTTACCTTATAGCATGGAACATAGGTTGTTAAACCCTTTCACATATCCCATTTAGTCTGCTTTAAAGCTCTTGCCCCGTCTCTTTACCCCCTTGCAATGAACAGACCACACACTGTTAAGTAAGTGACTTACTAAATCCAAAGGTCTGGTTCATGTGCTATTCCATGTAGCAGCAAGGAGAACACAGGTAGATTACTGTTGGGTGCAAAATACAGCATGTAGTTTCAAACACGAGACTGTATCAAGTTCAGACATGTCCATCCTGGTGGATTACATGGCTGGAAAAGAGTAAGAGAACAGTAAGAGAACAGTAAGAGAAGCAGCTTCGTTTCCTCCTCCATGGAGGTAAGGTTGTGTGACCTAGCTGAGTCTAGGAACAGACCTCTCTGGTCTTAACCCCTTGATGCACTATCTAGCATTTACACACAGTTATGCTTGACTGCAACTTCCCACAGGAACAGGGAGCAGGGGAAATGCATTTTTCCAGTTCTAGCAATGTCTGGGCTACAGTAAGGTTTACAGATACTAGAGACGGTATTTCATAGCTATTTATTTGAAATTTCATAGCTGACATGGGCAAGGCCAGAGTCCTGTCCGCCCAATAAACAAGGCAAACTTTATCTTGTTTCAATGTTGTGTTTTTATGGTGCTACTTTTTAGGACTTACTTTTATTTGTTCTTGGGCCTGGGGATGATTCCAGGAAACAGTGCTGCTCATGTCCATGATGCCAAAAACCCCCACAGCTGACACTTTTTTAAAAAAAGAAGTTTAATCCAGATTTCACTTTACAGTAGAAAATCTGAAAAGTCAAAGTAACTCTGAAATGTCTGCCGCCAGACACTGCTGGTGAGGAAGCTACATAGTGCAATGCTGTTTGGATGGTCATTTGTCATGTGGCTGATCTCTAATGCCACAGCCCTACTTCTATTTGCTCCTCACCTGAGCACAACATAGCTGCTTTCTTTCCAGAGAGCCAGTGTGGTGTAGTGGTTAAGAGCGATAGACTCGTAATCTGGGGAACCGGGTTCGCGTCTCCGCTCCTCCACATGCAACTGCTGGGTGACCTTGGGCCAGTCACACTTCTTTGAAGTCTCTCAGCCCCACTCACCTCACAGAGTGTTTGTTGTGGGGGAGGAAGGGAAGGGAGAATGTTAGCTGCTTTGAGACTCCTTCGGGTAGTGATAAAGCGGGACATCAAATCCAAACTCCTCCTCCTCCTCCTCCTCCTCCTCCTCTTCTTCTTCTTCCAGAAGTCTCCAATGCCAAACACAAGGCACTTGTTTCCACTGATTGCTGCATGCCCCATTTGGAGGAGAAATTTCCAAAAGTAAATACCGCCAGCCTTATATGAACAGTTACTATGTTTTACTATGGGCAAACCAGAGGCGGGTGCAATATCTATTCCCATTTGCTTTTTTGTTTTTAAATCCTGTCTTATGTTGTATCTCTCTATATTATTATTTTTAAAAGCCCAAAGTATATACTGTGTTCATGTTCTCCCAAGTACGGTGGTACCTCGGGTTACAGACACTTCAGGTTATAGACACTTCAGGTTATAGACTCCGCTAACCCAGAAATAGTACCTCGGGTTAAGAACTTTGCTTCAGGATGAGAACAGAAATGGTGCAGCGGCAGTGGGAGGCCCCATTATCTAAAGTGGTACCTCAGGTTAAGAACAGTTTTAGGTTAAGAATGGTCCTCCAGAATGAATTAAGTTCTCAACCGGAGGTACCACTGTAATTATTTCTCTGCATGCAAAGTATGATTCCCTCCACCAAAATATGATCTCTTCCACGAGTTTCTTTCTAAGATTTATACCTCTGCACAATGTAAGATCTCTCAACCCAGTAATTTAAAGTCCAAAATGAATTCAAAAAGTGCCCTGCAGATCTGGATCAGTAGAGGGGCTGGGCAAAAGTCTTCTGCTAAGCCAAACACAGGGACATCTTTTTGCCTTCCCCCATCCCATCTAAAATTTAAATTGTCAGCTTGTCAGGGTAGGCACCTGCCCTTTGCTGTTGTTATTGTGGAAAAGCACTACAAACATCAAGCTATAATTTTAATGCATGCTTAACTTGGAGTAAACCCCACTGAACACTGTGGAGTTTTGCTTTGATTAAACATGTGTATGTAAATGTTATTATTGAACCCATTTCGCAGAGAAACATTTTACACATGCCCCTTACCGGGAGTGGGGAGTTAAAGAAACCTCTGCTTATTTGCCACAAGAGGTCAGTGTGTGCTTGTGTGTGTGTGTGTTTATTTAAAAATCACATTGCTACAGTGTATGATGACATTAATGAACGACACACACACTGCGAGGTGGGTGAAAAACATCACAGTTCCAAATTTATAGCATTTCATGCCTTTCAGAATGCCACTGTGCCTGGAAGCCCTTTCTGTGAATCATTGCTTAAATGTGTATTTAATGCTGCCTTGTAAAATGGACAAGCTTAATAAAATACTACTTAGCTGTGGCAATCAGTTTACTCGCCCACACAGGCACATCTGTTATGCATTGTATGTGCCCTCAGATATACTGACAGGCACACACACACATACACTTCTCATACAACACAACTCCTTCTTAAGCAATCCATTCCCAACATTGTGCGTGTGCATGTGTGAAAGAGAGAAAAGAAAGTGAGCATTTCATCAGCATATGCATACATAGATCCAACTACTTCTGGTTTTAGGGAGCGGGGACATTGATTCAGCTAAGAACTACAAGAATGAGTCATTCCTGATAGCTATCGAGGCACAGCACACAGGGCCAGCATTGACTATACGATCCATATGGCCAGCTTCCCTCACTCTGGGGTCCTGCTCACCTCCTGGGCAACTTCATTCCTTTTCATTTTCCCTGTGAATAATGAATACAGGAATACTGCCAGATTATGTGTGAACTGGGAGCTTCCTTAAGTCATTTTCAGATGTGATCTTAACACTTTGCAACCACCCGTGCTTTCCTGGGAGGGAATAAGTCCCATTGAGCTTGTGGCCTCTATTACAAGGAATGGGTAGCGTTTACAACAGCCAAGAAACTGGAGTTGGATCAAGGAAATGCTGTATGTGATTCTGTCTTTCTTGCTACTACATGCTACCACGGGGGTGAGAGGGACTGACAGAAGTGACACATTCCCCATAAAGTTTCCTTTGACCTCAAGGGGACATAAATAGAAGGGGGAACCAACATGGCGCCTTCTTGATGTTGTTGGCCATGCTGGCTGGTGCTGACGGGACTTACAGTTCTAGAGGGCCCTGGCCTATTCCTGATACATAAGGGTTAGGCTATGAAATCGTGCCAGGCAGTTATCTTGTGCTTTTCCCCTCAAAGTTGTATGTAGGTGGTATGAAAAAGCCATCGTTGTCCAGGACTTGCACATCCATTTGTTTTGTTCAGCTATAATCTCAGACCAAACAGGCTTTGAAGGTTTCCATGCATTGTCAAATCTTGCAAAATCTATTTGGTTGGAGATGATAGTGGAAGGAGACCCTTCCATTTCTATAGCCTATGCTAAAATCGGATTACTTGCAAATGCACCGACATCATTGTCCTCATGATGTACTTGCCAAAGCATCCACTGTGCATTGCTTCTGTGCCAAGGAATCCAGACCTGGCCAGAACCAAAGCATAGGAACATAGGACTGCCTTATATCGAGTCAGGCCATTGGTCTAGTTCAGTATTGTCTGCATGGGTTGGTGGTGCATCTCCAGGATTTCAGGGATTTCTCTAAGTTCTATCTACTGGAGATGCCACAGGATGAACTTGGGAACTTCTGTATGCAAGCAGATGATCTTCCTCTAAGTGATGGTCGTAGTCCAAGCATTTAACTCCAGCTCTGCACTCATAGCATGTAGTAAGTATCTGTTGCCTTCCATGAGAATGGTCATACATGCAAGATATGTGACATGCAACTAACATTATCCAGTTGAACAGGCTTAGCTGAGGAAAGAGGTGATTGCATGATACATACTGACTGGCAAGAAGCACACTCAAGTCCAATGTGATATTTCAGTTCTAAAAGAAGAAGAAGAAGAAGAAGAAGAAGAAGAAGAAGAAGAGGAAGAGGAGGAGTTTGGATTTGATATCCTGCTTTATCACTACCCGAAGGAGTCTCAAAGTGGCTAACATTCTCCTTTCCCTTCCTCCCCCACAGCAAACACTCTGTGAGGTGAGTGGGGCTGAGAGACTTCAGAGAAGTGTGACTAGCCCAAGGTCACCCAGCAGCTGCATGTGGAGGAGCGGAGACGCGAACCCGGTTCCCCAGATTACGAGTCTATCGCTCTTAACCACTACACCACACTGGCTCTCATACTAGACCAATACTAGACATCCTGGAACTGGTCAACTCCCCACCTGATGATGGCCCAAATATCTTTTTTGATGTTCTATAATTGCAGTGCAACACTTTATTTATGGTTTACCAATGCACATCACAATTTATGTCTACAAAGGCAATGCAGCCTTAATTCACACGCAGCACTTGTACATTTTGGTACAAATGGATATGCAAAGGAATATCCAAAGGAATATTATTAGGTTAAATGTAGATAAATGGCTCATCTATGTGCAAATGCTTCTTCTGTTTTAGACTTCAGATCTCAGGGAAGCCTTGGAGTTTTTGAAGCCTGTAGGAGTTCTACACAGCCACTGATTTTAGTGAAAATGGATCAAAGCTGACAAGCAGGTAGCAAACTGATGATACCATGACTTTCTCTTGACTAGGGTGTATGCAAAGGTACTCTGCACTTGGCTTCGGGAAGGTGATGGGTCATTTTAAGAACTGCACAGCCTCATGCAGGCACAACACTTTAGATTTCTGTACTTGCAACAGACTTCTGTATTTATTGACTCCTGGTTGTTTTATTTTTGTTGCTTTTCAGGCAAGAACACAGAATTCATCAGGCAACAGAGCTATGTACTTGGACAACAAAGATGACAGTGCCATGTCTAGAAAAGTAGATATGGAGCTGACCCAGGCCCCTATCCCACACCACGTGGACTTGCTCGGAGGTGTAGCAGCAGAACCGATTCCCAACAATTTCAGTGAGCTGGAGCTGTTGAAGGAGATGATGGCTGTTCAGGGAGAACCACACAAGCCCTACCCAAGCAGTGCTCCGGAACAGGAATGTTGCATTACCCTGGGGAAAGATTTCAGCCCACTCTCCATGCAGGGAAGGTAAGGAAAACCAGAGTCAACAGATTCTGCTTCATCTGATGGCATATTGGTGTGGTTGTTTTTATTCTCTGACTCAGTCGATAAATGTTTTATTTACTGTCTTTCTGCAATATAATTAATGGGAAAGAGGCTTAGTTAGGAGGTTGGAGTGGCCAATTGCTGGGAAAGGATATTCTCTCAGCAGGTTTCAGAACTAATATCTGCTTTTATAGCAGCTGTGTTGCATGCATTTTGGGGGGGAGGGAGCGATGTTTTCCGATATCTTGTTTTCCTTACTGATGTTTTATTTGAACCAAATGCTCACAAAAAGGATGCCTTTGTACTGCTTAAGGTTGAAACATAAATGGCCAAAGTAAAGGAATTAACTCTCTAATTATGGTTGACTGTAAATGCATTGTACTCCTGTTACAAAAGTTTGAACAACAGCCATTCTTTCAGAGTTTGATTACATGGGGCAAAGTGCATCTCTGGTGCCTCTCCGTGGGGCTGATTGGTGTGGTAGCCAAGTTCGTCAATGACACCAAATTAGTCAGATTGATAAAAATGCAATGAGACTGTGAGGTACTCCAAAGGATCTCTCCCAACTGGATGAATAAATATTTCTATTTATTCATTTACTAATTAATTAATTAAATTTATATACAACACTTCAACCAAAGGTCACAGGGTGACTTAACAGCATAAAAATTCAAACTAAAACTACAAAATGCATATCATAATAAAAAGCCTGGCTATAGAGTTGCTGCATAATACCGTACATATCAGCACCAAATACATTCTGCTGCCACCCGGCTCTTGCCACTTAACTGGTCTCTGACGCAGAAGTGGAAGAGCCTCCAGGTAAAGTCAACCAGTGGAAGGTGGGAGAGCAGGTGGGTCTCATTCCCCCTGGCAAGTGATGCCCAGTGTATGTCAATGCCAAGCAATACATAGCGGGGCAAACAAAGTAGGAAACCGTAACTTCACAAATAGATGAGTGGGATATGAAAAGGGAAAAAAAGATACTAAAAGGAAAAAGATACTGGTGTCATGCGGGATAACTAAATATAAGCAGCAACTCCACGTCTACCAGCGAACAGAAAGAAGGCAATTTGCTATTAGCAAAGGGAGTGGAATGCTAAACCAGTGAAGGTGGTGAAGGTCCTGTGTGAGTGTCTGGAGGCTGTTGGATGATGGATGGCGGCTAACAGATTGAGGTTGAATCCTGACAAGACAGAAGTACTGTTTTGGGGGGACAGGGAGCGGGCTGGTGTGGAGGACTCCCTGGTCCTGAATGGGGTAACTGTTCCCCTGAAGGACCAGGTGCGCAGCCTGGGAGTCATTTTGGACTCACAGCTGTCTATGGAGGTGCAGGTCAATTCTGTGTCCAGGGCAGCTGTTTATCGGCTCCATCTGGTACGCAGGCTGAGACCCTATCTGCCCGCAGACTGTCTTGCCAGAGTGGTGCATGCTCTAGTTATCACTCACTTGGATTACTGCAATGCGCTCTATGTGGGGCTACCTTTGAAGCTGACCCAGAAACTACAACTAATCCAGAATGCGGCAGCTAGACTGATGACTGGGAGTGGCTGCCGAGACCACATAACACCAGCCTTGAAAGATCTACATTGGCTCCAGTACGTTTCTGAGCACAATTCAAAGTGTTGGCGCTGACCTTTAAAACCCTAAACGGCCTCGGTCCAGTATACCTGAAGGAGCGTCTCCACCCCCATTGTTCTGCCCGGACACTGAGGTCCAGCTCCGAGGGCCTGCTGGTACTTCCCTCACTCTGAGAAACCAAGTTACAGGGAACCAGGCAGAGGGCCTACTCGGTAGTGGTACCCGCCCTGTGAAATGCCCTCCCACCAGATGTCAAAGAGAAGAACAAGTAACAGATCTTTAGAAGACATCTGAAGGCAGCCCTGTTTAGTGAAGCTTTTAATGTTTAACAGACCACTGTATTTTAATATTTTGTTGGAAGCCACCCAGAGTGGCTGGGGAAACCCAGCCAGGTGGTGGGGGGGTATAAATAATAAATTTATTATTATTATTTTATTATTAAATACGTAGTACCTTGAAAGAAATCTGAGGCACAGAGTCACAATCAGAGAATCTGATTGTGCAGGCTTGTAAATGCCACTGCCACTGCTTAAGGAGGTAGGCTTGTAAATGCCACTGCTTCCTCCAAGCTCTCTTGCCTCTGTCACCAGGAGCAGCAGCAGCAGCAGCAGCCCTGGCAAGGGTGTCCCACTGGCTAGTCTCACAGGCTTTTCTGGGATGGGGTTCTTTCCTTCGTGCAGCCCTGCAATTCAGGAGGATGGCAGTTTGAACACCTGAGGACTTGGAGAGGATGCTAAACATTTTTGCTCTCCTAGCTTCTCTTGGGTCTTCCACCAAGGGACAGGAACCGCATGGGCAGTGACAGTCAGAAGAAGAAGAAGAAGAGTAGTTTGGATTTGATATCCCACCTTATCACTACCCGAAGGAGTCTCAAAGCAGCTAACATTCTCCTTTCCCTTCCTCCCCCACAACAAACACTCTGTGAGGTGAGTGGGGCTGAGAGACTTCAGAGAAGTGTGACTGGCCCAAGGTCACCCAGCAGCTGCATGTGGAGGAGCAGGGAATCGAACCCGGTTCCCCAGATTACGAGTCTACTGCTCTTAACCACTACACCACACTGGCTCTCCACCACTGTCTAAGGATGCACCCACTCAGTCCTAAAAATCCCAGCACCCTTAACAAACTAGAATTCCCAGGATTCTCTGGGGGAGAAGCCATGTGCTAGAAATGTGCCTTAAATGTATGGTGGGATGCAGTCTTAAAGTGAGAAAGCCTTGCTATGTGAAGTACTAGTATCTGTCTGATCTAGCAACCATCTTCTTTGAGATCAGCTATTCTCTTGGAGCGATAGCTCAGAAATTCATAAATTGGCCAAGTACATCTGAAAATCTGAGGATCTGTGTATGTGTGTGGGAAACTGCACACATCTTTCCCCCTCCCTAGTAAGTCTTGCCTATTTTATTATTTACTACAGCCTTTACAAACCTGGTACCCTCTAGATATTTTGGAGTTGTGAACTTCCACCAGACTTCTGGGAGTTGTAGTTCAAAACAGCTGAAAGACACCAGGTTGCTGAAGGCTGGCATTTTGAACTTGGATCGAAAACTTGGGTTAGTAAACATTGATGGGCCTGTATCTGAAACCATGTAGAGTGCCTTCCATCTCACAAAGGATGATACTGTAGAGTTCAAACATTTTGTTGCCTGAGGTGAAAGATGTGAAAAAGGGGGAACACAAAATGTTCACCTTCCTTATGAGAAAAAATTAAGTCCCTTGTTGCCTGAGGTGAAAGATGTGAAAAAGGGGGAACACAAAATGTTCACCTTCCTTATGAGAAAAAATTAAGTCCCTTGAGCCTTTTTTCAGTTTTAGACAAGGCAACCGAATGGTGCTGCTATCATCATTATCAGCCTCTTGAACTTCTGACACCATTTTGGTGTCCAACGCTGCCCCTCTCTACTGACTGCCTCTGTCCATGTTTGATCCCTGGCAGCTCCAGATTAAAGGATTGGGAACAAGAGACTGAAAAGGCCTCTCTCTGGCACACAGCCTGGAAAGCCAGAATAGACAATACTGGACTGGATGGACAAACATTTTGGTTTGATATACGGCAGCTTCTTGCGTTAGTAAGAAGGATCCACAACACATAATGAACTTACAGAATTTACTGCCAGAAGATGTGGTATTGACAAAAGATTTACACGGACTTAAAAGGAGATTACAACTAGATTTTGAGCCATTGCCTTGCCATTCAAGGGAGGCAAAACCAAGAGCAAAAAGTGTTTTGTTGGGTTCAGCAATAAATGAATGTTTTGTTTCATATTTTCCTGCAATGTAAGGAGTGGGAAAGTGACATTGCTAAGGAGATGTAACAGTCAAGTACCTGGAGAGACACATTCTCCTAGCAGTGCTCAGAACTAACTCTCTCTCAAACATGCCATATACCAGGGGCTGTGCCCCTGATTTCTTCCCTTGCCACCCCCTGCTATTCACACCGGCTCAACAACCCCCTCCATTCCCTGTAGACCTTTTCCAGCTTCCCTTAGACCTCATCAAAGCCCCCACCCACTTACTGACCTCACCAGCTTCCTTTAGACCTACTCCCCTTAGACTTGGCAGCAGAAGGGTTGGATGAGAAGTTGGCCAACATGCAATGGTAGTGAGGAAGAGGCATGACTTTCCTGTGCCCACCTTGGGTCTCAGCAGTCAGTCAGCAACAGGCTGTGGAGGGGCTGAAGTCTGGCCTAGGGACTTTGGGGTGTCCCTTCAAGCAGAGGTGCCACTCCTGAGACACGCTCCCTTTCCATGCATGCTGTTGAGTTATGTGTGCTGTTTGGGATGTGGTAGCAGTGCCCACTGTTTCTGGTCACCTTCCTAATTGACTTCTTGGGACGAGGTGACAAAAACAGCAGTGGATCACCACACTGGCCAGGGAGGAGGAAGGTGACCAGTGACAATGCTAGCCACTCTGGGACAATGGAATTTGGGGGCAGTAGCACCTGGGCTGGCAAGTGGAGAAGTGGAGCAAAATCTCCATGCCTTCTGCAGAGACGATTTATTTGCTTTGTGAGCATTTGAGAGGCATTCAGGAGGATATATGAGAGAATAAAACGCCAGTTGCTTTAATTCATCGGTTTGCCAACCCTAATATGTTTCCTGCGTGCAACTTTTCTTCTTTGCGCTCAAATAAATACACATCTAACAAATAGGTTTGCTAACCTTGATTCATTTCTGGGAAGAAAATCTGACTATTTATGTTTCTCTCTCTGTGATGACAACAGAAATGCAAAGCTGTATTCTCCACACACTGCGGCTGTGTGTCTCCCCCCCCCCAAGCCTCCCTAAAGATATCTGGCTGCTCATGTTGGGAGACTGACTGCATGCCTAGATGGTCCTGCATGGCAGTTCTTATGCAACAGATGCCAGTAGCATCACCAAAGAGACATTTCCCCAATGGGTTTTTTTGTTTTTTGCTTGCATGTGAGGTGAGCCATTACTCTTGTCCCTTGTGAAGAATGTTCTATGTAGTGGAAAACTCCAGCAAAGGATCTGCAAGCCTGAATTGATTCGTCTTTTCTATATTCTTAGGATGAGTACTTCAGCCGCTATTGTTGATTTACATAATGTGCATTTCCCAAGGTTCTAAAGAGATAATAATAATTAATAATAATAATAATAATAATAATAATAATAATAATAATAATAATACCAGCAGCCTCAGATAGATCCAGACATTAATCTTTATAGGAGCAACTTCACCCGCTTCAGTCATGCCACCGACATGTGAGCACCAATCCTCTTTAGGGTTTTATTGACAGCTGTTTCATCATGTAAACCTCTTAGAGTGAAAACCATGAACGTAATTTTAATGAATATGTCTGATAAAAGGAATGGTAAAGCCAAGGTGGGGTGGGAGGAGGAGAGTTGGAAAAGCAGTTTTCCTTTGAATTATTAGTTGTATTTATGTTGGGTTTTTTTTTAATGATCAGCGCTGCAAGGAATATGCAGATTGGATCAGCAAAGATCCAGAGGATCTCTCTCTCTCTCTCTCTCTCTCTCTGTGTGTGTGTGTGTGTGTGTGTTTTACACATTGCTAGGGCATTTCCCCTCATGATACAGGATAGTTACATTTGCTTCAATTTCCAAGAGAAAATGCAGAGTGGGTGCTACTAATGCTGGCCAAATCAGAGTGTGATTTTGAAAGCTTGTCCTCTTTTATCCAAAGAAGTTGGATTAAATTAAAAAGAGAATCCTTTCCCCTCTTTTCACGTCTCTTGTCTGGATTCAACATAGCAGCCCCATTATTATTATTATTATTATTATTAGCCCCAGTTTGGTTTCTGCTTTTTTAATTACTCTTTTTTCTTTAATGGATTATGAAGTGCATTGGAAACTGCAGTACCTATACCCCAAACGTGTTGGGTAAGCTTACAGGGGAAAAAGAAAAGAAATTTTTAAATGGCAAATCTTTAGAGAAACCTTTTAAGGAGCTTCTGTTTCTTTTACCACAGGTTGAATAGCAATGTGTATCCAGAAGGTTGCTATTCCAAATCTGTTCATAGTTGTATAACAGTTTTAAAGAGGATTATAGAGCCAGAAATATTTTCTCTAGTCTATTTAGTTAGAAATCAGAATATCTCATAGTCCATATTACAAGAAATATGGCCAATTTTATATACATTTTACATGTTTAATCTATAGACAACACCTCTCCCCTGCCCTGCAACACACATAGGTTGCATTAGACAGCCAGTCTTGCATTTGTTTTGGAGCATCACCTTTCACATATATGTAAACCTAATTGAGTTGTGTGAAGTCACAGGAAAGACTCTGGACCCAGAGCTTAGCTGAGCCCTGTGACATGAGTATGTGCAGAGTGCATTTCTTTTCATTTGCATTATTATTACAACTAGTTCCAATTCATCTAATTGTAAAGGCTTCCTGGGCAGGCTGTGGCTTCCAGTGCAGCTTGATCTTTGCAACTTCTCATTTTAGAATTGACGACTGTGCTGTGTTACGTATAATCCTGGCTTGCTTAACTACTTATTGGCTATAATGCAGAAGCTGGTGACTCACCCAGGATCATCTGCTGTGTTTAGGGACTTTGGCGGGATTTGAGTGCCAGTGTTGTTGGCCTCCTTCGGACCTAACTCTGATTTTGTTTACAGTTGCCCCAGTTTGAGACGATGCTCTCTATAAAATGGCATTACCACTGCATCATTTAATTTTATTTATAATGGTATTTATAAACCACCAACTAATAAGAAAAAACATGAGGGTTCATTGGATGAACTGTGTCTCTCTCTAAAGCAGTGTTTCCCAAACTTGGGTCTCCAGCTGTTTTTGGACTACAGTTCCCATCATCCCTAACCACTGGTCCTGTTAGCTAGGGATGATGGGAGTTGTAGTCCAAAACCAGCAGGAGACCCAAGTTTGGGAAACCTTGGCCTAGTCAATCAAAATGCTGCTTTGGATCTGATTTCTTCACTTAGTGCTCCATTGCTTTCACATCATTCCAGATGTGAGGAATGGTACATGGGATGTTTTCGAATAATTCAGCCAACATGGCAGGGTGGGGGAACAAACATGGAAACTGAATGGTTGGAAAGCTGGTGGCACTGCACATATCCCATCTACTGGGTGTGTGAATGCATTTTGGTGAATGGTAGGTGAAATTGGGAAGAGAGGACTGTGAATTATGAATATTTTAGAGCTGGCACATTTTGTAACATTGAACACCTGCTTTGCCAACTCTCCATTTACTCTATAAATAAATTCCCAATACTGTGTTGAGCCAGTTTGCTGCTTGGTCTCCTTCCCACCTGACCTCTTTAGCTCACTCTTCAATGACTTCCAGAGACATTAATTAGATTTGTGTCACTGATACTGCAGAGGTGACATTAAAGCAACGACCTGTGATTTAGATCAACATCTTGTGCCTCATCTGAGAGGAGCATATAACTTTTGCTTGGCACCAAATTATTAACAGCAACAACAGCGTATCTCGGGCTCAACTTTTAAATCGTCTTTTAAGAGGTTGTTGAGTTTCCTTATGCACCTCAGCGCAACGGCTGATATTCAACTGTAAACTTGGCTTGAAAGTGCATGTGTGACCCACCAAGCCATCCACATTGGGCAGCTAAGTGCTTGGTTAGACCCATTTTTGCTGTCACACAGAAGCAGAAAAACCATACATGAAATGGGCTTGTTTGCTTTGGTACAGAAACGGTACAGGTTAGCTGTGCACCTTTCCCCTATCTAATAATAATAATAATAATAATAATAATAATAATAATAATTTATACCACTTCCATCTGGCTGGCTTTCCCCAGCAACTCTGTGTGGCTTCAAGCACTTATAAAAACATAATAAAACATCAAACATTAAAAACTTCCCAATACAGGGCTGCCTTCAGATGTCTTCTAAAAGTTGTGTAGTTATTTATAACCAGGTTGGGATGGCTGGGATAGCAGGCTTGTTGGTTTTTGAATGTCTTATGTAGATTTTTCAATTTCGTTGTTCTGTATGGGACAATGACAATAAAGATTATCGTATCGCATTTATCTCCTTGACATCTGATGGGAGGCTGTTTCACAGGCTGGGAACCACTGCCTGGTTCCCTGTAGCTTCACTTCTCGTAGTGAGGGAACAGCCAGAAGACCTTTGGAGGTTCTATATAGTCATGTAAAAGTCATGTGGATAATGGATATATATCTGTTTGTATAAAACTGGGCTCGGAATGGGTCCCTGTTAAGTTTTTTAAGGGGAAGGTCTGTAGCCTTGTATGCAGAATGTCCCAGAATCTATCCTTCAGCTGGGGCTGGGGAATGTCTCCTGTCAGAATCACTGAAAAACTTCTGCCGGTCAGTGTAGACAACTAGATGGAACTAGTGATCTGACTCAATATGAGGCAATTTCCCGTGCTCACATTAGGAATTGATTTTTGCCTTTGTCTGTTTAGCCCAAGTGGCAAGTGTTACAGCCACAATAAAGAACTCTAGTTTAGCCTTGTGTTTTGCCCTGGAGGAAGTATGGATTGATTTTATGCCACAAGGCAATACTCTCACTTTTAAATGTGACAGCTACAATTATAATTAACGGTTGTTTCTTGTCATATGTTCTCCCACCCCCCACCCCTTATCTGCTACAAAGTTGTAGGGAGAGAATCACCTATCTCTGATGAACTTGTAATCCAAACAGTGTAATATTTACTGAACAACCCTACACATCAGTTACACTGAGGGGATGCACTCACTGGTGCAATGGTCACCAAATTCTGTTGTTATATGCCACTCCCAATCTCTGAGCGGTGCATGATTCCTGAGAGCTCCATAAGTGGTTCACCCAGGGTCTGTGTTTCCTTTTGGCACAGCGGAGACTGTAGTGTCTTTATAATAAATGGTTTATTTACACATATATACAACTTGAGCCTCCGATGGAGGGTTCCCCAGCATCATGCTCCAAGAGGATCTGTGCAGGGACATGACTGTGATTTCATAGAATCATAGAGTTGGAGGAGACTTCCAGGGTCATCTACTACAACTCCCTGCTATGCAGGAATCTCAACTAAAGCACCCAAGACTGATGGCCATCCAACCTCTGCTTTAAAATCTCCAGTGAAGGAGAGTCAACAACCTCTCAAAGGAGTCCATTCCACTGCCAAACAGCTCTTACTGTCGGAAAGTTATTCCTGATTTCACTGCCCCCCACAACATTGTGGATGTCCTCAAAAGCACACATGCAACCCAGAAACATGCTCCTGAGATTGCTGGTTTGAGTTCCTACAGAAGACAAGACCTCCCCTCCCTCCTCTCTGCCCAGAGAACTGGAAAGATGATCACAGCAGCAACTTCCCAAAGAAGCCGAAGCATAAGACAATACATAGTTGTCTTCACACAAAGTTTCAAGTCCTGCCAGAGGCTGGGAACCCTCCCTACTCCCAAGACTGAGAGACAAAGTTCCTGGTCTCCCATTTGGTCTGCGTAGCTTTAACACGACCCCAGATGTAGGATAAGGTTCTCAAGCTGCCTGCAGGATTCATCTAAAATGGAGTGGGAAAGTTTTGAAGATTTCTAGTCCTCTTGAATTTCCTCTCTGCTTTCTAGTTTCATCCAGCTGCCCTTCAAGTCAACAGAACACTGTGCAGATTGTCAGTGAGCTTTATCAAGGCTTGTGTTTCCTAGGCACTTGAATCTTACCCCATCCCCTCAGTCCAAACAACAGCCCTAGCGATTCTGAGTGTAGCGAAAAGGTCTCTGGCTCCATCTCCCAGGGAACAAAGGCTCTGAATATGATTAATGTTCTGTCAGAATCCTTGAACCAGTTTGTTGAATAAGCATTTTAAAAGGTAACGTTATAAAGCCGAGGAGCAGTCTCTGTGCTGAGGTTGTGTTTAGGGTTTTTGTTCACGCTCAGGCAGTTTCTGAGTTCTGACATGTGAAGAATGCTGGATTAATTTATAAGGCCTGCAAATGACCAGCTCATGATCAGATGGTTTTCATATATTTGGAGTTGTAATGCAAGCTCCATTAAGGTCTTTTCAAATGATTCATTTGGAGGAGGAGGGCTTGAAAACACACCTGGCGCAACTGGACGAGCAACAAAACAACCAAGCCATCTGCCTGCCCCCTCTTCCAAGGGGGATAATAGATGGCTTCATGCATCTAATGTTAACACGGAGAATCAAGAAAAACATTATCCCACCCTGCAGAGTCTGGAAAGTCTCTTCTTCACTGCTCTCCAAGACCAAGGGCTGACGGCGATTACTTAATTTCAGCAAGCCAATGCTCAAAATTGCCTTCAAATGGATCAATATTCTGAAACCTAGTTTCGAACACATTTTCTGGTGGTTTTTAAAAAAATATATACATATTATTTAAAAATATATTTTATGGTAAATATATTACAAATTCAGTAAAGCATATAGAATTGAATTCGTATGTTTTGCATGTTTATCCAGCTGAATAGGTCCTCGGCCTATAACTGCAACCCCATAGTCACCTCTGACTGGACTTAGCTGTCCAGGGGTCCTTTACCTTTACCAGCTGAATGAAATGGGTTTTTAGCTTAGTTTTAGAGCAATGGATAGGAAGCACAGGGTGAGATATTATCTCCATTTTTGTCATTCTAAAAATGTATAAATAAAGCACACCTTCAGTAAAAGTTTGGGGGTGTACCAAAAAAGTAAGGGGGCGGTTTATCCCTAGGTAGACATTTATCTTTTGCCTGTATTCATTAACTCTTTATTAATACTAATAATGATAATTATTAGTGTTACTTGTGCAGGTCCTGCAGCAGCAGTGCACAAAGTAGGAGGGGGTCTATTTCTAGGGTTGCCAGGGGGCACAGCATCTTCCTACTGCCCCCCCCCGGTTACCTTTCCTGTCTCCTCTCTTTTCTCTTCCTCAGCTTCCCTTAGCTCCATTTAATTCCTTGTTCCCTCCATCTCACACTTACCCTTCAATTACCCCTCTTTCCTCCCTTCTCCTCCACCTCTTACTTTCGCCACTTCTTTCCAGCCACTGTCCCTCCCCTCTGCATACTTCTATCAAAAGCGGGAAAAGCTGTAACCCTAAATTCTAAAATTTCCCAATAGTGAACGTGTGGAAGGGAAATGAAGAGGCGGGCGAGTCAAATCGGCTAGCCTTTGTAGCACCTTTGACCTAGGCAAGCTGCTTTGCAAAGTGCCAAATCTGGATCCGTACAGGAGTGCCAACCTGGCCCCACAACAGCCTGTGGGTGCCATGCAGCGTGCATGGCCCTGGCACCAAAATTTGTGGGTGCTTGGGCCCCGGGGGAGTTGGCACCTATGCTGTATCTTCTGATCAATTCACACCCCTAGTACACATACCTTGAAATTCCCTGATGCAGTAGGATACAAAGGCAAATGCCGCTCCCTTTTGTGATTCTTTTATGCATTGTCTCTTCTCCTGTCAATGATAATGAGCAGGATTCCAGGTGTGCAGCACAGCAGGTAAGGGAGAAGTCTGGGGACAGAATAAGCTGCTACAGCCTTGTCCTTCACTGTACTGGGAAATTAAAAGCTACCCCCTTGTTCTCCAGTATGTGACTGGACAACTCTAG
Source organism: Podarcis tiliguerta (assembly GCF_965153285.1). Taxonomy (NCBI): domain Eukaryota; kingdom Metazoa; phylum Chordata; class Lepidosauria; order Squamata; family Lacertidae; genus Podarcis; species Podarcis tiliguerta. The sequence continues at coordinate 70,100,510 of NC_139537.1, forward strand.
TGTCGTGTCTGCCCCAATTGCTCCCTCATTTCAACAGAAATGAACAAACAGGTATTTAAAACTATGTCTGGTAATTTTATGAGAATATCTCAGTGGGTGGCTTTTTGTAGCATCTGAACGCCTGCAAGAAAGATTAGTTTCACGTATAACAAGAATTCAGTTAGGTCCAATAATGAGCTGGGCTCTGCATAGTTAATGTGTTTCTGAGCCCAAATATTTTGAACCTTGATCTGCTGAGAAGCTCTTATGACATTGACCTCTGATTTCATCCGAGTCGTCCTCCTTGCATCTGAGGACAATAATTGTCTGGGGATGTGCTCTTTAAGTGCACTTAACATCAGGAGAAGTTCCAAAGTGAACGATGGAGATGATTTTGCTTGTCTGCTGTAACACACACCTTAGGTGAATTCATTAACTTTGTCTAGCATCTAATTGGTCAACGGCCTGGTTTGCACAACTTAGTAAACCAAGCTATGGGACTGAAGGAATGTATGGGCTCACTTCTTTTCCACAGTGCTTTTGGCTGCTACTCTGCAATGAGTTAGGCTAAGATTTGGGTTCGTGTGCTTTTAGGTCTGGCAAAATCTGACAATTCTAGTTCCTCATTTTTTCCAAACATAAGTTCAGCCCTCTACATTTTCACATCAGTTTGCCTTTAAAAAAAAAATGTTCTCTGGAAAATTTACCAGCATTTTGGTGCAAAGCAATTTCTCCATGTGTATTCATTTCTAGGTGCACCTTATTCTATTGTATACATTTTTGTACACATTGCTTGCCTGGAGAACTTGCATTGCAAGATTAAGAGAACTGTGCATTTTGAATGATGGCTGTGTTTCGGTTTCATGCATTGTTTCAGTAAAAATTATAGGTTTACCTTTCACTGCGAACCAAATGTTTTCCCTATTCTTAGGTGTCATCTAAACCAGGACTAGTGGTTAAGTTCTCTGCTCACTAACCACAAGCAATGGTTTAAAAAAACAACTATTTGTACAGCTTTGTGGAGGTGAAATTGAAATTAACTTCTTGTTTTTCGTCGTTGTTTTTTTAGGTATCACTTCTCTTTGCCCAAATTCTTCAGCACAAGATCCAAAGATAATTGCTTTACGGAGAGGACGCCTCTGCTGAAAGTTTCCCCAGAAGAAAATGGGTGGGTAGGAGATCAGCTTTTTGCTGTTGCTCGATGTCTCAGGATTCGCATTCTACCAATGGCATGGAATCCTGGAACAGTAGAGCCTATGGTGTGTGTTGATATTTGTCAATGGTGTTTTTCAGGTTAAGATGCATGGCTGTTCATAACACAGATTTCACCACAGATGATGACTCTTGGGAAAACAGCTCTGCTGAGTTTGAGCAAAGGTCCCATCTGGGAAGTGAAATGCCCAGCTTGTCCAGATCTGCTTCCTCCTCAGAGAAATGTGAAATGTTGGACAACTTCCATGTCAAATTCAATTTAACAAAAATGAGGTATGAGCCAAACCTTTTGTTTTGTTTTGCCAGTATTGAGGGCTAAGGGAAATTGCCAAGAAATGGATTCTCTCCCCCCCCCCCCGTTTCAACAAATGAGTAAAATAACACTCCATATTTTTGTGTCATATCTTGGCATTGATTTCAAGGATATTGCACCAATGAAACTGATGATAAAATCTGTTCAGATTTATAGGTCCATGCAACAGTAGAGGCTAAGCAGGCAATCACTTCTAAGCCGTGATAGTTTATGTGACTAGAAAACCTGGTTCTCTGCAGATTTTCATGTTTGGAACTAGTGCTGTCTGTATTCCATCTTGTGATCTGTCACTTTATGCTTCTGTTTAAAACTCAGCTTCTTAGCTTTCTTGCACAAAAGCATCTGTAACTCATGAAGGGAGGAGATACATGTGTAAGACAATGTGAACAGTCTTTTGAAGTAGGAAGTTTTTGTGCATCTAGTTCAGAGATGGGGAAAGGGGAACCTGTGGTCTTCCAGATGTAATTGGAGCTTCCATCATCCTTGACCATTGGCCATGATGGCTGAGTCTGGTGAGAGATGGGGTTGTATCCAATGTTGGCTTTCTGCTTGCAGAATAGGCTCCTGCTCTCTCAACAGAACTTTGCCCTGCTCTCCTCTTCCATGCTGCCCCCACTAAAAATCTGCTCCAGGTGGTTGGGGGACCCTTTGGAGCAGATTTGGGTAATGGTGGTTGTGCAGGGAGACAAGGGGAGGTGGAATGCTTCTTACTCCCTATTGAATACATACAATCCATGGAGTCCAACAGCCTTTGGAAAGTGCATTCAGTGGTCTGTGTTTGCCTGAGCTTGAGTTTGGACTAAACATTCTGAGTTCTGATTCAATACATGATGCCTAATCACAGAACATTTCAGGATTTGGGCCTCTGCCATTGGCCCTTGAACACTTGAGTCATGATTCACAGCCAATCACGTTGGGAGTGGGAGTGGCCCAGGCTTTCAGGAATGTATATAAGCAGTTGCTTTGCCCCTGTTTCCCAGTTATGTAGTTCAATAAAGGTTCTTGCTGTTATCACCATGTGTTGCCTCGTGGGAACCCACCTACACTTCAGAAAGCCACAGACTTCCCATCCTTGATATAGTGGGATGGTTCCAAGCAATACACCCCCTCATTTTTAATCTGAGCGGCAAGTGCGGACTCTACCACATCTGATGAACTAACCGGAATACAGTCCATACTCCATTCAGATATAATAAATGCAGCAGCTAATATTTAATTTGGTTAATTGCTGACACACACACACACACACACTAGCCCAGTTATCAAGAAGGAAGATTAAAACCCTTAGTATCTGCTAATGATATGTATTGTGCCCAATATTTGTGTGTGTTGGTACCTTTCCTTCTTAACCTTCGCTTTTCTATTTCCATTATGGATATATGAATGCATTGCAAGCAGCAGGCTATTTCCTTGTTCTGTATCATTGCTGTGTAAGCACAGTGAGATGCAATTGCCCTAGTTACATAGAGCAGTTGGCAGCTACGCTGGCATTGTTTCCTTTATGCCGCAGCAGAAAGGTGCTCCTGACAAATTGCTCCTCAAAATATTTTCGATCCCGTATTATTGAATAAACATACTAGAGCTGCCAGTTGCTGAGATGGCCTCAGTCTGCAAAACTCGATTGAGTGCTCTGAGCCATGCATACTGAAGGCTTAAAGAACAAGAATATTAGCTAGAGATCAGAGGCCTTGAAGGGGCAGAACAAGCAGAGTGGATGCCTGAGTCCAAACACCTCAGATGAGCATCCATGTGCTTTTCTGCGGAGAACAGTTCAATGGGAATGGCAAGGGAACGATTCCTACCTGTTACAGCAGGCTCAGGAGAACTAGTAAAAAAAGGTACCCCTGCCCGTACGGGCCAGTCTTGACAGACTCTAGGGTTGTGTGCCCATCTCACTCAAAGAGGCCGGGGGCCAGCGCTGTCCGGAGACACTTCCGGGTCACGTGGCCAGCGTGACATCGCTGCTCTGGCGAGCCAGAGCCGCACACGGAAACGCCGTTTACCTTCCCGCTAGTAAGCGGTCCCTATTTATCTACTTGCCCCCGGGAGTGCTTTCGAACTGCTAGGTTGGCAGGCGCTGGGACCGAACAACGGGAGCGCACCCCGCCGCGGGGATTCGAACCGCCGACCTTTCGATTGGCAAGCCCTAGGCGCTGAGGCTTTTACCCACAGCGCCACCCGCGTCCTCAGGAGAACTACACCCGTACAAATGGGAAAAGAAAAGATGAGGAAACATGTATTGGTTGGTGTGCAAGGATAAGGGTGACTTGGACATCTGTTCTTATCTCTCCTGCAAGTTTAATGTCTTGCTGGCTCAGATTTTGAGGTCTAAAGTAGTACTTTCAGGAGCGGAAAGAAATGTCAGCCCCAAACCTCTTAGAAGTGCTGCTATGGATATTAGAGAAAAATAGATTTGCTATTATGATCCCAGAAGTCTCTCTGCTCATGCTTAATGCATCATTCCATTTTGTTAAAATGAACCTTGGAACAGTCTTTGCTGCTTAAACAACCTGCCTAGTCAACATAGATATTTATTTATCTGCAATTCACTTGTTTTACTCCTATCCCTGGAAGAGTAAGGAAAGAGTTTTAAGGAGCTTAAGTATTGTCAATAATACTGCTTGCTAGCATGATCGCATAACGACAATAATTTTGTATCTTCAAGGCCGTGGTAAGCATAAGAAGCTCATTCCTGACCTAAAGTGAAGCATTTTGTTCTGAACCTTGTTTCTAAATTAATTCTTTAGAAAATACTGGCATGTATGTGATAAATGGAACTTTACATGGTGTGTTATGCATGATGATCCAATACATTTTATTTTTAAAAAAAAGAGATTCTGGCTTATCTATATCATATAATTTCAAGGTTATAAAATTTAGAGTCAGTTCAGACAAAAATTGAGGAAACCATTGACACCTTAGCGCCCCCCCTCCAATCATCTTGGCTTCTGTGGTGGTGTGCCAGTGTGAAGCCAGTGTGGTGTAGTGGTTAAGAGTGGTAGTCTCGTAATCTGGGGAACCGGGTTCGCGTCTCTGCTCCTCCACATGCAGCTGCTGGGTGACCTTGGGCTAGTCACACTTCTCTGAAGTCTCTCAGCCCCACTCACCTCACGGAGTGTTTGTTGTGGGGGAGGAAGGGAAAGGAGAATGTTAGCTGCTTTGAGACTCCTTCAGGTAGTGATAAAGCGGGATATCAAATCCAAACTCTTCTTCTTTTTCTTCCCTTTTCCTTCTTTAGGCAAGACTTATAGGTTAGGGTTTTCCCCAATCCTGCCTAAAGCAATTCCAGCCAATCAGGGATCGCATGATGAATGTGATGGTGTCACAATACTGCACAGATGATCAGATTTGGCTACATGGTAATGCTACCAAAGGCAAAGAAAGTCAGTTTAGAAGTTGAGGGCTCCCCCCACTACATTCTTAAATTCATAAACAAATACGCTGCTCAGCAGAAAACATTATTCAGACTTCTTGCTCAAGAACACAGTTCTTACTTACAGATTACACTGGTACCTTGGGTTACAGACGCTTCAGGTTACAGACTCTGCTAACCCAGAAATAGTACCCCAGGTCAAGAACTTTGCTTCAGGATGAGAACAGAAATCGTGCTGCTGCGGCGGCGCAGCAGCAGTGGGAGGCCCTCATTAGCTAAAGTGGTGATTCAGGTTAAGAACAGTTTCAGGTTAAGAACGGACCTCCAGAACGAATTAAGTTCTTAACCCAAGATACCACTGTACTGTTCTTTTAGCTTATCATTTGTTTTTTTTTCAGGGGCATACATGCAATTTCAATAGAAAAGCTGACTAGTGTATTCCAAAGCAGCACACAAGTTGGTGCTAGAAATATGGACAAGTGTATATTGACTTCATTCTGCAGTGGAATACTTTGAATAAAGCTGGTCAAGTTTGTTTATAACAGATGAGAACTCTGCCTGCTTGCCTCCACTTTCTGCGGTTGGACGTCCTCCTGTGGAGAGTCATGCAAGTTCCCAACTTGCACTTAACTTGGAAATAAAAAAATGTGGATGTGCAACCCCTTATTGCCGCATCTCACTTAAACTGCAGATGCTCCGCTGGCTTTTTAAATTTCCCTAGCTTTTGTCACAGGGTTGCAATGCTATGTCAGATTAGAATTGCTGTGAAGGTCATGGAGACAGCAAACGTGTGCAAGTCAAGGTCTGACCACGGCTAGTTTGCTAAGCTGTTAAAAGCACCGAATCCATAAAAGTCTAAGCACCAAAGGGTGGTGGTTGTTGTTGGGGGGGAAAATGCTCTAAGTGCTACAGTTTGTTAATAAAATTGCATTCCCCTCTCCCAGTGTGAGCTCTGCATGGCATTGTGTCAATTTGCCAAGATGACTTAGTTGTTTAAGGACAAGCGCTTCTGGACTTTTAAAGGATTAATGTAATGGTTCCTAGCTTTTATTGTCATTTTGGGTGCCTCTTTTAGTAACCATAATTTTAATCTTATTTGGAAAAGATTAAGTCAGCCTTGTATTTAATATACTGCATGCAGTTGTAGCTCACATAATGACATTTGTAAAATAAATACTTTAAATGTGGAAACAAACCCCATACAATTATAATAAAAGCAGATGCTTAAATATATGAGAGGGAACCTTGACATAAAGTGAAGGCAAGCAACTCTATAACCAAAAGAACTGTTGCATGTAATTTTAATATATGGCTGCACATTTAAAACACATTGCTTTCCCCAAAGAATCCTTTGTATGACCTAAACTCTGTCTGCTGGCCTTACAAGTTTGTGATTAATAGAATAATACCCGCATCTCGTATTCTGTCTCTGTGAAACTCTTCTCTATTGTTTCTTCTCTTCTTTTTTCAGATGCTGTTTAAGATTCCTAAAAGTTTCTGGGCTTTTCATCTTTGTAGTTGTATGCTCTGTAAGTACTGGGTTTTCAAAGTTTCAGAGTAAATTGGTAGTATTTACCAAAGTTGAATCTGATAATACAATGGGACATACAGCAAAAACATTGCAGTGTGCTCTTGCTATAGTCAGTCAGCAGTGCCCGTCTCTGTGATATTCCATTCAATTCCCCCTTTCCACCCACTCTTCCATTCTTCCCTGCCCTAGTCAGTCAACATTCCATCATTCCATGGAGACTGGGCACGCTCAGTTCTCATTGGTCTGTGCTTGGGTTTCTCCTTAGGGTTCTCCCCCCCCCCCCACATCTGCAAAACCTGGGGTTTCCCCAAGCCTGTAAATGTTCTCTTTTGTGCATGGTTGGGGCTGTTTTGGCTATTCAAAGGCATCTGCACTCATCCTGAACATTGGAAGTAGGACCATGATTTTAAATAGGATATACCATGTCATATGAAACCCAGGAGCATGCCCATCTGTTCTTCACACTCCCAGTTGATGCTGGATAAGTGTTCCTTTACCAGTGCAGTGCCCTTTCCCCTTGGCTTTCAGATCTCTCTGAACCGATGCAAGTTAAGATTAACCACACAGAAGAATTGGATGTCTCAATTCCCCTAAAGGCAGACAACCTAAAATGGAGGTACCAAATGTGATGCCCTCCAGATGTTGTTGAACTCCAATTCCCCTCTCCCCCAGCCAAGATGACCAACAATGAGGGATCATGGGAAATGTAGTCCAACATCATTTGGAGGGCACTGTGTTGGTTAACCCTGGTCTCAAACATCCTTTTAGCTCTTTCCCCCTAATTTATATCTTTCCAAACATCTGGTTTGGACTAGGGGATAGGGATGACAAGCTAAATTAGGCTGAAACATCCAGCAAGGGTAAACCTATGGTGACTTGGGTTGAATATACACACACATATAAAAAAACCTGTTGCGAAAATTGTTTTTTTAAAAAAGTTTTAAAAAATGCATTGAATTTGCCGTAGCTCACTTCGCCATCTAGTGTCACATTTGTATATTGAGCTTTACAACACACTTAAAATGTTTTATTTGCAGCTAGCTGTATAGCTGAATCCCTGGTACAGGACAGTACAACTGATTAATTTAAAATGCATTTCAAAGGCTGAACTGCTAGATTCAACATACTTTATTAGATGTGTAAGTTAAGATAAATTTTCAAGTGACACAAGAGATTAGTTGCAAGTCAGTTCAGATGAGAATTACAAATACAAAAATAAATCTGCATATAAAATGCAATATATAGTTCCCTCTCCTTTTCCTTTAAACATAGCATTAGGAACTTTATATGGATAATATCAAAATGGCTTTTCTAACTTCCTGTACTTTAATGTTACTAAGGGATTATAAAAGAAGGGAGAAAATGAGATCTAGGTAAGGCACCTAGGAGTGTTTTCATGCACGACACTGAAATCCACTTTGCTTTTCCGGATTCTGTCATTTGAACATAAAAACTTTATTGGCTAGAATATATAAAAATGACTCTCCTCTGCTTTTAATCCCTTGTTCGTAAGACTCATGTGTGAACTCAAGAGTGTGTATGCAAGAGGCTCAAAGGTGCTCTTAATGTTATATAGAAAGTTAACTAACAATGATGATAAAAATAAATAATGTGTGCAATCCTTCATTCATATGCCAATTTGGTATGTATGGGTTGCACTTCTGTTCAGAATAGACCCACTGAAATTAACAGACCCAATTTAGTTCTATCTATTTATTTCAATAGGTCTTCTCTGTGTATGAGTAATATTGGATACAATCTTGTAAGTTTGGGATGTAAGGCTAAGCAACAGGATCCCGACTTTAGGAGTTTATAATAAAAGCAACAACTCCTTTTTGCAGGTCTTAACTTTTTTAGAGGCAGATTGTTTAACAGTTCGGCAGTTTCCCACATAACCTTTTAATGTGCCCTCAGATTTTATTTAGCATTCACCCTGAAAATGGAGCACCTTGGCAGATGCTGGCTGTGTCACCTCTGGATGTCTACAGTATCCTTTACCAATTACTTTTGTTGTTGTTTTTAAAACAAAACAGTGGAGCAGCTTAGTAAAGAATCACTGACAGTAGGCTGATTTCAAGATGGTTGATAGGAAATGGCTGACTCGTTGCTTGCTAAATTAAATCCTGACAGTGATTTATTTCTTGTGAGGCCCTGACGCTGCCTCGTGGGACCGCTTCTAAACCAGCAAATTAATTCATTTGCAAATCTGTTTCCCAAGTTTGCTATCCAAGTGATAATGAAGACTGCAAAGGTCTGTTTTTTTCTGTTATATCTCCTTTAGATGCCTCCTGCATCTCTGTGGGAAAGTAAAGTGGGTGAAAACTGAAGTGAAATTCCAGAAGTGTAAATTTTGTGAGGTTGTTTGTAAGTGTGGGTGAGAGCAACAAAACAAATGGGAACAGCATGCAGTTTTTGTCTGTGCTTTATACAACATTGGTTATTTTATCTTGAACAATGCTTTCCACCAGTTTTCATAGAATCATAGAATCATAGAGTTGGAAGAGACCACAAGGGCCATCGAGTCCAACCCCCTGCCAAGCAGGAAACGCCATCAGAGCACTCCTGACATATGGTTGTCAAGCCTCTGCTTAAAGACCTCCAAAGAAGGAGACTCCACCACACTCATTGGCAGCAAATTCCACTGTCGAACAGCTCTTACTGTCAGGAAGTTCTTCCTAATGTTTAGGTGGAATCTTCTTTCTTGTAGTTTGGATCCATTGCTCCATGTCCGCTTCTCTGGAGCAGCAGAAAACAACCTTTCTCCCTCCTCTATGTGACATCCTTTTATATAAGTTTTCTTGGGACAGATGTTAAGCTAACCAGAATCCTATGAAAGATGCTCCTGAATAGGCTTCTCTCACATCAGGCACAAGATCCACATGGCTACAGTCTCTGCATATGGGTTGACTACTGGTAGCAGGGCTGCCACTGCTAAGTCGTGGTGGGTGATGGGGAAAAAGAAGAGAGTTTGTACACATCCCGGAGGCTGAAAAGTTATGGGGAACTGGGACAGCCAAGCCATGAAACACATGTGTTGAATCTGTGTAGTGACTTCTAATGATTTGTTTGGAATACTGGCTTCCCCCCCATGGCTGCTGGATCCTGTGACTTGGATGTGTTGTCAACACGGCACTGTAAAGTTTATCCCTCTTCCTCCTTGCCCCTTCACTCACTAATTAGCAACGGCAACCTGCCAGTCTGATAGGAATCTGAGCAGGCTGTGGTGGGGCTGGTGCAGGACCCAAATCCAGCTTTGACATGTGAGAGGGCAAGTTCATAAGCATACTGAATGTCTTCATTTTGAACAAAAGTGTTTTGTAAAGTTAGGCCCAAAGGGGAGAGGCTTCCTCTCGATACAGTGATCTATACTGAGTTTTGCTGTCTTCCATCCTACCTTGTACTCCCCATGGAGTTTGAGGATCTGACACATCCCCCCCATTGGAGCCAACTCTTAGGGGTTGAGGTCCCTTCACCCCCTCATGAAATATTTGAGGTCCCCCCCGCTAATGGGTTTTGCCATTCAAATGGTGTTCATGTGCCATATTTTTGTGATTGATTATGTGGTGTGGGGCTTACCTGCCCCACCCCCAATATTTTATTCATGTTGGCATCCCAGCATTCCTCCATGCTAAACCAACAGTTTCTTTCATTCATAACTAATCCTCCCCATACATACGTTTAATCTTATTGTTTCTCCCTCTTCTTCTGTTTTGTGAATCAGTATGGTTGGGTAGTTGAATTGAGGAAGCCAATATTCCTGTGCTACATAAAGGAATAAGGGACGCGGGTTAAACCACAGAGCCTAGGACTTGCCAATCAGAAGGCTGGCGGTTCGAATCCCCGCGACGGGGTGAACTCCTGTTGCTTGGTCCCAGCTCCTGCCAACCTAGCAGTTCGAAAGCACGTCAAAGTGCAAGTAGATAAATAGGTACCGCTCCGGCGGGAAGGTGAACGGAGTTTCCGTGCACTGCTCTGGTTCGCCAGAAGCGGCTTAGTCATGCTGGCCACATGACCCGGAAGCTGTATGCCGGCTTCCTCGGCCAATAAAGCGAGATGAGCGCCGCAACCCCAGAGTCGGCCACGACTGGACCTAATGGTCAGGGGTCCCTTTACCTTTACATAAAGGAATGGTGAGAATAATTCAGAGAGGTGGAACCGCCAAAGAGTCTTATGACACCTTAAAGACTAACATGGCTTGTGGGCTTCCCACAGGCATCTGATTGGCCCCTGTGAGAGCAGGATGCTGAGTCAGGTAGGCCCTTGACCTGATCCAGCAGGCTCTTCTTATGTTCTTATATGGATGCTCTGAGACATGTTATTATGGCATAAGCATCCAGGGACTACTGTAATAAAGTTTCTTAATAGTGTCAACAAACCATTTCATTGCTTTAGCTGCAACTCACCAACATAGCTACCGCTCTCGAAATGGTTACATACAGAGAAACGTGTTGGCCGAACATTTATTTTTTTAAAAATGTTTGCTAATCACTGTTCTGTTTTTAACCGAGAGTGATCTTCTGGAACATTTCCCTTCAGCCAGTATCACTGTGGGAGATGGTCCATTTGTGCCGTGATTAATCTGGCACGGCATCAAATCACCTTCTTCCCATCTTCTCCCCCCCTCCCCCTATTATCAATCTTCATTGATTTGCCATCCCTTTAATGCATGCTCGGTCCTCTGTGCTGAGGTGGCTTGGCTGCTGCTCTCCAATGTGAAGCCAGCCAGCCACGCCTCCTCCGACTCTGGCCTACAAATGCTACCTTGAACCGATGGGAATTTTCCATGTCTATTAAGATTTTGCTCTGAATCTATTTTGATCGCAAATGCATTTGAGTTCCACCTTGGCAGTGATTCAAATTAAATAGCTTTAGTGTAATTTTCTGAAATGGCGAGGTTGCTGTTGTTCCTCTTTTCGTCTGTGACTTATTGGCTTAAAAGCTCAAAGACTTTATGATGGGAAGTGTTTGGTTCCAGTGTGCACAATTGCAAGAAAACGCTTTTACTGGACAGAGAGCTTGCGCTGGGAGTGTGATTTGTAAAGTATTTTTGGACAGATCAATCCAAGTATCTATGCTGAACATGAAGCACCAGTAACTGAGAAAGGAAGCATCTCTGAGAATTGGAAGGAGATCCCAATTCTCCCCTTTAGTCAAGAGCAGATTTCCCCTCACATAGGACCACCAGGATATAATCACCTGATAATCCTCAGTGATCTCGGGGCTGGTAGATTTAAAATCACCACCAGTGCCTCAAATGCTGTGGGCAAATGAATTAGAGGAGACTGTAAAATATCTCTGCTTTCTGCCATAATGAAAGCAATTTTTAGTTTTATTGGCTTGTTCGGAATTACTTGGTCTACTTTCCTATCCATTACCGCACTTCCTTTCATGCTGTGTCCCTAATAACTTCTGCTCTAATCTATGCTAAATTATAATATTTTATGCAGGCAAATGGAGGACCGAGGGCTGGAACAAGCCAAATTGCCATATTAGAAATAGACTCTCTGAAAAGAGAAGGTAATAAGGATTCTTGTTTGTTCATAAGGCCTGACTGTATGCACAGACTTACAGGCTTGTTTGCAGAGTTAGGGATTCTGCTTTTTGCAGTCTGTATCTTAAGCAAATAAATGCTAGCCTTCAGGGATGGGGCTGTTTGTTCCACTTCTATATGCACTCAGTGAACCTACCTTGATTGTCTGAAAAGCCCTCCTGTACACAATCACCATACACAGTGATGCATGCATAGGTTGAATAGAGCCCTTCAGCTGAATATGTTAAAGTAAAGGTGTAGGGACATCATGTTGGATCCTGTTCCCTCCCTCCATGTGTGAAGGTCTGAGAGGCGCTTAAATATCTTGGGGTTATAAGGAAGCAGGACAATGGGGAATGCAAAGGTTGTGTCCCATAGAGCCACTCCCGACATAAGGAGGGTGGGTGGGTTGCGGGCTCACGCCCCATTTACATCCTCGCGGGGCTAGCTGCAGCCCCGCGGGACTTGGGGAATCCCGGGATTCATTAGTATTCAACATTCACTGCGCCAGCCAATCGGCTGGTGGCGGGGGCGGGCTTAGTAGGGGGCATTTAAGGTCGGGGCAGCCCGTGCTCGCCCCTTTCTTTTATTTCAGCAGCTACGGTTTCCCACCCACCCACCCTCTAGGTTTGCATTTGGACTTTGCTATGGGCTTCGGCTGGTCGCCGCAAGGGGCCTGGTAGGAGTTTTTCCATTTGGCTAATTGGCTGAATTTTGGAAGCCACTTGGTTTCTTCGCCTACCTCGTAGCAAAACGTCACAACACCTTTGGTTTGGGTGGTTAGGCATTGGCAGGGGTATTATTATGCAAATGAGTTGGGGGGGAGGAACGCCATCACCTCCCCCAAATGTTGAAGGGTAGTTCGTTAAAGGACTCCCGGGGGCATCGCCTCGTCCGAAACCTATGGAGGCTAGGGCCTAAAGCGCTAAAGCGCGCTCCCGAGCGGTAACCCCCCGGGGAGCGCCCAGGGATGTGCATCTCGGGCCCCCCCCCTGTTGGTACTTAACCCTTCCCGGTTTCATACCGGTTAGTCTGATAGAGCCAATGCCTAAAGCCAATACCGCTCTTACCTGTAATCAATAAAGTTGTGGCCATTTTTCACCCATTAACCTAAATTCTGGTGTCCTGTGTCTTTATTTATTCTATCTGTGGGAGGGGGCGGGAATCGCCACGCAATGTCATGAATGCAAAACAAAACATCATTCACCTTTCTCTGTGCAAACACTTCAGGAATAATTGTGCAGAAATACAATATACTGAAAAGAAAAAAATAGAGGTGCGGAAGAATTTGCATATGCATTTACACACAGAGAAATTGATGCTTTTGCATGAGCCACTTGCATGTGGAACCTAGTTAAGCTTGTTTAGGCTTGCCATACGTCAGGAATTTTCCTGACATGTCCTGGTTTCCAGGTGTAAAAATGGCGCCGGGGGAATTTTGCTGAAGTGGCAAAATGCCAGGGAAAACCTGGATTATGGAAAAGCTCAACAACTTTGCAGGTATCAGGAATTTAACTTTTTGAAATATGGCAACCCTAAGCTTGTCTCATTTAACACTTAACCAATGGGCCTACTGGTTAAGCATTTCAAAGTAGGTCTGCAAAGGACAGACCATTTTATATGTGTTACAAGGTAAGAGCTTTCAGCTCACTCTGTATTGACCACTTTGTTCTATATGTGTAAGATATTGTGAAAATGAAGTTTGCTTTTCCTTCTGTAATTTTAAGTTTCCTTTGTTATGGTTTCTGAACGTGCCATTTGTGTAATTACAGGGTATATTTTAGTCATATTGTTAAAAAGGAAGCGGCTGTAATTATGTGCACCTGAAGCTTTTTGCAGATACAAATTATTGGCTGTACTCATAAAACTGGCTACAGGCTGTCATAGTGTCCCAGGCCATTAGGTTAATTAATATAGGCCAGTGAACCATTCTGAAGCACAATTCAAAGTTGAGATAGGATTTGAACCGTGTAGTCTCCAACTCATCTGGCCCTGGAAAATGTAGCAGTTATTCCTACCCCTCTTAAATATTGCAAGATTAAACTTTTATAGTGGACAGTTTTTCAAAATGGGTATAATTATTACTGCCTGGCTGCATTCTTAATCTTTTTTTTATATAGCAATTCAATTTTTCAAAATGAAAATACATGACTACATCTTCATCACACATTTAAAGTGCATAGCTTTATATAAAATGTATGTACATTATATATGCTTTAAATATACAGTCTAATTCTGTGCTACACACTCCTCTGGTGTTACTTTTAAACAGATTTTGCTGAATATAATGGAAAAGAGGTGACATAAAAAAATGATAATAACAAAATGATTTCCCACCATATTATTGTCCAAATAAGGACTCAGTGAAATTCAGACAGGACTGTTTGGAATTTATTGCTTTACCCAGGCTAACATCATGGTGTTTCATAGTGGATATTGTTTTGATCTTTTTTGGCTTGAAGAAGCAAAATAAATAGCTTGAAAACTTTAAAAAGCACCGCTTACCAGCAATATAGCTCAAAAAGGAAGAGACTGTTTTAAATTGCTTTTTGTCTCATTTAGGCAACCTTGGGACATGCATCATCAGACTCTACTCCACACAGCTGGTGGTTTTATTTTTGACATTTATATCCCACTTTTCACTCTCAGGAGCTTAAGGCCATGTTGGCTGGGGGAGCTGGAGTTTGGGATGTTGGAGAATTCTGACAAAAATGGAAATGGGAGTGGAAATTGCCAGTGTTCACCTTCTTGTCTCATGTCTGGGATAGAAATGAATCTGGAAAATATGAGTGGTGTTCACAGACCTTCCAAGTGTCCCTATTTTCCAGGGATGTCCCTGATTTAGAGAAGCTGTCCCAGTTTCTGATCTGATCCCGGAATGTTCCACTTTTCCGTAGGATGTCCCTATTTTCATTGAAGATAAGTTGGAGGGTATGGAGTTATCCAACCCCTAAGCCACCTGAAGGCAATCCTGTATAGGGATTTTTTAAAAATGATTAATGTTTTATTATGTTTTTATACATGTTGGAAGCTGTCCGCAGTGGCTGGGGCAACCCAGTAAGATGTGTGGGGTATAAATAGTAAAATTATCATTATGGAATGGGATGTCCCTATTTTCATTGGAGAAATGTTGAAGGGTATGTGTTCACTGTCATTGCTTATAATCTGCAAATAATACATAATTATATTCCCACCCCCGAATCTGCATTGCTTTTCATTTGCATTGAAATGGATGGGGTGGACCAATGTAATGATTATGCAATTACATAATTTACTGAATCAATTATGGAAATTACATAAGGTATGTAATTTTACCGCAGCAGACGGCAAGACAAATAGCGTAGTTTTTGAAGGAAGATGAATTGCAGCGAAATGGAAGCAGTGCTGCAAGTAACAAACATTGGACGAAACTGAAAATGATCCCTCCAAATGATCTCTAGTTGGATTCCAATAACACGAGAACCAGGCTGCAAACACATGCTTTAAATATTTATATCCATTCATCAAGGACTGGTCAATAAGGTTTGGCATAGCATGTTTTTATATAGGCCTTTTAGGATGTTCTTATTTTGAATCCTTTGAAATGAGAGCTCTTTGGTTTTTCAACCTCTTAGTTACATAGGTATTCAAGCCATGTTGAATTAGATGGCATTACTGTAGAATGCTGCCACTGCTGTTATTTTTAATTGTGGCATCATGGATAATCCCCCAAAGGCTCTTCCCTTCAGAGACAAAATTGCAGTCCTTAACTGTCTTACCAACAGCTATGAACTTCAGCAATATTCGCGATTCTGCCCTTCTAAAGGTAGAACTGGCAGGGCCCTTTGTGGCAGATGTGGCTGGTCGGCAACCAGAGGATTACGTTGTAGTTCAGATTGGACAGGTAGAAGACTCTGGTCCAAGAAGGAGACGTCAGCAGCAGGTAAAGTTCAAATACCCTGGATTGCTTTCATTTTATGGTCATAAGACAAAAGGAAACCTTTCTTATTTCACTATTATGTTTAAACTCCCTTTGCAAGACAGTGCAGGGCAGGTTAAAATCTATATCTATTTCAGAGGAAGGTTTGTGTGTTCTGTATCCAAGGTTTGTTTGTTTTTTGCTCGCTAATCATGGACTGCTTGCACGAAACAAACCATGATCCCTGCTTTGGAGAGAATTCTAAGCCAGGGGTCATGCTTTTGTTTCTCCCACACACTAGCAAGGAGGAGTCAGTGGCGTAGCAGGGGGCACACAGAGGCAGTTACCCCAGGTGCAAGATTGTTACAGGCACAAAATTTCAACACCCAGCGCTGCCTCTGTGTGCTTCTGTCGAAAATCGCTTCTCCGTGCAGACCAGGAAGTAGCTTCTCCAGACAATGGAACAACTCTTCTTCCTTTATGTCTGTGGCTGCAATCTCCTAGGTGATGTGGATGCTGTTAGGTAGTTGAATGTGCATGCACACCCTGCCCATTTCCCTCCCACCCACCCTCTGTGTGCCCCTGGACATTGGCAACCCATGCTATGTCACTGGGAGGAGAAACGTAGCTGAGATTAGCACATTTGCGACAAGCCATTAACTATGGTCACATCTGCACACTATATGCCTAAAGCCCTCCTATGGCCATTTGCCAGCCATGGCTTCCCCCAACAGATCCTGGGAACTGTACCTCATCACCATTACTGTACCTCATCACCATATTTGGCTTTGTTAAGATGTTGTTCTCCAGCCTAGTTCACTTCCAGGCTTGGGAAAAAATTACTTAGATGGTGTCAAGTTAAAACAGAGGAGGTCAGGGTTCATTCCTCTCCTGCTTTTGATATAAAAGATAGACCTCACCCATGTTTTATAGAGCAGCAAGAAAACAGATGTTTAATGAACACGCATAAGTATTTGGCCCTTTGACATACTGTACTTTGTATCTCCCTTTGTGCTAACAATAATCCTTGTGATAGCACAAAAAGCTGAATAACACCCAGTGGTTGAAAAGTTCTCTGAAAGTGTCCATTTATAAAGAATCTCCCCCATTAAATTAGCAGCTCGTAAAAATACATTGTGGTAGTGGAAATCAAGCAACAGCATTAATCTCTAATTTTCCATGCTATCTTTTCTTTTTTTTGCAGATCTTATACAATTGGACCCTGCCTTTAAATCTGAGAAAAAACGAACAAGTTATTGTGTCACGAACTTTTGAGATGTTAAGCAGGTTGGTTTGTGAATCCAGAAAAACCTACTTGATTTTTTTTTTTTTATGTTAATTTACTAGGTGCTCAAATCATGGAAACAGTGGGGGATATCCAGTTGTGGATCCCTGCTTGCACAATGGACTTCCTCGGGTAGCAATCTGTTCTGCCCCCCCCCCAAATCTGTTCTGGAGAGTTGGGGGGGGGGGATCATCATCCAGAGTAGATTGTAAGAAGTGTGAGAGGTTGAGGGAGAGAGGTGTGGAAGGGGAATCTCATTGCATCTCCCAGAGTGACAATGGATTTCACCCATGGGTCTTGCCTTTCACTTTTGCATAATACTACTGCACAGCCATAATATCCCATCCAATCATATGTACAGCAACTCTTCAGAGCAGGCTTCCTCAACTTCAGCCCGCCAGATGTTTTGAGACTACAATTCCCATCATCCCTGACCACTGGTCCTGCTAACTAGGGATCGTGGGAGTTGTAGGTCACAAACATCTGGAGGGCCGAGGTTGAGGAAGCCTGCTTCAGAGGGAATTCAGCCCAGGTAACCAGTTGTAGCAGAACTCTGTCTTATGGGGCCTTTCCTCCACTGTTCTTCCTCTTGGGAAGAAGATTTGCCACCCAGGCACCTTCTTCTATTTCCCTAACCCAATAATAGCAAATGCTTCAGGTAACAGAAAAAGAAAAGAAATCTATCTTCATGAGTGATGCTTAAAGTGTATGTATGTGTTTGCATTTTCTATATGACTTCTATCCCACATTTGTGACTTTCAGAAGTTTTGTGTTCTGGACTAAGAGGTGTTTGCATCGTTTGTGAAAGTGAACTAAATCAAATTCTTAATATTTTATGATCTCAATTTAAGTCATGATGTTGCCTGTAATAGCTTTGAGAAAGCTATCTGAAGGTGAAGTGTAAAAAAAAATATGATTATGCTTTCTAGCATTTCCACTTCGTTCTGTCAAATAGTGGTTTGTTTGTTTTTTAAAAAAAATATATTTCAGCAGTAAAGAAACATCCATAAGTATTCAAGCTTTTCTCCAGGAATTGGAAACCGTTCCTCTTTCCATGACTCATCAATATCTTCATGCAAATGTAGAGGCTCAAGTCACAATTGCTTCAGTCATTTTAGCAGGTGTTTATGTGCTCATCATATTTGAGGTAAGAATATTTTTTTTTAATATAAAAAAAATCCAAATAGTCGACATGACAAATAGGAATAGAATTGTTTTGAATAGTTAATGTATTTCAGAAATACCAAGAAGAAAACTTGCCTGTCAGTTCATTGCTACTAAGCACATCTTCTGCTTTATATCGGGCTAAGTCAATTTTCATCGTAGCTCCAATTCAATTCCAGTAACCATTCAGTTTTTAAATCCGCCATTTCTATGGGATTTGAAACTTGAATGTAATATCAGGTCTCAATTCCATGACAAATTATACTCAACTTAAAAAGCATTGATTGAGTCCCGGCATAATCCCACACATCTTTGACAGGAACACAGTGACTAAATGAGAATTTGCTTAAACACCTCTGCCTGCTTATAGTCACACTGGAATCTGTTTTGGTTTTTAGCGCTGTGGTCTAAACCACAGAGCCGAGGGCTTGCCGATCAGAAGGTCAGCGGATCGAATCCCCACGCTGGTGTGAGCTCCCGTTGCTCAGTCCCAGCTCCTGCCAACCTAGCAGTTCAAAAGCACGTCAAAGTGCAAGTAGATAAATAGGTACCGCTCCGGCAGGAAGGTAAACGGCGTTTCCATGTGCTGCTCTGGTTTGCCAGAAGTGGCTTAGTTATGCTGGCCATATGTCCCAGAAGCTGTACACTGGCTCCCTTGGCCAGTAAAGCAAGACGAGCGCCGCAACCCCAGAGTTGTCCGCAACTGGACCTAACAGTCAGAGGTCCCTTTACCTTTTATGGATCAGAAGGGTATAAAAGCTGTAGTGCAAGTCCGTGAGGAGAGCAAGCGAAGATACCTGCCTCAAGAAACCATGTTGCTCGTGCCTTCCCTCTCTGCTCATAGCATGTTATAATCTAATTGATGTAGGGAGCTATGGCTTTCCTCTGGTACCTGCATGACGCTTGAAGCTGAGGTATCCAGAGCACAGATTGCCATTTTGAACACTTCTGCATCAAAGCAGGACAAGAAGATCAGGGATAGCCAACATGGTGACCTCCATAAATTGTGGGACTACAAACCCCATCATCCCAACCAACATGGCCGATGCACAGATACTATTTAATGATTTAAATACTGCTATAACATAAAGAGAAGAATATTGAAGCAGTTCACAGCAGTAATACATAAAGTATGCCACAAAAACCATACCAAAAAGAGGGTAAAAACAGACACCATTTAACCATTGTGAATTATGGGAATTGTAGCCAGTTAGCTCAGTTGGTTAGAGTATGGTGCTGATAACGCTAAGGCCATGAGTTTGGTTCCCATACGGGCCACCTGCGTATTCCTCCATTGTAGGGGTTTGAACCAGATGGCCCTTGGGGTCTCTTCCAATGCCACAATTTGATGATATTGAGGGCACCATGTTGGCCAGCCCTGCAGTACAGCATAAGAGGAGGCTTGACTAGGCTTTTAGGAAGCTATGTGAAGATGAACTACCCATCAGTATCTGGGAAACAACTGTGGGAGAAGGCTTGTTTCTTTGTCTTGCTTGTGGGCTTCTCCTAGGACTGAGGAACCTCTGGCTGTCCCTATATTGTTGGAATACAACTCCCATCATCGTTGATCATTGGCCATGCTGTTCGAGGCTGATGGGAAGTGGAGTCCAACAACATCTGGAGGGATGCTGGTTCCCTATCCCTGCTGTGGATGTTTGAATATCTGCTATGGAGTATAGGATGCTGCATCTGGCAGGGGCTGCCCTTTTGTTTCATTACCACAATAAGGGAAGATCTTCTGCTAAATACACCTACGGGCCGAAATGAAATAAATGGGTAGCTGGCCAGAATCTGCCAAAATTGGCCCCCTGAACAGTAGTGAAGCAGGGCCTGGTTTCGTCTTTGGTTTCAAAATTAAAATCTCCTCCTTCAACTCTGTACAGTACAGTGGTACCTCGGGTTACAGATGCTTCAGGTTACAGACGTTCAGGTTACAGACTCTGCTAATCCAGAAATAGTACCTCGGGTTAAGAACTTTGCTTCAGGATGAGAACAGAAATCATGTGGCAGTGGTGCGGCGGTGGCAGCGTGAGGCCACATTAGCTAAAGTGGTGCTTCAGGTTAAGAACAGTTTCAGGTTAAGAACGGACCTCCAGAACAAATTAAGTTCTCAACCCGAGGTACCGCTGTATCAAGGAATTCTCCTTTTTGGCTGAAGAGACTTTGGAAAACACAGAATCTGGTCCCCTGAACTCTGAGAGGTGTTTGGATTACAGGGGCAGCAGGGGAAGGGAATGTTAATTTAGTTGATGCTGTTTCACTTATACCTACCTACCTACCTAGTGCCCATCTAAGTTTTACATTCCCCCTCCCCGCCCCAGTTGTGTTATTTTTTTTCTGGGCACTTCACAACTTTTTCAGTGGCCCATCCTCCTGACTCTAAAAGTAGATGAAAGATTTTTCTGCTCTATAATTAGGATGGCAGCCCTGACTCAGGCTGAAAATTCAGAATGCATTTATCCACTGGGTGGCGCTGCTTGCTGTTCTTAAATCTTGGATGCTGCTTTCAGATCTCGCTGTAAGCTTTAGCCGGGCTTTCTCACACAGAGGCTGTTGTTTTCTGGCAATAATCAGTGAGGTGCCATTTCTTTGTGCTGGGAAGCTGAAAACCAACTTTCAAGAGTGTCCCATTTTTATATCTTCTCCTGCCTTATAAAATATTGAAAAGGGCCACGTTTCAGTATGCGCTGTGCTCGTATCAAAACGTGACCCATCTTGCATCATATTTGTGTTTTCTTGTTCTGATGGAGGCAGCTGTGGAATATTAGGCTGGGTTAATTGAATGCTACTGTACTGCTTCCAGCCTGCCCAAGGCTGCCTAGGGGAAAGGGAGCTGCAAAGTCTTAAAAACGTAACAAAGTGCAAGAATACTCTTTGGCCCATGCACTTGCATGTGCATATGGATGCATGCTTGTGTGGTATTCATTCCCATGCATCCAAACTTTCAGAACTTGTTTATTTGGCAGCATAGGTTTTCTGGGGTAGAAGAATAAACGGTAGTAAAATGAATAGCTGCGGAGGAAATGAGATGATAAAAGACTTAACAATAAAGCCAAAAGGTACATAGGCAAACTTGTTGAATTGGAGAAAGGCAATACATTAAAAAACAGAGAGCAGGCATTTCATGTAAAGCTGAATATATACCTCAAGAGAGAACAACGTTGCATCTGTTGTAGCTCAGTAGGACACACAGCATTCCAAAGGAACTACTAAAATTGTGTGCCTTGATGATACAGATTAATTAAATAAATACAGATGTTTAGCTTTTTGAAATCCTGCTGTTGTTTTTTTTTTTGGCCAAAGATGCATACTTGATATGTAGCTGTGCTTGATGTATTTTAAAACATTTTTTTTGAGGGGGGGGGGGAGTTTGACGTTGGGGTTGCTTTTTTAAATTTAGGTCCTCTATTTTCATTTATTAGAAGCAGTTTTATTTTGCAATTTCCTTGAATACCCTTCCTTGTAGCTTGGATCTTGGCCAGCTTGTATTTTTCTGTCCACTTTTGCTTACAAGCGCAGCCAGCTGAGTTTTGACCCAGAAGTGTTTCAGTAGCTTAGGCTACCCATAGCAGAAAAACACAACACAAAACAAAACAAACAAAACTGAGGTGCCAGTTCAGCTTTATATACTGGCCTGTTTGTCACAGAGAGTTGTGCTTTTATTGAAGTGGCTCTGACAGAACAAAGGTTCACCCCACCACCAAATATGATAGACCTGAACAACTTGTTTTACCAACCCAATGCAGCCCACCAGCCAAGGATTTTGGCTCACCAGATGATTGACAATTCAGGGGAGGGCAACTGCTTTGCATGCAGAAGGTCCCAAGTTCAACTCCTGACATTTCCAGGTAGGACTAGGAATGTCCCTTGCCTGAAACCCCAGAGAGTCACTGTCAGTGCAGAAGGCACTGATTTGGGTGGACCTGGTCCAATTGACTCAGTATAAGGCACATTCCTCTTTTTCCTCCTTTTCCCCCCAGCCTTAGGCCTTTTATCAGCTGCCACATGTGGGTAGTAGATTGCCTGTTGTATAAACCTGAAATATGGTGATTGGCAGTGCTTTTTTTCTGGGGTACACATGTTCTGGGGTACACATACCCCTAAACATTTTGTGAATCTATGTTTGGCCTCATTGAGGGGCAGTATTTCAATATGAGTAGGAAAATGAGAGTACAGTGGTACCTTGGGTTACATACGCTTCAGGTTACATACACTTCAGGTTACAGACTCTGCTAACCCAGAAATAGTACCTCGGGTTAAGAACTTTGCTTCAGGATGAGAGCAGAAATCATGCTACGGCGGTGCAGTGGCAGAAGGAGGCCCCATTAGCTAAAGTGGTGCTTCAGGTTAAGAACAGTTTCAGGTTAAGTACGGACCTCCGGAACGATTTAAGTAGTTAACCCGAGGTACGACTGTACCCCTAAACATTTTTGTAGAAGAAAAGCACTGACGATGCTCATTCTACCAAATGAGGATTGACAGCCTAGTTCAGGCTTCCTCAACCTCAGCCTTCCAGATGTTTTGAGACTACAAATCCCATCATCCCTGACCACTGGTCCTGCTAGCTAGGGATCATGGGAGTTGTAGGCCAAAAACATCTGGAGGGCTGAGGTTGAGGAAGCCTGGCCTAGTTGGATGTAGCTGCAGCAATAGCCTCCCATCAGGAGTGTTGCTGAGTTTGGGACTGTGTGAGCACACCAGCAGAGCCAATCGGGTGCTTGTTCGGGGGACACTTGTTCAACCCCCCAACCCTTTGTCAGGAGCTCGTCTTACTCTTGAGTAGGACCCTGGCAGAGACACATGCTCGACTGGCATGTTCTCTCCCTCCTGGTCTTTTGTTCGGGAGCTTCAAAAGCTTTCTTTTGCCTAAACAGCAAAGCATTTTGGCTAATCTACTTTATTTACATATAAACACACATGGAGCACTGCAACATGCTTCCCCCTCTCTCTAGCATCAGACAGCAAAGAGAAAGAGCAAAGGACAATAGTCCCACTTCATGGAACACAGTAACACAAACGTCCTGTCTCCATCACTTCCCACTTTGTGGAGTCAAAACATACACCGTCATGTGATAGACAAAAATCCCATGACTGCAATAATGGAGCAGGAATTCTAACACCCTTCCTCCTCCTGGTAAGTGACAGCAGTGCAGCTGCCAGAGTCTGCTGCCCCACTGGATGAGCTTCTCTAGGTGATCAGTCAAACTTTGGAGTAAATCCCATGAACCAAGTCTCTCCAGCAGAACTGTTATTGATCACAAGCTGGGCTGCCTAGCTGTTTTTTCAGCTGGATGTTGCTCAGATGTTCACTGATGAAATTCTTCTTTAACAGGTTTTGTTTGTGCTCCTGTTGCAAGCAAATGAAACTTTGGGTTCTGAATGTTTGATGATAGCACTGAATGAGTCTGAAAATGGGTTTTTCCTCAAGATATATTTGGTTAGTGAGACTTACTTCTCTTCCGCCCTAAAGGTTCGCCTCCTTTGTCCAAAGCAATCTGAAGCTGCAATATTGACTATATCACGAAGTAGTGTTCTTTTTATGTGGAATTTGGTGGGTTGAGCCTGCTTTATGGAGATGAGTTGAACATAATTGTCAGTTCCTCCATTGAACTAGTGCTTTTACAATCTGTTGTAAATGAAGTAAAGCTCCCTTATGGATTTGGAAGGGTTTTGCATTCTTGCAATTAATCTTTTTCACTATTGCATAGTAACCTGGTAATGTTTTAGATCTGGGATTATGATCACTCTTAAGAGGGATCACCAACCCTATCAGTGGCATTTACAGCACTTTCTCAAAATTCAAAACGTGCCCACTGGTCCAAAAAGGTTCACAACCCCTGGGATATAATATGACAGTCCATTGAACAGTGCAATGAGCTGATGAAGATTCTCTGGGAAAAAAATTACCAAATTGCTTTAGATTGTTGCAGAATATAATCAAAACATGTTCAGTTTGTGGTCTCTGTGTGGCACCTGGTAAACTGGTCATTCACATTATTTGACGGTTGTTGTTGGGGACAGTATCTTTCAGCCTTCAAATATCAGAGTGAACAGGAATGATTTTTTAATTCCTCCTGAAAGACAATAATGATGGTAACAGATGTACCTCATCAGGGAGGGCATTCTACAAATGGGGAACTGCCGCTGAAAAGGCCCTGCCATGGGTCAAGGCCAACCATGGATTTGTAGGACCCATAAATTATTGCTGCAATTTTAAGCATGGCTGCTAGGAAGCAGGGACTCAGCTACCTTAGTCAAAAAACAGTGTTTTGAATTTGTTATAAACATGCAACACCAGATGGAGCTGTAGAGCAGAAAACTTTTCTATGCGATTTTACATGGCGTTTTCCCCCTTTTGTTATAACAATTTAATTTCTAGCTGTCCCCCCCCCCCGTGTGTAGATCCACCCTAAGTCACACTGAATTCATTGGCCACATTATCATTGCTCACAAGTCTCATTTCCTTCAGTGCTATTTCCAAAGCAACATTCAAAGGATAGTTCCATAGGCTGGTCAAGACATGTTTCTGCTTCGTATATGTGAGCTATAAGAACTTTGGCTCTTTGGGGCACAAATTGACATTATTAACTTTCACTTTTTGTTCCATTAAACTTCTTTTTAGCACATACAGTGCACCCAGAATGTGACAAACCTACGCCTTCTCTGCATTTTTCTTCAGGCAAAGGTTTGGCTGATATTGAGTGTGAGTAACTTGGTATGAATTCTGAGCAGGAATTTAAATTCTCTAGATGGAATACATCTATGGTTCTTTGTTTGAGAATTGTTGAAGTCTTGCTTATTTTTGTCCCCCCCCCAACAATCAATTGAATGCATTCTTACTTGTTAAAAGGGACCCCGACCATAAGGTCCAGTCGCGGATGACTCTGGGGTTGCGGTGCGCATCTTGCTTTATTGGCCAAGGGAGCCGGTGTACAGCTTCCGGGTCATGTGGCCAGCATGACTAAGCCACTTCTGGTGAACCAGAGCAGCGCACGGAAACGCCGTTTACTTTCCCGCCGGAGCGGTACCTATTTATCCACTTGCACTTTGACGTGCTTTCGAACTGCTAGGTTGGCAGGAGCAGGGACTGAGAAATGGGAGCACATCCCGTTGTGGGGATTCGAACCGCCGACCTTCTGATTGGCAAGTCCTAGGCTCTGTGGTTTAACCCACAGTACCACCTGCGTCCATTCTTACTTGTTAGTCAGTCCCAATGGGCTCAATGGGGCTTATTCCCGAGAAAATATGTTTTCTGTGAATTCTGTTACAAAGATAAATTTCTATCAGAGATTCAATCATTAGATTTCCTGAATAAATTAAGTTATAAAGAATAAACCTTGAGGGATCAGCTGCTTTTTTTCTTTATGGTGAAAGAGCTTTGAACAAACAACATAAAATGTATAGAATGTAAGCTGACAGTGTTGGTTTAGATATTTCCATCCTGTCTGCTTAGTCCTCTATAATTTCCCCCCAGCTTTTTTTTAAAAAAATCATTACACACCTACCAGAGACCAGTTCTGCTTTGACCTTTTGCAGGCTCATTCTCACAGAAAGGGCTTGTATGTGAGTGTCTTTGTGAGAGGGGTAATTTTATTTTTCTTAATATACAGCAGTGGTTCTCAAACTTTTTCCCTCTGAGCCACAGTTTCAGAATAAAAATTTGCTTGCACCACACCATTTTTTTTTTTGATTGATAAGAAATACATTGGAAAAGAAAAAAAAAGAAACAACTAGCAGTGCTCGTTTATATCACAGAACACAACTAGTTTATAATATGATTGTGGATCATCCATAATATGGGTCATGGGACACGGTCACAACACAAGAAAATATATTGTCTGGGCAACTGAATAATACTCACTGTACTTTGCAGTACAGCACAGGAAGTTAGGGAGACTCACACTATTATCTAAATGAATGATAACATTGTCTTTTATGCTGTGTGGTGAATACAGTGCTAGAACATATGGAAATCCACCCCCCTTTGTTTTCTGTGGCTGCAGTATTTGTAAAAAGTAACAGAAGAAGTAAACAAAATATGTTTCTGAGTGAGCTCACGGGGTTCCCAACATTTGCTCAAAATTCAGTACAAAATGTCAGCTTGGTAATACTTCAACTCAGCCTTGTAGGTATACTGCAGTGATCTTCAGTTAATATAAATACTGCATAGATGTTATTACTGCCCAGACAATTCTTTTTGTTTGTTTGTGTGGGATCTCATGAAACCCTTGTCAGAGCAAAACAACAGGATCGTCTCAGGTTTTGTTTCTATGACTACTTTCTCAAGAGTACCTCTTTTGTGTTTGGGGGTCATCCATTTAGGTTGTTTTATTTATTTATTTCCTGGGACATGTCTTCAGGTACTTTTATATACCATGCTCCACTGCTTGTAATAGAGAAACAAAATGAATAAAACATAGTATGTTATTTATTCATACACTACCAAAAGAAGCCTAATACGATGTTCATTAGAAAATGTTCTCTATGAATAGGTTTGCCACATTCCCCAAAGTGAAAATCTGGACAAAGTTGTTGAGCTTTTATTTTTTAGGAACATCTCACAAAAAATTAAGTTTTGTGGTTTTTGGGAGATTTCTTAATTGCCCTATTTGTCATACGTCTGGGTTTCCCGCCTGGACGCCATTTTTCAGCTCGATTCCCAGATGTGTCCGGGGAAACCTGGATGCATGGCAGCCTTATCTATATCTGCCTGAGGCAAAGGACAACAAGGCAACTAGGCTAGCAGTTGACTTTTACTTCAACTGGCAATTGGACAGAGTGCTCCACCATGACTGAAGAAACCAGTCTAGCTTAGTGGGTCTGGTGGTACACACAGTTCCTTTCTGCTAACATCCTGGTGTTGCTCCCTGCCCCCTAGTATTTGCTGCCTGAAGCTGCTGCATTCTGTTTAACAGTAGGGCTGGCGCTGTTAATTTCCTCATTAAGTACAGTGGTAGTTCAGGTTACAGATGCTTCAGGTTACCAGCTAACCCAGAAATAGTACCTTGGGTTAAGAACTTTGCTTCAGGATGAGAACAGAAATCACTCACCGGTGGTGCGGTGGCAGTGGGATGCCCCATTAGCTATAAGTGGTACCTCAGGTTAAGAACAGTTTCAGGTTAAGAACGGACCTCCAGAACGAATTAAATTCTTAACCCGAGGTATCACTGTAAATGGATATAGGGTAGAAGATTGAAAAAGAGCAAACAGGAGAACTTTCCTTAAATACTAATTGTCAAAAATCCATTGAACCTCTTGCATTACGTTCTCTTTAGTAATGGCAAATGCAATCATAAATGAAAGGGAAATGTTCTTCTTTAAATCGCCTTCTGGATTATCTCATATATCTCTGGGTACTGGTGCTTATGTAGTCAAAATGGAACAATCCATGTTCAAGTACACTATATGCCACAATGTGTAACATTTTTTCAGTTTTGTTGCTATCAGCAACTGTTTTGACCCCTTCTGGTGTCATCTGCCAGATGGCACAGTATAGCATACTTCTTCAACATAGTGCAGACTTAAAGCATAAATTCAGAAATCAGCAATCAACTTCCTTATAGTTCTTAGTCTTTGAATAAACAACTGAGTGGACTATCAAAAACATATATTTTCTGGATATGGGCTGGGAAGGCGTTCATTGTTTTAAATTATGAGACTATTCTTGGTTTGGTTCTTAAACAGCCCTTTACCACCTGGGACTCCCCAGTGCCACAGCCTTAGCACAATGAATTTTAGAATGAAACACCCCCAACACTGTATGGAATTGTCTAACAAAAATCCACTCAAGCTCTTTCTCCAAAGGAGTAGGAAGCTGATACTAGATATCTGAATTTCTGCTTCAGTCTATCCTATTTTTTTAGATACTATGTAATCCCACACTGTCTGGCAGAAGTAACCAGAAAATAATAAATTAGCTACTGATACAAAACACTGAAAAACTTTACATAGAGCATACAAATGCTGTGGAAACAACAACCGCACAGTAGCTTTCAGATATGTGAAATCTTACCTTACTGCAAGTGATCTATGGCATGTTAAATATCCATTTCAAATTCCTGTTCTGTTCCTTAGAAGGCCTTGTGAGAAGATGTTTCTTCATCTCAGGGAATTTCTCTTGAGGAGAGGTTTAAAAATAGATCTTTACAGTGTTTTTTTACAATGAAAGAACTAGCTGTTGATGGTTATCCTAGGTAAACGTAAAGGGACCCCTGACCAGGTCCAGTCCAGTCCAGTCGTGGCCGACTCTGGGGTTGCGGCGCTCAACTTGCTTTACTGGCCAAGGGAGCCAGCGTACAGCTTCCGGGTCATGTGGCCAGCATGACTAAGCCGCTTCTGGTGAACCAGAGCAGCGCACGGAAATGCCGTTTACCTTCCCACCGGAGTGGTACCTATTTATATACTTGCACTTTGATGTGCTTTCGAACTGCTAGGTTGGCAGGAGCAGGGACCGAGCAACAGGAGTTCACCCCGTCATGGGGATTCGAACTGCCAACCTTCTGATTGGCAAGTCCTAGGCTCTGTGGTTTAACCCACAGTGCCACTCGCATCCCGATGGTTATCCTAGACAACCCAAATACCAATGAATTCTGAAATAGCAAAGGGAATGCTGTGGATGATGTAGGATGTCTGACATCATATCTTGATCATTATGTTACTGCCATACTAAGTCAAACGCTCAGTCCATCCAGTTTGGTATTGTGTATAAGTCTGCTCAGCCTCCTCTGTGAGATGACAGTTGCAGCACAGCACTGCCCTGCTGCCATTGCCGGGATCCTTGGGCCGGTTCTCAATGGCCAGTGGGAGAAGTCCCAACCTCTCCCTCCAGCCATGGACATTTGAATTTGGCCTGCCTGCAAACTGGCCAGTCGTGGAGGGCCTTGAGGCAGGTTTTGGATGGGTAGAGCTGACTGGGACTCCTGCTGGAGCCTTCACTCAGGTGCATTCCATGGGCTTAAATAAGGACCACTTCCTGGACCCGGCACCACAGTCGTCTTTGGATGTCCCAGCCACCCTCCTTGGCTATATGGCTCACACCACTCACTATTGAGGGTGTTGCCTTTGGTATGACCTTGCTATGGAACTTTCGGTCGCTGTATTTGGGGCCAGGGAGCAATTTATTCCCCATACTAACTTGAGTTGACAGGGTTCATGAGCCCATGGAGGGAGCTTGTGGTGCACAACAGACTGGTGCTATGCATGCATATACAAGTGCAAAGAGCCATGGCCATTATGTGTATTGGTGTTTGGGGGGCAGAGATAACCCCTACTGTCAGTGAACTGCCATCGGAGCTGGAGGCGGAGAGGAGGCTCCAGAGGGATGGCGGAGAGGGTCCCAGTAGGGAGAGAGGCAGCCCATCCGCTGGGGAAGGAAATCAGTGTAACACCAGTGGAGAAGGGGGGCAGATGGGGGAATCAGAGAGGTGGCTCCAGGACTCCTCGCCGGAGACCAGCGGAGAGGGCACGGGTACTCCGCTGCCCACACCCTCTTTGCGCAGAAGACTTCCGCGCAGGCAGAGTAGGAGGAGACTGGGCGTCAAACAGCTTCTATGCTGGAAGAGGTTCAAGAAACGCCCACTGACGGATTCTGCCAGCGACTGAGGCAGCCACGGAACTTGAGGCTGTCCAGACAGAAAGGGTTCAACCAGACAACCTAGCCAGGAGTAGCGGCAACTTACGCACGAGCAACCCCTAGAACCATTACACCTACAATGCTTTTTGTACCCATGCTTATGTGTGTAATGAGTTTAGGGAGTCTGTGTTGAGTTCAGCTGTTCATTCTGTGATGGGTCTCTGTCTAAGATTAAAATGGAATACTGCTGAAATCTGAATTCAGATAAAACGGGCAACAGAAGCTAAATCTTTTATCAAGTTTTCACCCTATTGTGACAGAAACAAAAGAAAGAGTCGCAGGGGTTGCTTTATTACTTTCCGTTCAGCCAAAGACATTCTAATGAAATTAGCAGTGAATGAGCTTTTGTGGAATGAGGCTTTCATCAGAAAGTAAATCTGAGTAATATTTTAAGTATTGCTAACTCATTTGAAGGTGATTCGGTGATAACTGTAAATTCTTTCAATTATATTAAACCTTTTGCAATTGCATTTCGTTTAATGAAATTACCCACTTGATGGCTGAAGAAGAAGAAGAAGAAGATTGTTTGTAGAACCAATCTTGTGGACATCCTTAATCAAGTTGGCATGGAGGCCTTAAACATTTATTGAGATATTCCATCTTGCCACTTCCCTCTTAAATATTTGCAAACAGGCGGCAAAGTAATGAAAACTGAATGAAATGCTTTATCTTGGTTTCCACAGGGGGAACATCTATGTAAAAGTGATGTGATTGTTGCAATTACAACACTCCAGCCACGAGAATGTGGTTGTGAGAGAGGAAATTGTGTCTCCCCACTATTCAAGGTTTTGTCAAAAGTAGGGGGATTTGACATTCTTCCAGTGTGGGGACAAAATGTGTATGTCCTTTTAAGTTCTAAGCATTGAATAAGCTATATTAAGACATTCAAATCAGAAAGGAGGTTAATTATGACAGAGGGAAGGGATTTGTTGTTTAATTGTATGAATTGGAATACAGGGAAGGGAGACTCGGGGAAGTCAGAGAAACAAGTTAATGCAAGATCAATATGAAGATAAGATTGTTTTTATTTCTGTTGTTGGTAGTATGTTATGTTTGTGTAATTCTGTATGTTTTTGGTGTATTGTTTGTTGCTTTTGTTTTGTTTTGTCGTCTTTTATGTAAAATCGAATAAAATATTTATTAAAAAAAATAAAAATGTGTATGTCCTTGTAGATCTAAGGATGAAACCCTGAAGCACGGCACAACTAAATTAAGCTTCCTCTCTCACAACTTCGTTTGAACTCAGTTGGTTACTAGTTAGTAAATTAAATGGTAAACATGTATCCTAAGCTACCAAATAGGTGATTCAGGATCCTCAAGGTGGGGCTGCATGTTGAAGTGGGTGTGGCCAAAGTATTAAAACAGGTGTGGCCAAAGTGTAAAAGCAGGCAGTAGAACCCTTCCAGATGGACTTATGGGCTGTGGACCAGTCACTTCTGATGTTGACATGCCAGTATTTGCCTTGAAGACGTCTCTAAGCAGTGTGTTCAAAGGACCAAGAGGGGAAGATGTGACTAGATCTTTACATCATACGGAATAAGACTTAAAAGGACAACAACTGGACTAATAGGCTTGGTCCTTCCTGTTGTTGCAGATCGTTCACAGGACATTAGCGGCGATGCTGGGCTCCCTGGCTGCCTTAGCTGCCCTTGCTGTGATCGGTGATGTAAGTAGCAAAATCTCATATGTTCCTTTTACAAACTCCCAATTCCTAAATCCACTTACAACCTTGCCATGATCAGCAGCCGTCTTTGAAGGGAAGAAAACATTTCAGTGAAAGTGCCTGCAGTCATTCACACTATTTAGCGTACGCACAAAATAGTTTGTGTTGTGTGTTTGCATGTGTGAATCAGGACAGGGACCCTGAGAGTTCTTTGCAGGTGTAAGAACTACACACACACACACACACACACACACACACTTATAGTTATATAGTTCTTAAGTGTGCCATCTATATATATATTGCCTCATATATATATATATATATATATATTGCCTCATATAGATGACACACTTAAGAAGGCTTCCTAAAGTCATTATGCATAATGATGGGACATAGGAAGAAAGCATCTCTGAGATGTGCTGGCCACAAGCTGTTAAGGTCTTGATAGCCATGTGACAGTGGATAACTAATTTAGATTTCTTTAAAATTGGATAAGACAAATTCATTGTCAGGAGCTGGAGTCAGGCGTAGGTCAGCAATAAAATAATAAACATCGGATGGCAGTGAAGTTAACTCTTTATTCAAAGAAACAAAACAGCTCATCCCTAGTGGTCACAGCAACCTTACCCAGTAGGTGTTGCCCCATTGTGGCAGCTGCAAGGACTGAAAACCCTCACCTTCCCACTCCTCTCTAAGGCTCTTCCCCTGGTTAATTCCCCAGCAGCCTAAGGCTTCATCATCTTGTCTCACGTTGCTCCACCCTCTTCATTTCTCTGTGTGTTCTGTGAGACTGGTGGGGGGGGGAGGGAGATGGCTGCAGCAAGACTGGGAGACCCCTAGGATTCTTCAGCAGCCTTCCTCATCTCTGTCTCCTAGACCTCCTCCTCTCGTGCCTTTGAGTCTCGACTGCCCTCTGCCACAGCCTCTTCCTGCTCACTAAACCCTGTTGCCTCTTCAGTTTCTGACACCTCCTCCCCCTAGTCTGCTCCCTCTTTTCCCTCTGACCCTTCACTGCTGTCCAACCACCAATCCCCTGGCTCTGAGCCTTCTTCCCCAAGGGTTCCCCAGCTGGTGCCCCCAGCATTATTCTGCATCCACCATGGCATTCATGGTGGATGAGGCTATCAATGCTCGTAATAGCTCTATAATACTTCCAGGCAGCATGCCTCAGAATTCCTGTTACTGGGTAACAAAACTGGAAACTCTGTCGGGTCACTGTAGGAAAGAGGATGCTAAACTAGAAAAGCCTTTGGTCTGATCTAGCAGGAGTGCTCTTATGTTCTTAACAATACCCTTTTGGTTGTGATTTTCTTCTTCCTCTTCACTATCTGTTCAGTTCTTTAAATTATTATAAACATTCTTAGCACAGCACTGCGGACAAATCCTTGCCAAATCAACATTGTTTTTAAGAAAAACTGTTCAGTTTTGTCTCTTGGTTCTTAAACTTGAAAGTTTTTCTCCCTTTTAAACTGTCCACAGAAAAAATCTGCATGATATTATCTTGTCAGCAAAACAGCAACTAAAGGAGCCCAGTATTTCAGTTTTCATTTATGTCCATAAAGGCGCAGTAAGGTGTAGAAAAACAAAAATAATAAGACAATCGAAAATGCTTAATGTAGGCACCTTGTAAATGAGCCCTTCAGGTTGTCTGCGTTTTACAGTGCCAACGGAGAAATTCTTGCAAAAAGACTAACTAATTTCCGTCAAAGTGCATTTTAATAGGTTTTTTTTAAGAGTTTGCATTTGCAGAGCTAATCGCTAGGTAGGAGATCTATGGGATTAAATGATAATTGCACTCTCTAATTGCAGAAGCCGAGCCTGGTCAAAGTAGTGGCATGGATTGATTATGAAACTCTGGCGCTTTTGTTCGGAATGGTAATTAAAAACTTCTATATATACACCTTATGCCTTAAGTGTTCTGGAATTATATCAAACTTAATTGTTGCTAAACGTTAAAAAAATATGCTACATTTGAGAGCAGCTACAGTCATATTAGTTCCCTTTGAAGCTTTTCCAGTGTAGGAATTTGGAAATTTAATGCCTCTTAATGTGACTGGAAGCTTCTGGGCAAATTTAGGGTTGGCAGATTTTGAAATCATTTTGGTATCCTCCATTGGCTTTTGTGGTAGGAGAAATAATTTCATAATGCAGGGGAGCATGCATTCCAACAGATATGACGTCAAATTTTTGCTTTGTTAATACTGACCAGGGCTTTTTTCCAGCCAGAACTCACCGAAACTGAGTTCTGGCATCTCTTTGGTGTGTGTTCCAGCACCTCTGCAGCGTGGCAGCATGTTGGCACATCAGCACATCGCTGGGGGCTGTGCGACAGAAGCTGCGGGTGGCATGGTACTCTGTGTTGCGTGACAGAGGCTGCGGGTGGTATTGCAGAAGGCAGCATAAGGCTCCCCCCTTTAAAAAAAAGCTCAACAAGTTCTAGAACCTCTTTTTCTAGGAAAAAAAAAGCTCTGGTACTGACTATCAAGTGACAAGCAATAAATAGATCCTTAAAAAACTGGGAAGCAGTTTGCACTGAATCTCTGATCATATTTGATCTAGTAAAGATTAAGTTTTGGAGCCCCTCCAGATGTTTTTTTTTTAAAAAATATTGTGCATCCATGATTACTTGTGCACTTGCAAAATATTTGGACTGGATATACTGCTTCATTTCCGACGAGTGCATGTCCTGTAATTTCCTGGTTACATTCTGTAGCTTTTTATACCACAAACATAATGGTTTATTTTTATTTTTGTTGCACGGTAGTTCCAGAGTTCAAGTAATGCAGTGACACTGGGGAAGCATATCAGAACAACTACTAAAATGGAAAAATGTGTGGATGGTCCAGTATAAATTGACCTGCACTATTATTGCATCTGTGGCATGCTGCAGGATACACCCATAAAAAGGCCTCAGTGTGGAGGGTGCCCTGGTGAATCCCTCTATTCCAAATGAAAACCTGTGCATTCCCTTTTAAGTTTAGTAAGGGAAAATATGTGTGCAAATTTGAACAGAAGGATTCTCCAAAAATGGGCGCATTAAAGCATTCTTTATTGATAAAAATTAACTGTATAAACAGTAAAATATTTTCTTTTTCTTTAACCTCCATAGATGCTTTTAGTTGCCATCTTTTCTGAAACTGGGTTTTTTGATTATTGCGCAGTAAAGGTAGGTCTGTTCCTCCCTTCTTTTTAGTGGAAAGCATTTATATACTATTTAGCACTAGAATTTAATAATACTTTGCCATACAGAACAAAAAAAAAAAGCATGCTTGAGTCCATTTGACTGTCTCCCTTCCCCTCTTAGGTCAATTACTTATTTCTAGCCTATTCGTGCTTTGATCATTACAGGCAGACCTTGCAAAAAAAGCAGCAACATTCATCCTGTAATTTTCTAAAGGTTTTAGCAGATGGATGACGCTTTTGGCAAAATTATCTTAGAAGTGATGGGTAAGGGCTGTAGGCACAGTGCTCAACTCTCTTAAACCCTGTTTAAATTAATGGTACTTAAATGCCATTAGTATCAATAAGGCAAAGAGGACCACTTCTCACATTAAGTAGTGGCAAATGGTGAATGCCTGGCGCAGCATGTACCATCAGTTTCAGTGAACGTGCATTGCTATAATATAAAATGGACTCCATGGGAGGAAGTGCGGAATATGCATTTGATTTTTAAGAAATGACAATAAAACACACCTTCGCAGCATTTTACATGTACTCATAAATTTTAATGTTAGGCACGATTCGCTTTGGCTTCATTGTATCTTAGGGAATGTATGATAACACTGGCTTTTGTCTTCTGAAATACTTAGATTCGTAAGGTTCCCCCCCCCCCTTTTCCCATTTTGAAAAATCTGGCAAAAGTCACTTTGCCCAGTTACCACAGCTTAATAAACACTGTACCTCTTGGTATGAGGTGATGCTGAACGACAGCTCCACATCTCATTGCTTAGCAAGAACTGTGATGTTGTCCATCGTGCTAATCAATTCCATCATATTTCCTCTGTGTCTGTTTTTATTAGGCTTACAGACTCTCTCGAGGCAAAGTGTGGGCCATGATTATCATTCTCTGTCTTATTGCTGCGATCCTCTCAGCCTTCTTGGACAACGTTACTACAATGCTCCTCTTTACCCCAGTCACCATAAGGTAGTTCTTCAAAAAACAAGCAAGCAAGCAAACAAATAAACAAAACCTCATAAAGGTGGAATGGGCAGGGGATTCAAACCATTTTGAGTGTCCTAATATGCCGTCTGAACACAGGCAGGTGGGAGGTCACCCTGACCATGTGTTCACTCAGGTCGCCTCAAACAAGTCCCCCTCCCCCATATGGTCAGCACCAATGTGGGCTGTTTTCTTACAGTCCCAAGAGGCTGGGATTGTGTTTGTCTTTACTGGAGGAAGGAAGGAGGAAGATAGACCTAACAGGCAGCCTGTGGGTCACCAGGATTTTTGCAACAAAGCAATGGTTGGGAGAAAACAGACCCAGGGAGGGATTTACCTGGAGACCTTCCAGAGAGAGATGAGTCATCATGTGACTCAGAGCATGGTGTGGGCAGGTACTTTTATTGACTCATGTGCTTGCCCCATTCATGCATAAAGGTGGAGGTGGAGGCTTGACCTTAGACTACCAGGCATTTGTATGTGTGATGGCAGCTGAACCCAACCTTATCTCTCCATGCTTTATTCTTTCAGACAGTTCTGCTTTATTCTTGCTTCAGTTCTGAAGTGCAGCCCACTTCAAAACTGAAGCAAAGTGCCTGCATTGATGAGTTTTC
This sequence comes from Podarcis tiliguerta, assembly GCF_965153285.1. NCBI lineage: Eukaryota > Metazoa > Chordata > Lepidosauria > Squamata > Lacertidae > Podarcis > Podarcis tiliguerta. The sequence goes on from NC_139537.1 coordinate 70,136,863, forward strand.
AGTTGCCCTCACCACTGCGTAATAAAAACTTGACTTTCCACCCCCAGCTTTATTTGAGGACTGACATATAGATGCACACCTTCTATATACTGACACTCCTTTCTCCTGCCTGCTGGTTTGTGAGTTTTCAGCTGGAAATTAGTCTTGAAGCCCAAACAAAAGTAATTGTACTTTCCCCTCTCTCTGATATTTTATTAGGCAGAGCTTCACCTTTCAGCCCATAATGGTAGAATTGTCCCTGAGTAAAATAAATATTGCTAAGGTATTGGTTGTTTCAGATATGCTGCAAAATGTGGAAGTTGACTTAACTGGTAATAATTTATGTGCGCATATATTTTTCATATGCTGATGTCACGGCTACATGACTTTTTAATTTCCTTATCTGGAACCTCTCTCTCTCTCTCTCTCTCTCTCTCACACACACACACACACTGTTTTTAAACAAGCTCTGTTTCCTCTCCTCCCCTCCCCTCTCTCACTGCTGTGTTAGTCATTCACTTTATTTTGTTGCTGTCTTCCTCAGACTTCTTCAGTCCAATTTTAAAATGGTATTCTAAGCTGCTATTACCATGGTGATGCAGCTTAGTAGAAAATTCTCCTGATTCCTTGACAATAAGGCTTTAGCCCTTTACCAGCGGTGCATGAAATATGATCTTATTTTCTTGTCACATTTTGTGGCAAACTCAGTATTTTGCAGGAGTTACCAAGATGAATCCCAATCATCTTACCTAGGGGTGGACAACCTCAGGCCCAGGAGGCAGATGTGGCCCTCCAGGCATTTCTGTCTGGCCCCTGGGTTTGTCCCCAGCTAGTGTCCCTTTCCTGGGCCACACCAGTCAACATTCCTGCTCTACACCCTTCTCAAGTGCTTTTATGCACTTGGCAGGGCTGAGTGTCCTTAAACTATGTGACTGCGTCCTGTTTGCCTGGATGGATGTGTAGAGTAGAAACCTTTAGCTTTTTCTGTGGCTGGAATGTAGCTCCCATCAGTTGCTCTGTTATGTACTGAAGTTCTCACCCTGGGCCAGCAGAGGGATACTGTAGATAGTTTTCACTCAGGTCCGCATATGCAAATAAGAAATTGAAAGTGACGTTCAGTGATTGGATAGTTACAGAAAGTTGTTACTGTTGCTTTGTAGTTGAGCTCTATATAAGCAGATTGGCTGAACCCTTTAGCCCAGTTCTGTTCTGGCCTGTGAATAAACAAGAGCTGTCTGAAGAATCGCTGTGTCGTCTGATATGTTCACCCACAACTTAACACGCTCTGTTTACTTTTGCATTTGACCCCATCACATTTGCCTCTGGCCTCGCCTACCACTGGCTTGTGGTGTCTCTGCTGAAAAAGGGTCCTCACCCCTGTTATACACCAACCCATTCTAAGGGGGGGGGTCCTCCATATAGCTAGAACAGCACCATCCATGCACAAGGCAAGCTGGTTTGCAGAAATACAAACAAACACCAAACCAGTCCAGTTAGGCCTGAGCATGGAATACTGACTTGTCTGTTGAGAGGAAAACATGGGGCAGGTTTGGGAGGAAATGGAATGGAGTGCCTCAGAAAAGACATGGTTGGCTGGAACCCTGGAACAGGAGCACTCCACTTCGCAACATATTGTCGCGGGGCCTGCTTGTGAATACTAGTCGTCTTGCTTTTGTCAATAGGAAAAGGGATTTAAGGAGAGGAAGTGGAGGAGCAACTCAAGCAAACTGCATCTATTATAATTTCCGCTAGATTCCACTGTTTGAACTGTTTGTCTGTGCTTTGCAAAACAGGTCTGTACAAGAAAGCTGCAATCTAATATTCAGCAAAGTGAGAGGCTATTATATGAATGCTCTTCTTATGATAAGAGCGAAAAATGATTTGCTCATTGGGGTGTGGGACACGATATTTATTTTTATCTATCACAAATACTAATGGGCTCTCTTTCTGGCGCATAGTTTGAGCTAGCTTTGGAAACATAAACCAGCGATTTTAGAAATCATATGAAAAGGATCAGATTGTATTTTTGATCTGTGTCTTTGCAGGTTATGTGAGGTGCTTAACCTAGATCCCAGGCATGTCCTGATTGCCGAAGTAATCTTCACAAACATTGGAGGGGCCTCTACAGCTATTGGGGACCCACCCAATGTGATTATTGTTTCAAAGCAGGAGCTCAGGAACGAGGTATGTATTGCTGCCTATTGTGCAAATGGAAAATAAATACAGATGCTCTATTCAGCAGTGCTTATCTGTTCTTCCCACTGTGCTGAAAGATAAAAGACTGCACCTGTTCTGGCACAGAACCAGTTGTTATTTTTTTTCTAGACTGATGCTGTAAGGGATAATGCAAACCTGAGGAAAGAAAGAAAAACAACCCACACTAATACATAATACATATGCATCTCATCTCTGATTAATATAAATTCTACTTTAGTATAAAGGCTGCAGTTCCATATACACACTTACCTGGAAGTAAGTTCTATTGAATTCACTGGAACTTACTTCTGAGTAGATACACATAGGCTTGCACTGCAAGCTGGGTAATTGGTTTGTTTGTTTGTGATTTTGCCATCCATTTAATCAGGCTTTTTAGTTGTATTGACCATTGCCTTGTTTTCTCCCTTCTCCTTAATCTGGGCATACACACACACACACACACACACACAGACAGACAGACAGAGAGAGAGATAGATTTATTTTTCAAGTATACAAATCCAAAACAACAAACAATTCCCCCCTTTCCCTTCGGAGAATTGAACAACAAATGACATTATGGATGCAGTATTGATATGGGAACAGTTAAAAAAATATATATTTTCCTCAAACATTTTATACTTAATGTACAGAATACACTTTCCCCTTAAACATCAGATACTTTGTATGAGTTCCATATGCACCTTCTGTTTTTTATAAACACAACAGTAGCTTTAATATATCACCAGTATTATAACTTCTGGTTTGTTGCGTTTGCACAGAGATGCACTTTTATTGCCATGTCATGAACACGGATGGAGGGATTTGTTGCTGTCCTGGGATTTTCCCTTCTATTTCTTTCCCATAGTTGAGCTTTGTATGACTTGTGAAATGTTAAGACTAGTCTTATTTGCTTGAGGATATCCCCTTCTTTTAACATTTAAAACATGACTTTTGAAGACCAGTGACTCCCCAAAATATCTCAACTTGATGTCATTTATACTTGAAAAAGGTATATCATGGTCGTGGACATTTTTATTGGCTACTGAAGCTTCTTCCAGTGTTAACCTCAGCTTGCGCTGACACTGTGTGAACAACATGGTGGACAATGGCTGCTTACCCAGTCACAGGGTGGGCAGCAGATGTGGTCCATCATATCAAACTCCTTCCTCTTAGGAGCAATGCCAGGGCTAGGCAGTTGGCAGTTAGGGAATTCCCAGGCCGGCCACTGGAGATTGGCGGGCTTTCCCGCCATCTGTTATTTGAATCCTGGCCAATCCGGCTGGACTATGTGGGTGGGGCTTGGCACCCGATAAAGGCTGGCTGCACTGACCTCCAGTGACACAGTGCATTAATTTAATACAACCCCAACTGATTTTGGGGGGAGTCACTTCTCTATGTATGTGTGGCACATGAATATATATATATACTTCTCCTGGAGATCCTGATTGCTCCAAGGTGATACTTTCCAGAAATACATTGGGTTCTCGCTCTGTGTGTGTTTTTAAAAATGTTTTCCTCAGACAGATGAAATACAGTCTTCAAGTCTAGATTTTTAAACATTGGGAATGGAAATCTGAAAAGCAGCTTATTGCCTCAAACAGAAATAAAATAATACAAAAGCTGTATTTTATGTTAGGCATCGGTTTACTGTGCTTGATAGATCTCTTTCTCTCCTTTATAGACTTCATCTCTTGCTCAGCTCAAAGACTGTTTGAATGCATTTAGACTTGCCACAATTTGTTCATTAAAAACACAGAGATAAGGATGTACTTTGTAGAAAAATGCAAGTGAACTAAAATGGGAAATATTTCCCAGCAGTGATTAATAGCCCTTCACTCCCACTCTGCAAAGGAATAAAAATTATTGGTACCCTCTTTACGTAACAGAAGAGGTATATTTCTTGTTCTCTTTGTTTCTTCATTGCTTAGATGGGGAATATGCATTAACAAGAAGTCTATCAGCTTGATCTTCTAGAGTCAGCAATGGCGGCATACACAGTCACGGAGGTGGGCGGCTGTTGCGGCCCATCGTGGGTCCCTCAACCCCCTATGGGAGCAATGTCAGGGGGCTAGGCAGCCAGTCATGGGTAATTCCCTGGCCGGCCACTGTGGATTGTTGGCCTTTCCTTCCACAGGCATATTTTGAATCCTGGCCAATCCGGCCGGGCTATGTTTTAAGACTCTGAAAGCAGGGACTGCTAGAACACAGTTGCCCTGACATTCCAAGCCAATCAAGGATGACATACTATGACAATATTTTACTTAGTTACAGAGCCATTTAAAATACAAGCTATCCAGATTCCTGGGAGAATAAAATGTTTTAACCTGACCAAGCCCAAACTGTAATCCAGTGTGCACCAACCCAGCTAACATTAACTAGATGGGGTGTAAGATCTGTCTTCAGTGTTGTTGTGTGGCACCCAATTGGGCAGATGCCAGGACCTCTGCTGTAAAAGGTTATGAAAAGGATTGCTACATCCTTTTGTTTCTTGCCATCATTTAGCATCAAGAGCTGTAAGAGACCCAGTGTAGGTAAAAAAATCAAGCACCTGGTAATAATAATAGTAATAATAATTAATAATAATAATATTTATATCCCGCCCTCCCCAGCCGAAGCCGGGCTCAGGGCGGCTAACAACAATTGGTAGTAGTCCTATGGCTCTGGGATGCATATGCCTTGGAAAACCACAAGTCATTTATTTATTTATTTATTTATTTATTTAAACATCTTCTCAAAGGAGCTCAAGGTGATGTACTACATTTTTCAATGTAGTATTGGAATGCTGCACAGTTTATTTCTGTAACACTTCAAAACATTTCCCCAGGAATCTTAGGTAAAATGTTGCCCGGTTTAATTATTTTTTTAAAAAAACACACAACCAAATGTTTTTATTTTTGTGGTGCAGGATTGACTACCTTTGTACCCATAAATTTTCAACATTTGTGACTTTGAGGCTTCAGAGATTATAACCATTTCCTATCTTAGCTTTACACTGCCTGAGAGGTCATAAACTAGTAGACCATAAAGTAAAAATGTCGCCTAAAGTTTCAGAGCAACCCCCCCCCAATAACTCCATAAAATTTTCTGAAACCTTTTAAAGCTTAAGCTCTGTTATTGCTTTTTTAAAATGTTCTTGTCTTGAGTAGTCTTATCTTGCTTGTCATGATTTCCATTTTCGCAAAAAGCAACGACTATGATTTTTAGCTCATCTCAATATGTTTCCTTTTCAAATTAAGCATATTTCTGGAACATTTCCAGTTCTGTTCCACATGGAAGCAAGAACGTTTTCCTAATATTAGCAGCCACCTCTATATAGCCGAAGGACTGTCACACACAAGATGTGATTATCTTACTTATCTTATGTATGTAGTATATGGCTCTTGAATTAATTGTGGGAAGAGTAAGTTACAAAATCTTGGCAGATGCTCCTTTCTTAGGTGATGTAAAGGGTAGCACTGACTACAGAGAATGCCGGATGCTTGCAATCGTGTAACACATCTTAATCAGCAAGAGATTCACATGCCACCAAGAGTTCAAAAGTTTAATTTAGTGCTACATGAATGAGACTTTGCTGGGTGAGTCTTCCCTTCCGCTGGTGCAGCCTCAAGAAGATCAGAAACTTCTGCTTCTAGGGATGGAGAAGAAATTCAGATCAGCATGCATTTAAAGCATGCAACAAATTCACACTTTCTGAAAGCTGATCGAAAACACAAAAAGGAGGGAAATGAATTAATTATAAATTATATATTTATTTGAAGTGAGTCATTTTATATAAAAAATAAGTGTTACAATCAGAACCATCCGCCTTTGACTTGTAGGTGTGGTCCAGAAACCACCTGTCAAAAAATTATTTAGTTGAGATTCCTGCATTGCAGGGGGTTGGACTAGATGAGCCTTGGGGTCCTTTTCAACTCTACAATTCTATGATTCTGTGATTAATCATTACTACCTTCATCCCCCTCACCATGCATTGAAGAGCTATTTAGGTCGGAAGACAGGAAGAGAAACATAATAATAAATGTTAATTGCTATCATCATCACCTCAATAAAACAGAGTTCAGTGGAATACCAAGTTTGATTATTGCAAATAATAAAATAAAATAAATCCCACCATCCTTTTTGGTCACATCCACACCATACATATAAAGCATGTTTAATGTGCATGGATTTCCCCCAAAGAATGCTGGGAGCTGTAGTTTGTTAAGGCTCCTAGGAATTGTAACTCTGTGAGGGTTAGACTACAGTCCCCAAAATTCTTTGGAGGATGCCATGAATGTTTTAAGTGGTATAAATGTACTTCAAATGTATGGGGTTTATGTCAGTGGAAATTTGCTGAGCATACACCTAACTTCTCAACTGAAATCAAGGTGCTAAACGTAGTGCTATATTTTAGCTGGATTGTATTGCCAAGTACAGAAGGAGACCTGCACTGTTCTGCTAAGAAGACACTACAATAATATTCAGTGCCGTTTTATGTATCGCCCTGAGAGTTGCTGTAATTGATTCTACTTCAATTATATATCTTTTATTCCCAGGGAGTGGACTTTGCAGGATTTACAGGGCACATGTTTGTTGGGATTTGCCTCGTGCTTCTTGTCTCCATTCCTTTCCTAAGACTTCTCTACTGGAACAAAAAGCTATACAACAAAGAGCCAAGTGAAATTGTTGGTGAGTTTGAGCTTCAGATTATATATTGGGGAAGGGGAATAGATGCAATAACCAAACGAACTCATAACACCCTAGTGTTTTTAATCGTATGAAAATGGCTGCTGCCAAGTCCCTTTCCCTCTTTGTTATACTAATGGACCATTGCTTGTTTTCTTTAGCCCTCAAGCCATTATTTCTCCTTCTTACACCAGAGAATTGCTGCGGAGAGCACATGGTGCAAAGTGTATCAGATATAATGAATCAGGGTCTTGGGAACTGGACCTGTTCCAGTCTATTTTGTTAAATTTACATGATGCTTAATAGAGTTCTAAGCAGTTTATAAAATACAAAGCTAGTTATACAAACATTAAAATATGGACATTCAGAATTAATCCCACGTAGAATTCTGTCATAGGCTGCCTTGGTTACTGAATGGAAAAGCGGAACAGAAGTTCTGAAAATAAACACATAAAAATCTGTATGTGGGTCTCTTCAACACCAACCAGATTTAAGAAGATTTCATGAAAGGCCATTAAGCCTTTTTAATATAAGGCTGAGAATCTCTAGCTGAGATTCTTTCATTGCAGGGAGTTGAGACTAGATGACTTTCGGGGTCCTTCCCAACACAACAGAGTGGCTGGCTAATAATAATAATAATAATAATAATAATAATAATAATAATAATAATAAATTCCAACTCTAGGTTGTAGAAAACATCTTTTCCAGTCAATACCTTCAGATCTTTTCTAACTTAAAATTTCTGGCTATTTCACTGCAAGTTTTTAAAAATGCATTTAATAGTAAATACCATATTTTTCTGTGTATAAGACTAGAGTTTTCCCCTAAAAAATAATGTCAAAAAACAGGGGGCGTCTTATACATTGGACCATCTCCCCTCATTTTCTTAAATCTGAGCCCCCCAAAATAGGGGGCGTCTTATACACGGGGGGTATCTTATAGATGGAAAAATACGGCAAACTTTAAAAGCTGGCAAATCCCTAGAGCCCAGTTCACACAATTACAGATCTTTAAATACTGTACTGTACATTGAGTGGAAGAAGGGGCTAATGATGCCCCTCCCCCACATATGAGGATGGAATATGTGATGTAGTTATATGTGCGTACATCCGGCAAAAAATAATAGACTTCTGTGGTCCTCGTAAACCTTTCATAAGGATTGTGGGGATTAGTTGTACATACTCATTGATGAGTATGCAATATGCACAGGATTTTAGTGCCTTAACGCGATTGGGGGCCACTCTTATTTGATTATAGGTTTTGAGGTTTTCTGCTTAGAGGTTTTTCACTGCTTTAAGGTTTGTTTGTTTACAATTTTATGAAATAAACAAATTTTTTTGAATAAATGGTATTGTAAAATGACTGGTAAGCAAATCTGCCAATTTTGGTTTCTCTCAGTTTCTTGTTTTTCCCCAACATTAAATTCAGTCCTCCGCATTTCCACATGAGTATGCATTTTTAATAGAAAACTCCTCATGAAAACTCCTCATCATTTTAGTGTGAATTTCTCTGAATATACAGTGGTGCCTCGCAAGGCGAAATTAATTCGTTCTGCGAGTTTTTTCGTTCTGCGAGTTTTTTCGTCTTGCGAAGCACCACTGTGTATTGACGGCTTCCCATAGGAATGCATTGCCGGTTTAAAAAAAAGGCGCAAGACATTTCGTCTTGCGAAGCAAGCCCCTAGGGAAATCCGTCTTGCAAAGCAACTCAGAAAATGAAAAACTCTTTCGTCTTGCGAGTTTTTCGTCTTCCGAGGCATTCGTCTTGCGAGGTACCACTGTACACATTTTTGTATGTGATATATTACAATATGCACATTTTTGTAAAACAAATTTCCCTAATGGGGTGCATATTTGCATGTTAGATTTATTAATACAGTGGTACCTCGCAAGACGAAAAACTCGCAAGATGAAAAACTCGCAAGATGAAAGGGTTTTTTCTTTTTTGAGTTGCTTCGCAAGACGAATTTATTGCACCTTTTTCTTAAAACCGTCAATGCATTTCCTATGGGAAACCGTGCTTCGCAAGACGAAAAATTCACAAGACGAAAAAACTCGCAGAACGAATTAATTTCGTCTTGCGAGGCACCACTGTATATGCATACTTTGGTATACACATTTTCGTACACTTGACTTGCAATTTGGCATTAACAGTGTGAATTTCAAAAGATGCCTGTGTTATTGTTTGTGTATTGTTTCAGAAAGCGCAAATTTGACAGGCTTGCCTTTCAATGCAAACTGAATTTAATTCCGTCTCCAGTGGCTAGCATAGATTTTGACACACATGCAGCCTTCATATCTGATTTTCCATATGCAAATTTTGCACTGGGGACCTGTACCCGAGTACAAGGCATTGTAAGAAACGACATTCATTTAATTGGTAATGAGACACAAGGCTAAAATCCCAAGGCATTTACTTGGAAGCAAGTCCCCCTGGAAACAAAGGGAGGCTTGAACTCTTCCTCAAGCTTGGGTTATTTATTGAAAAACAGAAGAGAAATGGAAGGACACGCTGTTGTTTAAAAATAGCATAATCATCCATACAAAAATGGTATATTTAACTAGCCAAAATTCTGCTGCCCTTGAAGAAACAAGCATATTCAGGCTCAAATTAGACTTGTCATCTGTGGTACTCTGCCGCCTACTATAGTCAGATTCAGCAGTTCTCGTAATTAGCAAGCGATCTTCTTTTTTCCCTATAATCAGCAACAAGCTACATCATGATAGAGCCAATCAGTACCTGCTCAATAAAAGCAAATACTAAAGTACTAGTTCTATTAACATTTTCTGTAAAATGGGATGGGAGAGGTGATCAAAGAACATTTCATTAAAAGGGAGCTGGGGCAATTTGGCTTCAGAGAAGTAACAGAATGTCTGCAAGATGTTTTAATGGGTCTTTTCGATCTCTAATTGCTGTGGTTTTGCGATAACCTTCAATAGATTGTTTGAAGCAGCTGTTTCAATCAGCTTGGTGTCTGCTATGTTGCCCTCTGATTACCAATCAAACAAGCACTGAATGTATATATAAAGAACCAGTTTACTGTTCTCTGCTGCTTTGATTTCCTTCCTTGTCATATCCTTTTGAGTACTGCGTGTTGCTATTCAGCTGCTTAAATTAGAAAGGATTCACAAGACTGATCTTTCCCACTGTAATGAGACTACTTGCACTCTGTAGGGATGTTCATATGTATTGCAGACTTTTCTTTTTTAATTAACTGTTTATTGAAGGCTTTTCAAGTTTTGACAGAGTATAGAATCATAGAATCGTAGAGTTGGAAGGGACGCAAAGGGTCTTTTGTACACTTGACTTGCAATTTGGCATTAACAGTGTGAATTTCAAAAGATACCTGTGTTATTGTTTGTGTATTGTTTCAGAAAGTGCAAATCTGAAAGGCTTGCCTTTCAGTGCAAACTGTGTTAGTGTGGTGTAGTGGTTAAGAGCAGTAGACTTGTAATCTGGGGAACTGGGTTCGCGTCTCCACATGCAGCCTGCTGGGTGACCTTGGGCTAGTCACACTTCTCTGAAGTCTCTCAGCCCCACTCACCTCACAGAGTGTTTGTTGTGGGGGAGGAAGGGAAAGGAGAATGTTAGCTGCTTTGAGACTCCTTCGGGTAGGGATAAAGCAGGATATCAAATCCAAATCCAAACTCTTCTTCTAGTACAACCCCCTGCAATGCAGGAAGCTTAACTAACGCATCAGATTGCCACCGAAACTCTGCTTAAAAACCTCCAAGGAAGGAGAGTCCACAACTTCCCAAGGGAGACCGTTCCACTGTCAAACAGCTCTTACTGTCAGAAGGTTCTTCCTGATGTTTAGTTGGAATCTCCTTTTTTGTAATTTGAAGCCATTGGTTCGAGTCCTACCCTCCAGAGCAGGAGAAAACAAGCTTCCATGTGACAGCCCTTGAGATATCTGAAGATAACTATCGTATCTCCTCTCAGTCTCCTCTTTTCCAGGCTAAGCATATCCAGCTTCAGCCGTTCTTCATAAGGCTTGGTTTCCAGACCCTTGATCATCTTGGTTACCCTCCTCTGCACACGTTCCAGCTTGTTAACATCCTTCTTAAATTGTGGTACCCAGAATTGGACACAGTATTCCAAGTGTGGTCTGACCAAGGCAGAATAGAATGGTACAATTGCTTCCCTTGATCTGGGCACATGTCTTCTGTTGATGCAGCCTAGAACAGCATTAGCTTTTTGTTTGTTTGTTGCTGCTTCTGCATCACATTGTTGACTCGTGTTAAGCTTGTGGCCTCTAAGACCCCCTAGTACTCCATGCTTGCCCCACCTTTGCAGCAAGTTGGCTGTATTTCCACAGCTGCCTTTCCCCTCTTGTCCTAACCCAACAATTTTATTTATGGGGTTTTGTACCTGGTAAGCCACCTGCATGCAGATGGTCACTGGTTCAGTTCCTGGCATTTTCAGATAGGGCTGGAGACCCACCACCAGTCAATGTAGATCAGGGTGGGGAACATCCTTTGGCCAGTGGGGCAGATCCTTACCCTTGCTACCCCTTGTGCATGGAGAGACCCACCTGCCAACCAACATTGATGTAACAATGACACCAGGACTTCAAAGCACCACCCAAGACATGCCAAGATCTCTGAGCATTGCTTTGAAGCGTCACTGATCAGCAGGGTTGAAATCACTACCTGTCAGATGACTGGTGGTGAATTCAAGCCTGCTTTGTTCAGTAGATCTGATGCATAAATCAAGTTCCCCATGGGGAACGACGATGCAATTTAGAATTGAATGAAACCAATACTTAACACAGCACCAAAAATACAGTTTAAAGCAGAGAGTAAGAATATATAGTACCTAATGGGACATGCTCCCTCAAGAACTGAGTTTCAGACAGAGCGGCGGTGCTGCTTCTGCATTAGATGTAGCAAAACAGCTAAAAGGGGAAGCGGGTTCCGCAGCAGTAGGAGGAGAGGGAGGTGGCGGCAATGGCAGCAACCTGCCACCTTGTGCAATGCCAGGTCTTGTGCCAACCCTGGTTCCAGTGCCAGGGATCAGTGTTTAAAGGGTGCTAGCATATACTTAATATACATGCAGGCATGTCTGGCTATAAATACAAATCAGGCGTTGAGGTATTTAGGGAGCTGAAACAGGTGGAACTAAAAGAAACTAAAGGGACCTCTAATATTTCAAAACAGACAAGTGATTGGTGGTGGTGGTGAGAAGGGGGCCATGTTACAAGTTTGTATTGGCCCCTGAGAGATGATGATTGGGCACTGTTTGTGCTGCAGAACATATGGCAACTCTGTTGAAATTAATGAGCTTCAAATAAATGCTCTGATTTCCCCACTGAACGTTCTTGTTTGCTCAGCTGAAGGCTGCAGCTTTGCAATCATCTCGAAATCTGAGGATCTGGCACTACTGCAGTTCACAGTCTCTTTTAACTCCCCCCGCATCCTTCAGCTGCTTTAGTGAGCTGATAATGATGGGTACATCTCTTTTTCCTGTGATGTTTCCAAATTCCGCCAGGGATACATAGCCGCCTTTTGGAAAAAAATAACAACTTCTCTTTTGCAAGAGGACAACTGAGCAGCTATAGAGATCCTTCAGATTTCATCCTAATTCTGTCATGGATGAAAAATAATTTGACAAGGTGGGACACAGGGAAATTCACTGGATAATGAGAGGGAACTGGTTTTACTCGAAGCCTGCCCTGTGCATCTAGGTTCTCTCAGATTCTTCCAGTGATGTAGAAGCTGCCCCCTTCACCTGCAAAATGATCCTTCTCTTAGCCCTGACAAGCATAGTGGAGAGAGTAGAAATTGTGAATGCACTCTTTGTGTTTCTGGTGTAAATTTCTGAAGGAGGAATTTTAGATGTAGAGAAAGGTCATAGACATCAGCACGCCAGGATGATGTTAACTTACTTTCTTTCTTCAGACACTGTGTGAAGAATGGGGGCCTGTGACACTAATCCAGGGATGAGGAAGATGTGCCCCTCCCAATGTCACTGGGTTCCAGCTCCTAGTATCCCTGACTGTTGGTCATGCTGGGCTAGGGTTGATGGGAGATGAAGTTCAAGATAGGCATTGGACAGGGACGTTGTGATTGTGTTCTGGATTGTAGATTCTGAAAAGAGAGTTGGACTAGAACAGTCTTTCCCAAAGTGGCCAACCCCCCCCCCGGGGGGGGGGGCACTGGGATGATCCAGGGAGCAGTAGTAGCTTCGGATGCATTGAATAATAATAAGGGGGTGGGGGGGAAGCATAAAGAAGAGAAGAAAATTTTGAAAAACCATTTGTACATGCATGGGTGCAGCTGCCCCCCTCCCGATCAGTAAAAATACTTAGCTAACTGAGGTTCTGCCCCCCTAACAAAAATCCTGGCTACACCCATATGTACATGTATCATCTGTTGTGTAATGACATTTACTGCCAGGTTGGGCACCATTTTGGGATGGCAACACCTCCCCTGGACCCGGCAGTCGTGCTGAAGGAAAGGGCTTTTTCTGGGCTTGAGTGAACCCCTTTTAGCTTCACCTAGGACTGGGAAGTGGATCACAGCTTGTCCACTTGGCCAATGGCAGGTGAGCTGTGGTGCTGGCCCCACCCCCGGGGCAGATCAGACTGATCCGGCAGGTTTTTAATCCCAGTCCCTAATCCACCTCCTTGTCTATTTTATAATTTCAAGCTTCAAGGTGTCTTCTTTACAACAACATCTTTCTTCACTACATTGTAGGATGTACGTAGAAATATAGAAACATGAAAGAACGGAAGTTTGTCACTGCATCTTTCTGTTTGTTTGCTTATAGAAAGTAGATTTCCAGGGGAGCGCTGATTAATTTCCCCCCCTGAAAAGTGGGCGGAAGGCCAAATAAGTTTGGGAACCTCTGGTCTAGAGGATCCCAGGTTCCTTCCAAGTCGATCATCCTGATTCTGTTCAACACACACATCCCTGTATTTGTGTTTCCACTATAATTAATTTCATTAATGTTATTTATATCCCAAGGAAATGTCAATATTAACAAGATATAGTTACACTAAAAGCATTAAGTGAAATATCAATTTCTCAAGATATTACTGAAATGATTTTCGAACTCTCCTTCTGAGAGCAATTCCACACTTCATAATAGGCTATTGGCTATTGTGTATATCAAGTGCAGGCAGCTGGTTGCATCAATCATTCTTTACCTGACCCCATCGGTTTTAATTGTGATTTTTTTAAAAGAAAGAAAGAAAGCAGGGTGAAAAATGTATATGTGCTTCTGAAACGAGTATAATGAATTGCAGAGAGATTTCTTTTTCTCTGGACAGTTGGCAAAGTGTAAGCTTATCCTTTAATGAAAAATGTTGGCTAACTTGATTTTGGAAATGTTGTTGACCTAGAAGCCTGACACTCTGAGTTACGGTGTCTTCGTAGGGAGTAAATGGAAATTGTTTTGATAGATTTCAAAGCTGATGCAATTTTCTCAGCAACAAATTACATTGTCAGGACTTTAGTTGAGTGAAGAGCAGTAATTTGTGATTTTGAACTTGCTCTTCTGACGATGTAAAAGGACATTAAATATACAATACTATTGTGAATAGAAGTGATTGGTAGGTAAATAGGTGGTGAAGCAGTCTGCTTTTTCTTTTATCCACAGATATTTCCTGGCTGAGGTAAATATTCAGTGGCAGTAGGGATTAGGTACATAATAGGCATGCCTTCAAACATGAATGGACAACGGATATTGTATTACTGATACTATATTGGAGTTTTATAAACCAAACAATGGAAAATTATGTATACAGTGGAACCTCGGTTGCTGAACGTAATCCATTTCGGAAGACCGTTCGACTTCTGAAATGTTAGACAAACGAGGCACAATTGCTGACCGGCAATTGCAATGGAGAAAATGGAAAAACGTGCCTTGGAAGCCGTTCAATTTCTGAGGCGTGTTTGAAAACGGAAGTATTCACTTCCGGGTTGTTGGCATTCAACTTCTGAAGCGTTCGATGACTGAGGTTCCACTGTAGTGCATTAAGGTAGCGATGGGGAACCTACCATATGTTGTCAAAGTCCAGCTCCCATTATCCCTGACTATAGACCATGTTAGCTGAGGCAGATGAGAGTTGGAGTCCCACAATATCGTCAGTCCTGAATGAAAGTGCTGCCCACAGCTATATGGGAGACTATGGGGAAAGGCTGGCAGCAGTTACAATTCTTTGTAATGTCCCCCCTCTCCTCATTAGAAACATTTAATCCCATAAAGTCTAGAAATGTGACATATTCCTATATTTGGCCATGGTAAATCCAGAGTCCCCACAGGCATCCTTTTTATTGTGCTTTCATGATGATGCTATTGGAGCAGTTATATGTGATCTTGCTTCCAAATGCTGTTTGTGCAGGAGAAGTTTTGAAGCAGTCACATCTCTTGATTCCCAAACAGTGTTTATCCCATACCTTCCTGCTGAAATCCTGCAGCTTAGCTTAGAATACTGGAATTGTACCTCAGAAGGTCCATGTCTATACATTGAAGGGGTGGGATTTTGAAACAGGTGTTTCCTTTTCAGCAGGCAGATTTACATGGGAAGAGCTGCATGCGTGCGCTAAACCATTTTTACAGGTCAAAACCAGTGTCTTGAATTGTGCCCAACAGGAAACCAGCACTGCTTGCTTAGTAATAATAGTGGGTCTATTGATTCAGGAGACAAGCTGCAACTCCATTTTTTCCAGCTATTTAGTAATAATTCCATCATATTGAGGATTTTATTTTTTAAAATTCCATTCCTGTTTTGGAACATATCTAGAAATTCTCTGCAATATGTGGAAAACACATTGAAGGGCTTCATGCCAGACAAGTTAATATGACAAGGGTGCCTTGAAGGCAGAAAGCTTGAAAAATCACTGGCAGAATATATACAGACTATTTATAAAAGACCTTATCTATCACAGCTTCTAACATAAAGATAATTAGCCACATTTTTTTTAAAATAAAAAAGGATCCATTTATGTATTGGGTAGTTTTGCTGATTCTAACAGTGCAATACTATACATGTCTATTCAGAAGTTAGCTTCACTGAGTTCAGTGGGTCTTACTTTCAGATAATAGGACAGCATGTTAAAAGTCGCAGCTGAGGCAATTTTTTTTTTAAAAATGCACACAACCCAAGTCTAATGCTTATATGCGACCTTATTATATTGACAATGGCATTATATTTGATTAACCAAGGATAGATCTGTGTTAGACTAAACTGCACATTAATCTTTTATACATTGGAATGATCAGGTGCTGGGAGAAAGACGGGGATTTAAATGTTGAATAAGATTTCGGAGTCTCAGTGCTCTCTTGGTAAAGTAATTACACAAGTTGACATAGCTAAGAATAATGGTTCCATGAATATTTAACCTATCTGAGATTATGAATTAAGTATACCTATGAGCAAAATGCCTGTCAGAGCATATTAGTGCTGAAAATGCTCTAAACCAGCTTCAAAATTTTCCTAGATATACATTTGAATTTCTGTACATGCGATCCTTTGAAATGGGCCCCAGTGTTTGGCAACTGAGTGCAGAACACCCTTATAAAATGGTTTATAGACACAGTGGGGAAGGGCAGCCTGTGTTTCTCCTTTGTCTGAAAGGTGCTGTGAACCTCTAGGCAATCAACTAGTCTGTACTGGATGAACTGGTCTCTGCCCTACCACTTGATATCTAACTCCAAAGCCTTGGTTGTGTATAGAAAGTGAGTGAGCCAAACCACTTTACCATGGCCTTACTGACATATATTATTGATATAATAATAATAATAATAATAATAATAATAATAATAATATATTATTTATATCCCGCTCTCCCCAGCCGAAGCCGGGCTCAGAACGGCTAACAACAATAAAATAATGCAGCATTCTAAAATCAGTTCGTTATAAAATCAGTTCAAATCAAATTAATAACAGTTTGTGTTCACACAGGGAAGTAAGAAGGCAAGACACAAGGGCTGGGTGAATTCAGCCACATTTTTTAAACTTAACATAAGGTCTGCAGAAGGGAACTTAAGTGCAGCATGGTAAATTGCACATAACAAACTGGACAAGCTAACCCTATCAAGGGGAAGAGGCAATGTGTCATCTACCACTTCCTCTAAGACCCGCCCTTTCAGGTGAGGAGGGAGGTCTTACTGCTTCACTCCTCCTCTGCTGAGTGCAACTCTGGATCTGACCCCTGATGCATAAATCTTTCAATGAACGATGTTAGCCACTATACAGTTTTGTTTTAGAAACTTCACTTTTTGACCCTGGATACCGTGTGTGTGTGTGTCCCATCAGCTATTTTGCTGTGATTTAATATGTCGTGTCTTCACTTTCAGCTAAATAATTATATTCCTGCCTCCCTTAGAGCTGAAACATGAAATCCATGTTTGGAGACTGACAGCACAGAGGATTAACCCTGCCAGCAGAGAAGAAACAGCTGTAAAGTGCCTCCTAATGCAAAAAGTTCTTACTCTGGAGATTTTGCTGAGGAAAAAGCTGAAAACATTCCACAGGTAGGGTCCATGACACTTGACGCGACATTTTACAAAAGGTCACTGAGCTCATGGGAGGTCATGCATAGCAACGTGGTTTAGACATGCAATATCTTGCATATAAGAAAAAGTAAGGCTGTTGTCACGATCTCCCCTTCCTCTGTTTTCTCCTTTGCCAAAAATTAGATTGTAATTTCCCCTGGGGAGGAGACTTGTCCCCTTGTACTTTGTGAAGTGCCATGCACATTGATGGCACTAAACACATAAAGCATCATTATTTAGTAATAATGGTGATGATAAAAATCATTACCATGCTTTGATTATTTTTTTATAATTGGCTGCAGATTGGCAACATTACCACTTTTAAGCAAATCTCATTTCTCTTCTGCTTTACATGTATAACTTATGAATACACAGATTTTCCAAGACCAGCTTAAGTCTCCATTAAGGGCTCCCTCTCTCTCTTTGGAAGAAAAAGATGCAGTTAACAGACCCTGGAAACTTCACATTACAACACCCTTTGTAACAATATGATCTAGGGCTGAGCACTAATAAAGAGACTCAGATTAATTTCGATTTGATTTTGCTTAAGTGGGTACAGTATTGCAACTGCCATACCACAAGAGCTGTCCCATCCATATGAATCTCTCTGCGAATTTTTATTTCAGACAAATCTCACAAGAAGATAAAAACTGGGAAACAAATATCCAGGAGCTCCAAAAAAAGGTAATGTATTGCCTTCATACCATTGCAAAACATTGCCCACCATATTCTATTACATTCATTTTACTATAACACTGTGTGCCTTTCAGTGCACAAATTGCTCTGCAGTCCATAACTTCCAAACAACTGGTTTTATGTAGTTTAGGTTGGACTTCATGCATGAAGCCAGATAGGAACATAAATCTTCTGTTTGAAAATCTACCATGATGCTCCGCTTTCAGGGTTTAGAAGTATCACCATGTAGAAATTATAATGTGAACTTTTGACTTGTTCCTTACAGAAAAAGCAAATGTCACAGAACAAAGATGACTTGGAACAGTACTTAAACTACCTTGGTTTGATAAAGGGATCCTCCAGACTATCAGTATTTTCCTGGAGGGATGCAAGTACATACCTAGGTTGATTGATGTGCCTGGGTGAAACAAATCCACTATAAAAAAAAGGAAACTGACTTTTTATGGTTTGAAAAGTAATGCAAGAGGCAAATGCAGCCGGCTTATATCTGCAAGTGATGGACTGGAGTGAAGACTTCAGCACTCTGGTCTGCTGCTCCAGCTCCACCGGCCCCTGATCGGGAAGTTGAGATATTTGGTTTAGGCTGGCTATCTTGCCATGCACAGCAGTTGAGCAGGGCTGGATATAATAGCTGGATGCAAGTATAGTCTTTCACCCACCAGGGGGGACTCCCTGTCCAGGTTCTCCTTCTTCTTCTTCTTCTTCTTCTTCTTCTTCTTCTTCTTCTTCTTCCACTCATAGCCGAGTAAGATTGCCTTCCATAAACACAGTTTTAACAATGAGTCCCTAAGTGACTGTGGAGGCCAATTCTGGACCCACACATCCTTCCACATGATTCCTGGGCGGGAGTTGATCACTGTGTGGATTTGCCAAGCGTGCCTTCCTCTTAGCACGTTTCTCCCTTGCGTTCTGAGTTTGAGTGTCTTCAAAGTCCATGACACCTTTGGTAAAGGCTGTTCTTCAACTGGAGCACTCGCAGGCCAGTGTTTCCCAGTTGTCGGTGTTTATACTACATTTTTAAAAGATTTGCCTTGAGACAGTCTTTAAACCTCTATTGTTGACCACCAGCATTACGCTTTCCATTTTTAAGTTCGGAATAGAGTAGTTGCTTTGGAAGACGATCATCAGGCATCCGCACAACATGACCAGTCCAATGAAGTTGATGTTGAAGAATCATTGCTTCAACACTAGTGATCTTTGCTTCATCCAGTACACTGATATTAGTTTGCAATATTAGTTTGCTGATTGTTGTATAACCTCTCCACAAACTAATCAGAATAAATGTTCAATGAAGAGTGGACATCATATGGCATGTACGCAGCCCAAGTCTACACTGTACAGTGCTCAGGTGTAGGATAGCCATATGTGAGTTTGTGAGTTTCACATTGTTTCCTAGACAAGAAGTTGGAAACTGTAATGAGTGAAGTGATCCTGAGAATGGGATGAAATAGTAAGGGCTATAAAGAAACAGGAAAAGACTGATGCTAGGAACGGAGCCCGCTGGGGCACACAATCCGAGCCTATCAAGGTATCAAGTATTTATGTTGGAAATTGCATTCCAGCCTTACTGCTCCCGTTATAAGGAGAAACAAATTTAATAAACACGTTTACTTCCAGGCCCTGTAACTGATAAGACATAAAGCTTCCTTTTATTTGTGTAACTAAGATGAAACTGCACCTTAGGGTCGCTGCATCTGCCTCTATACTGTTCCTTAGACTGTAAACAGAGTTGTTCTGAAAAACGTGTTAACATTTGTGGAAACAAGAAACAGTTCCTTTCTAAATTTAAGATATTGTTTCACACCTCAGGCATTTCCTCTCTCATTTTAATGGATTCGACCATATTGTTGTTAAAAACTACATTTCAAATAATATATATTTAAAGCATGCTGATATATCTGAAGGGAGCTTCTTCTTGTTGATACGGTTTCTGTATTTTCTCCTTTCCTACAGCACAGAATAACAGACAAGGTGCTTCTCATCAAATGCCTGACTGTTTTGGGAGTTGTTATCCTCATGTTCTTTCTCAATTCGTTTGTTCCAGGGATTCACCTGGATCTTGGTAAGCTCAGCTCCTCTTCTTTCATTGCTGGGGATAGAAAAAGCTGCATTTGAACATGGAGTGTTTCATGCAGCTTTTTGCAGAGGTCTATCTTTACCATGCAGTCTAAAGGCCTGTACAGATATTTCTTTTTTTTTTTTAACAACAATGGCATATTTGTAACTCTTCACTTATGATGGCTTCCCTCCAGATACCTCCACTTTTCTTACTGGGAACTCAGAAAGCATGCAACTGGAGATTGCGCGTGAAATGCAAACCCCTTCCCAACACTGCCATGTTGCTCCTTTAAAAGAGACCCCCCCCCCAAAAAAAAGAGAGGGGCATTGGGAAAATTTGTAGAATCTGCAGTTCTATGAATGCTTAACCTGAATGTAAACCCCGTTAATTAGTGTGACTTCCACAGTAACATGCGATAGCGTTGGGTTTCAGGCATTTATATAGAATTTTAGAAGGTTTAAAGTTCTTCATGTACTAGATGCTTCATGGAAGATCGAGGAATACATTGCGCAGTGTAATTTCTGTCTTCTAAAAGTGGCAGGGGAGTGAAGACCCTGTCCTTTCCCCATATGCTGCAGAGCCAACTCCAGGCTGCTATTAGCTGAAGTGTGGAAAACAAGCAGATTGAATAGTTGTCTGTATGTTTTCCTCTCTGTAGCTAATAGTAGCTTAGGGAGAAGGATTTGGATCGGGGCCATGGCACAGGGTGGATGGATGGGCTTAGACTCATCTCCCTATACAAGGGATCCAAGGGAGCTTCTGCAACTGCTTTTAGGAGAAGAACATTATATTGGGAGACACAAGTCTTTGGTCTGTTTTTCCTGGAAATCTTTCCAATGGAAAAGATTGTGGCCATCATGCCCCATGAAAACAACACAGCCTATGTGTGAACTGATTCTTATTATACAGCAGCATAGTAGGTAACAAAAGTATATGAAACTAATGGAAAACAAATATCCTGATATGCTGTCTAGCTGTGTGTATTTCTCTAATTCTCTTATCTATAGCGATAGACACTTTGAGTAAAGACCTTCATTTAATACCAACTTTCTACACAGCGCCTTTGTTATCTTGCTTTTACATGGCTCAGACTGTTAATTTTTTTATTGCTTACAGGAACTGGGGGGATAATCAAACTTTGATCAAATGTTTTCTTTAGTATAGCCAATACAACAAATCATTTGAATTTCAGAAGAAGCGGTTTAATGGCCTGAGAAGTACATGGGTGCCTGGGGAAACAGTGAAATGGAGGAGCCCGGAAAAGAATCACAATCTTGTTCAGGATTTGTGCCTTCCTCCAAAAGAGGTTCTGTGCACTTAGAAATATCTATGGGGTGTTTTTTGTTTGCTTGTTTTGCATGGGTAGGAAATCTCAGGCCAGGCAACAAATGTGAAGCTCAAGGCTTCTCACCCTAGGCAACAACCTCTCCCCAGGCCTAAGCCCTCCCGGGCTGACTGAAATGTGCCATTGAACTCCAATAATGCCTCTTGCTTGTGTCTGGAAGGAGTACAGAAGGTTTTTGTGTGTGAATGTGTACTACCCTACTGTATAAAGGTAAAACATACATTTGTTGCTCCACCCAATTTGGTCTGTAGAACCTACCCACCGCTGCCACATGCCCCTTGGCAGATAGCCCAGAAGGGAATGTGATATTCAGGCTGAAGAAGGTTCCTCACCCCTGCTCTAACAGAATGGTCATTTTTGCTCTGTCAAGTAGGTAATCAAGCCTGTGAGAATGTTGTAGGCCTTTGAGTTGCCTCGCTCTATGCTCTTGTTATACCACTGGGTGCTGTGGCACAAGGGTAAAACAGTCTAAACATGTTCTGCAGTTTGATCTGTTAGAAAGACCTATTTCTCATTATTTTGGCAGGTGCCCTGGACATTCTTAAACAAGCACAGCTTGGGGGGGGGGGAGGATGGGACACATACCCTAAGGTTCATGACATTCCTTTTTGAAATACACATTTCTGGTTTCTGTGTGCTAAGCTGGGCTATTTCAGTTGCTGAATTTCACATTTCCTAGCTCGGAAATCTGAATCTCAGCTGTTTATAAATGTTTGCTTCAAATATAAAATCAAATGTCACGGCTCGAAATCCTCATTGATCTTTCCTGTTAGGTTATCTCCTAAAATGGAGGTCACTATTGGGTAGGCTCATCATAGAAGTCTCTCATAGTACTGATGGATGTTGACGTAGCAGAGAACTGGATGGGAGGGTACAATAGCTTAGTTAAGGTGCATCTCCCTCCCAAATGGTTGATTAACATGGTGAGTATTCCCTGTGAAAATATCTCACAGCATTCTGGGTGTTCTGGGCAATTTTGGTTATTCATTAATGGCTGTCTGGCGTTAAGTCTGAACCAGCTGTGCAGTGACATGAGAGTATTGCTTCTGGTGCCACTAGATCTGGTCAGCACAATTTGTCACCCATCATGCTAAATGCAGTCCATTGGGGCTTGATAAGACCTGCTGAGACCTGTCTTTGACTGTAAAAATAAGGAGGATGTGAATGACTTGTTATGTCTGACAAGCTACTCTTAGCTTGCTGCGTTGTGCGGACCGAATCTAGATCATATGGATTGTCCCAGTTTCTCATTTTATTTGGCTGGTGCTGGGTTACTGAAAGTGACATGTTAACACATATCCCTTCCAGCTTGCAAACCGCCTACAGTCATTTTATCTTTGGCATCTGAAGTGTAATTTTAGGTCTGAACCATAACTCATACACATCATTAGAAATCTCTTCATCTCAGATGGCATACAACTAAATGTGTGGTCTTCACGGTTTAAAAGCAGTTTGTCTGATATAACTTGTAGTGATAAGAAAGTTATTTCTATAGTGTTTGATCTGTGGTGGTTTGAGCTGGAGGTTTTGCACATGCAAATCATTGTGTACAGAAATTATGGTAAGTGATGCGCGTGCACATCTAAACTTATTGACAGTGGAAACAGAAAGGCATTTTTTAACCTATTATATGGGTTGTGCGGGAAGACAGTGTCAGTACAACTCTAGGCGTGTTTACTCAGAAGAAAGCCCCACTGTGTTAAATAGGGTTTACTCTTAAAAAATTACAGTCTCAGAATTGTGGACTTGACATTCAGGTGGTAGAATGACATGAATGATGGTGGGAAAGTAGGAATTCTTGAGGAATTTGCTCTTTGTGAATTCTGAAGGTAACATGATGACTACCACTGATGTACATAAGCATGTGTTTATAAACTGCCATTGGAACCTTTCTTATTTGGGGTGCATTTTAAATATGTGCCTTCAGCACTGCAATATGTCTTTATTTTACTTAATCTGACATCCAATTCTTCAGCAAAATGTATTATTGCCACAGCATTCAACTAGAATTGCATTGTACCACTCTGATTAGAAGGCTGTTATTCCTTTCTGTAAACCGATTGGTATATTTATCGACTAATTTGCATAATATGTAAGAATTTTGGGGAGGGGGAATACACCAGAGAAATTAACCACCTTAATTGCAAAGGGCAGCAACAGAACCCCCTCAGGCAGCACTCCCAGTTCCTTAAACAAATGACATTGAAATGCATTATGTAAATTGCCAGGGAAATTGCATCTTAAAACACAAACAAATGATACCTGAGGAAGTGGCAGGATTTGCACATGTAATTCCTCTTTATTTCTCTGTCCCTTGATGCTTAGGTAGTCATGCAGGATTGCTGGCTTTAGCAGTGACTTCCATGGTTAAATGAATGAACATAACAGGCTGGTAGCTGAGTAGCCATGTGTGACCCTTGCCTGGAGTACTGTCTAGCAGTGATAAAATGTTTACATTACTCTGGGGTGTCTCATACACTCAAACTGAAATTACTTCTGAAGTTTTAAAATGTGGTGTAGCGAGAGCTGTAGCAGTGCTTGTCTTGCTTAAAATTAGCTCCTTGCTGGAATCCATATTTTGTGATACTGCTTGTTACTTGCATTGAGTTGCTTGTAAGATAGAGTAGGAGTATACTGTTTATTATTATTATAATAAAAAACCTGCTTGTGGCTGTGAATTCTCACCAGAAGCAGCACATAGGTGATTGGGGACAACTGCTCACCATCTCCTCTCCTTGCTGTGGGGAGAAATCCTGCAGCACTTTCCACATTTTTTTCCAGGTTCCCTGAAAAAGGTGGAAGAATCAGGATTGGTGCCTACCCTCCCCCTGCATAACACAGGGTGTTAGGAACAGAACAAAAATCAAATGGAGGACCCAGGACCTCACTGCAAGCCTTATCATGGATAGGGACTGGGTAGTGTCAGGGTACCCTGGTGGAAAACCTGGGACCACAATCCATGATAACCCCACTCAGGAGACTTGCAGAAGGAGGGCGCCTGATGCCTCCTGACTAAACTCTTCTCCCTAGTTTTGCTACCCCTTACAGCTCAATTGTAGGGATAGGAATATAGGGAACTGCCTTCTACTAAATAAAACCTGAACTTGGGACCTTCTACATGCAGAGTAGATCCTCCAGTGCTGAACTATGGCCCATCCTCAAACGGAAACAAGTCTGAGCTGAAGATTGGTGGCATGATAACTTCGCAGCATCATCCATCCTATTTCAGAGTCCTTCTTGGAAGGAGGCTGGAGAAACCCAGCCAGATGGGCGGGGTGCAGTTCTTGTTGTTGTTGTTGTCATCTTAAGTTTGGTGAGAATCAAGATCTCACTAAGGCACAAGGATGGTGTGGCAGCCAGACTGATTTCAAAACCTGGCCATTGTGACTTGGAAGCTGCTGGTGCTATAATCAGGTCCTGGTTTCTAGTTCTAATAACCTCCTGGACAGCATCTCTTCTCTTTGGGCCTTGGCCCTGTAGGCTTCTGACTCTTGATAATCCAGTTGGTGCTGCTGGACAGCTCCGCTCCTGTTCAGCTCTTCAGTTGTAAAAATAAATAAATGAGAAAACTTCCTGGCTCAGCTGATCTGCTTCCCTTGCCTAGATTGTAAGACTGAAACAGATCATGGAAATGAGGGAGCATCTTTCTCTTTTTTAATGCACCTGTGCAGAGTAAAAATATTGCTATCATTCTCATTTTCTGCCTTCTGGCAGATTCAAACAACAACTTTGATGATTTAATTGTGTGTATGAGTGCACATACACACAAACACGATAAGACCATTAAGGTTGTGATTTGAACTGCATGTTACATGATTCTTTGATATAAACCAGGCCTCTGGTTTAGAGCTTTGTGTAGCAGAATTGTGTTCTCTGGAACTGGGATGGGAGCCATTAAGTCTAGATGAACCATATTGCTAAATATGCAGTAGAGTTAATGTGGCAGCTGATCTGGTCATTACCATCTGGTCTAAGAGGAAGGTGGTGTTACCCTCTTACTCCCTGAGCTATGTGAGGTTTTGTTGTACTGCCACAGGCTGAGCCAATGTTGTGACTGCTGTCTCCACATGACAAACTCAGGCTGGATCAGATTTTGTTGCACTTGCTCTAACATGCTCAGGCTCAGCTGAGTGCAGAAATCCAATCTGTGATGAATTAGGCTCAAACTGGACATGATGCTAAATGTGTCATTGGCAACCATCTCAGTTTTTATATGTACATAAAATTAATAACACATATGGGAGGCAATTTTCATTGGGTATGCAGCACATAGAAAGGGGAGTTTTACCCCTCTCCTCCCCAGTCAACAACAACAACAACAACAACAACAACAAAATTCCCTAGCAAGAATCTTCAAAGAACAAGATCATCTATGTATAAAAAAATAAGAAAAAGGCACCATACTGGTGAAATGGGAACAGACCTACCAGGCAATCTGTTGAGGTAGATTTTCTTCTCTCTCTCTCTCTTTTTGCTTTTTAATCTTTTATGTTCTACATTATAACTGGTTCTCTCATTACCTTTTTCATGCGATAAGTTGATTGAGAAGTGTTGAGACTGTAAAAATGAAATTACGTGAAATAATTGATTTTAGAAAGTAAACAAAGAAATTCCCCAGTGCTCAAAAGAACAGCTTTCTCTTATCACATGGCATGAAAACAGGATTTGTTTTCATTCAGGAGAAAGTACAAAACGTTGCTCGAGTGAGCCACAAAGTAACTGCCCAGCTATATGAATGATTTTGAGACTTTGACCTATCTCTGTGTGCTTGTGCTGGCAAACGAAGGATGCAAATGCAACACTGGGCATTTCCAGATCATTAGTTACTGTGCTGAGGCCTACAGAATCTTTGGGTGATCAATGGCGGCATGGGGACTAATTGTGGCAGCTGGCCAAACCCATCTGGTTGTTTCCCTTTAGACTTGGCCAGAGTATAGCAAGGAAAAAAGCTATAGAACAGTGGCTCCCACATCACACAAATAACACACAAATCAGGATGTCAGTCTGAATCATAGGGTAATGTAAGGGGAAATCATGCTGTCCCAATATCCTTGGAACATCTAGTCCAGCAGTCACTTAACCTTATGTCCTGCTGACTTGAAGCATTCCCACAATGTGGCGGCCAATGGTGGGACTGAAGAAAAGCTCAGTTAATGATGCCAGGACATGAGATCCATCAGATACACATCACAAATGTGAAAGAGAGAAGTCATTGTGAGGCTGTTTACAGTGACAGGCCTCTGCTTCTTGTAACGAGTACCGTAGTTCTGCCCTAAGTTTTTGTTCTTACTGGAACTCTTCATGAGTTTGCTCGAAAGATCTGCTGTGTACCAATATGAGCTTTAGAACCGTATTAAGCCCCGTGCACTTAATACCATCACTGTGCTCGCAAGCAGAAGCAATTACCATTTACAGTGAAGTGCTCATTATTGCAAGCACAATGAGGCAAAAATGGCAGTCACGATGGAGCAGGGTTAACTATCATTACACTGTGTTCTACACCTCACTGGCGCCTCCGAAAACCAGTCTAAATATATTTACTAAATAAGTTTGTGACCAGCCCTCTAATTGGCCCCAAGTTCCATGGGGAGGCATGAGCAAGAAGGATGATTCCGAAAGGAGTATTAGCAGCAATTAATTCACGTACCATCGAGAGTTTAGTGCCTTGTGAAAAGTTATTTTGCAGACAAAGCCTATACATTTGCTTCTGTTGGAGGTGATGACTATTATTATACCCCTGGATAGCATGGAAGAAAGCCTTATACTCTGTAAAAGATTAAAGAGACTATATCACTTTTTACATAATGCTGTATATGGAAATAGGATATGAATACTGAATGAACCTGGGGGATTTTTTTCTCTTTGGCAAAAAAGCTCTAACCTTCTTTAACCCATGTCAAACAGGCAGAATTGCTACAAGCTTTTACAGAATATTTGATGAAGATTTCCCCCTATAGTAGCTTCCCCAACTTTAAATAATTTATTTCAAACCACTTGCCAAACATTTTGGAGGGGGAGGCGGAATACAGGCTGGCACAATCCTCTTTTTATTATCGATCCATTACCTAAGCATCTTTTTTTTAAAATCACCTTGGACAGAACATTTGTGTTTAAAACTGCAGTGGTTTCTGAAGATGCAGGCATGCTTGGTTTAAACAGAAAGTTTCTGGCATCATTAAAAAAGGGAGTTTAAAGAAATGCATGAAGGCCCAAATATTTTATAAGCAACCCGCGCATGCGCAGACATGGGTTGCGTTCTGCTCATGTTGCGAATGGGGTTCCAGAACTGATCCCATTCACAACCAGAGGTACCACTGTATTCTGGAAATGTAAGTCCAGTTTTTTTCCTTCCTTTAATTTTTATTGGGGCTCCCAAGAAGTGGAGCCCTAAGCTATAGCTCATTTAGCTTATACGTAAATCCGGCACTGGTGGTGTGTATTGTGCCTCCAGTCCCAATTTTTGTCTTCATTGCTCAGTTCTGATATCCCAGTGAAACTCTTGACTCAGCCCTGACAGAGAGCAGCCAGGTCACACGCTGTATGAGAAGACTTGAAGGGGGGAAAAAGAAGCACGCCAAATAAACATCCAAAATCAAGTCACTATTCAGTCTGACCTAGGAGCGAAAGTGATTTCAGTGCACTGAACCTATTCACTGAATGTTTTCCCATTGAGCCCTGTACAATGTTGAAGGAAACCTGCCCTTGGATTAAAGGCATGTGCAACTCAGAGAAGGGTCTGAAGGCATGCACAGTGTTTCTACTGATGAAGCAGAGTAAATCTGGACCATGGAAGTGGGGTGGGAGACTGCCTGGGAACTGTATATAAAACTGTTCTGAGCTCCTCAGAGGAAGAGCAGAGTATAAATACAGTGGTACCTCGGGTTACATATGCTACAGGTTACATATGCTTCAGGTTACAGACTCCGCTAACCCAGAAATATTACCTCGGGTTAAGAACTTTGCTTCAGGATGAGAACAGAAATTGTGTGCCGGTGGCACAGTGGCAGTGGGAGGCCCCATTAGCTAAAGTGGTGCTTCAGGTTAAGAACAGTTTCAGGTTAAGAACGGACCTCCGGAACGAATTAAGTATGTAACCAGAGGTACCACTGTAAAATGAGGACACACTTCATATTTTAATTCGAGGAGATGCGGTGGGGGTGTGTGATAATGGATTCCCTACCTCCTCCCCAGGTGTCTTTTGTACCCTCTTTTGATCAACAGAACAGGATTGCTGTACACAATCTTATGTACATAGCTTAGGGTTTTACTTTTAAATAAAATGAAAATTCTAAATAAATTTAATATTAAGTAAGTCAACTATCCACTATTGACATGTATAGAATGCTGAAATCAAGAACATCACAATGCAGGTGGACCCATGTGTCCAATTTTCATTCTTTCTTTTTAATACCCAGGAAAGATGTATTTGTTTTAACAGAATTCATATACCACTCGATTGTAATAAAACCTCTATGCAGTTTACAATAAATATTAAGACCATCAACAAAACAGTAAAAAGTGACCAATTAAAACATTTAAAAGATAATTAAAAGGAACAATAAAAAAGATAAAAATGCATCAACAGCTATGTTTCTGGATAGGCTTGTCCAGAACAAAAATGTTTTAAGAGAGTATTCTGGAGAGGAGGCAGTTCCAATAAGCTTGTCCACATTGTCAGGTTGCACTAAGTGGGGAAAAATATTGGTGGCCTACTGACAACCAGGACCAATTCTGATAGCACCATGACATTCAGATTTCAACTCTTCTCCTTACCTAGAAATGTCATAGGGGATGCTTGGACAAAACATCTGGTGTGTTTGAATGAATAATTTTGCTCTAGTATCCTCTGTGACAGGCATCCCCAAACTCAGCCCTCCAGCTGTTTTGGGACTACAATTCCCACCATCCCTGACCACTGGTCCTGTTAGCTAGGGGTGATGGGAGTTGTAGTCCTAAAACAGCTGGAGGGCCGAGTTTGGGGATGCCTGCTCTGTGACATCGCAGAGGATTCTGGAGTGCATCTCTTAATTTGAATACCAATTCACTGGCGCTTCTAAAATATCGCTGCCCCAAGTGATCAGTTGCACTATTTTTTGCATTCAGATTGACCCTGAAGCTGTACGCCGGCTCCCTCGGCCAATAAAGCGAGATGAGCGCCGCAACCCCAGAGTCGGCCTTTACCTTTACCTATCCCTCCTAATAATCTCATTATTTTCCAGCTATGTGTGCTTAGCGGTATACAAAGTACATTTCACAAGCTTTACTTTGCTACAAATGTCATTTAGGATTTTAACAGGTGGCACCATGAGTGCATATTTGATAGTTCCCACAAAAAGTAATTCATTTCAAGTTGTAAAGCTTTCGAACTATTTCAGACCCCCCCCCGACCTTTTCATATGAGCCAACCAAGAGCCACCATATTAAAGGAGGCAGCCTTTTATTATTAGTCGTCTTGAAAGACTGCAGCTGTTCCCACAATCTTTTGTTTACCCTTTATTTGAATTCTGTTGTTTCTTGCTTGCACAGCCCTTGTTTAGACATTTTCCTTCATAAATTCAGCATTGACATTGATATCTTCATAAACCTTATTTTTTTTTCTGGGTAAGAAAACCACAACATATTAAAAATACAAAAGTCTCAAAAGTACACTTGCTATTTCTGTTACCTATTTATTTCCTCTGAGACTGCACAGTAT
Source organism: Podarcis tiliguerta (assembly GCF_965153285.1). NCBI lineage: Eukaryota > Metazoa > Chordata > Lepidosauria > Squamata > Lacertidae > Podarcis > Podarcis tiliguerta. The sequence continues at coordinate 70,167,001 of NC_139537.1, forward strand.
ATGTAAACCCCCTGTGTAGGAAGTATTTCAGAATTCCACATAAAGCATAACATAATAAATGTTGCTAGAATTCCTCTTTTCTTGACACTCATTGGAAACTGTCACAGAAACTTATATACCAGTTCTATAAAAATGAATACTGGCAACAGCCACAGAGTGGCATGCACTCCCACAATGTTTTCCAGCATGTGGTAGAATCTGCTTGGTAACTGGTCTGTGTGGGAGCAATCCCAAAGGACTATGAATGCCCCCCTTACTCTCCTCAGGATGGGATATTTATGACAAGGAAATGTTGTGTTTCCCCCAGAAACCGAAGACAGCACAGTTTTAAATGGGCAACACAAATTGTGCGATGTATATATATATTGCCTTTCGCTTTTATATCCAGCTGGGTGTAAATTTGCAATTATCAAATGAAGTTAGTGCTGTATATTAAAGACAGCTGTCTTATTGTGGAGCTTCCTTCAGGGGCTTCAGAGCAGCTGGAAACTATATTTGTGAAAGATTTCTGAAAGATAAGGGATTGGATCGAATGGTGTTGCTTAGCGGATGGTAAGGCTTCCGCCCGTGAATTGGGGAGGGAAGCCATTTTCATCCATTTCCCCTCCCACCTGTAGCTCCACCCCCATATATCTGCCCTGGAGGGTCACCAGAACAGATTTAGGGGAGCATAGGAGGTTGGAGGTGGGAGGAGGAATGACTGACAACAGCTTCTGCTCCTCTGTTCGGTTGACGGAAGTCTTACTGTTGACTGACACTGTTGAATACATCCCTGTGCCTTCTTTGTAGATGCAGAATACACAAAGTCAATCTGTTGGCCCTGTCAGCTGGAGAATCATAGTTATGGTCAAATATGAACCTCTTTATTCAAGTGCAGCCCTCATAGATGTTCGCTTTTGGTTCACAGCCAGAGACATTGGATATTGGGTTAAATACAAGACTAGGGCGAGTTTAAGATTGCTGCCAGTTTCCTGGCTCCTTTGTCTCCAATAGGCAGATATTCAACAGGATTGGCATGGAGATGCAGAGACGGGAGAAGTTCCATTTGTTGAATTATTGCTAGATGTGAAAGAGCCCTGACAATTAACCCCCCAAATTGTAGCAAACTGCTTCTGAGTATGTGTTACTGCACAACATAAACATGCTTTAATACACCTACAAAGAAAATTAAGAACTGCCTGTCTTGAAGAGATTCAGGTAAATGGCTGTAGGTCGATAAGGCTGTATTCATCCTGTTTTTTCCTTCTTTTATGCAGGGTGGATTGCTATGCTGGGAGCAATATGGCTTCTCGTGTTAGCCAACATTCAGGATTTTGAGATGATTCTGAGTAGAGTGGAATGGGCAACACTCCTTTTCTTTGCAGCACTGTTTGTTTTAATGGAGGTAAGAAGAAGAGTTACGCTCCCCCCCAATCCCTGTAAGTTTTGATGCCTTGAAGTCGATGGTAGAATAATAGTGTGTTAGGAGATCTTTGCACGCTCACACAGGAGAGGAGATTGCAATAGGCCATTCCTTTGAAATTGAAGAGGTGTGTATGCTACAGCACTCTTGTTAATATGAGATTCTAGATTTCATTGTATATGCAACTTCAGTGCCTATTATTATGACAAGCGGAATATGTATGGAAGGAAGCCTTGTGTACCCATCCATTGGGTCCCAGTCAGTGTGGCCTTTTACTGTTACCTTTTAGCCCAAGAGTGAAAAAGCAAGCTTTGACCACCCTCGCAATGTTACCCTTACTATTCCTTAGAAGGGAATGGCATCCATTTCTTTGCATTGCAGAAAGTAATCAGATGAAGTCAGTGACGTGGTAAAGCAAGGCCAAGGCTTTGCTTTTGCTGCTTCTGATAAATCCATTGCTTTGAAATGACAGAGACATGAATGCTACAGGTCTCTTTTGTTAACATGAGTTTCTAGATTCCATTGTATATGCTACTTAAATGCCCATTGTTATCACAAGTGGAACATGTGTGGGCAGAGGGTTTGTATATTGCAGATTGCCTTGTGCTGGTGCCTCATTCTTCACCAGAAGTTAAAAACCAGCCATTTATTTATACTGTAGAGAGTAAACGGGTGCAGTCAGGGACAGTGGCAGAGAAAGCTGATTGGGAGCCTGGGGTGGCATATGTGCCCTGCGCCCAGCGGTGGGGCCAGCTGCCCACAGGGCAGGGTGGAACATTCCGTGGGACCTCCAAGGTGTCTGCCTGCCTCCTCCCACTCAGCTACCCTACAGCTGATGGGGGAGGCTGTGGGCGGACAGTTTCAGGGAGTGCGGTGCCTGCGGGCACCCAAGCCACTGTGACACTCCCAGGAGAGACACGTGGCTCAGGCGTGCTGCAGGCCCCACCGATGAGTGCTGCCCACCACATTGTCACACCCCCTCAGTGGTGACACCGGGGCGGCCCCCCCACCGCACCCCCTTCCTCCGCCCCTGGTCAGGGATCCACTAAGGTAGGGCTAAGGCTTTCTTTGCTTCTGGTAAATCAACTGTCTGGGATAGGTTTTCTCCCTCTGCCACCTGTGTGCCAGATTGCATCCCATTGACTTTGCATTCAGTGGAAGCCACTGAGAAATAAGGAAGCCTTCACCTGCATATTTATCTTTGTTCTCTTTCTTGGTTACATAGAATCTGGGTTTTAAGAACCCGATAGAAAGAGAGAAATCATGTTGTGAATACCTTTCAGGAAGGGAGGAAGGTGTATGGAGGGACACATTGTACAAACACCAGAATCCTTGTCACTGAGTGCCAGCATGTGCTTTACTGCAACACGTTTGCTTAACCACAGTGCACTGTTTTCATGGAGAAAGTAGAGGAGGACTGTTAGGACAGAACTGAGACAGAGGCTATATCTTTTTCAAGTGACCTCAGCTGTTTGTTTTCCAGGGCCTATGTGTCATGTTCACTCATGTTTCTACTGTATGGATGCATGGACCAAGGGACCATTTTGTTTCCCCAAATGCTGAAACGGAGCCTGAATAGAACTGTGCTCAGTGCATACCTTGTGTAGTAGCTCTGATGTACACACAAAAAATATGCAAGATTCCTTGTTGAAACAGAAGGGCTAACTCCGTATTTGTTGTGCATGTGGAACTGTCATCTCCACTGAAGTGACTAGAGAAGTCTGAATTGGCCGCAGCTGCATATGTCATTCTGAAGACCACACATCCAGTTGCGGCATAAAGGAGTTTGCAGCATATCACTGTCTCCTGATAAAAGGATGGAGACCCTTAAAAGGAGTCTATACCCTTTAGTGTCATCAACCTAAGTTAGAAAGACTGCAGGATGATCATAATGTCTGTTCAGGCTTGAAAGAGCAATTTCTTCACAGTACATTTCCCAGTTTCAGTAAATATTATTTGCACAATCATATAGCCAGCTTGAGAAACAGAGCTCAGAGACAACGCAGGACATTGGCTATAGATGTTTAGTAGAAATAGAAACTTTTCCTGTGCTTGCCAGTGTTCCGTTCCTATGTCTCCAATGGGGAAAAAATTAAATAAAACCGGCAAGGGGGAAGCATTTTTCAGGGGGAGCAGTTAACCACTCTACTGATTCTCACCTTTAAGAGTCATTGAGTACCTAGACTGGCGTTAGCAGCACAGGGCTGTGAATTCAGTATTTTCCTTGCAGTGTCCTGATCTATCCTTGAAAAACAAGCCGGTTCAAGAAGACGGAATCAGTATGTGTGTCTATAAACTCCAGCAGATGGAGTGTATTAGGGCTGTGTGCTTTCCCCAGAAATCTTATTCAGGACCCAATCCAGTGTTTTGAAATGAAACTCAAAGTGACTTACAAAAACGAACTTGAAAAACTGATAGCTTTTAGCTGGGGTTTTTTTTTTTTTGGGGGGGCAGACATTCTCTGTAGGTCTGACGGCTTATGGCACTCCAGTTGTGGCTTGTGGTGGTGTTTTCAATGCCATTCGTCACTGAGTATTCAGTCCTTGACTTAACAGTGAAACAGAGAAAGAAAGTTCAACAGGTTTGAGCTACTGGGAATTAAGGTTATTTAGGTGGTTCTGTCAGAGGCATCTGTACTATATACTCCTTCTTTATGTCACTGCAAACATGATGTTTGCTTGTTATTTTATGTGTTTTTGGTTTACCCGCTAGAGCAGTTAATGCTTGAAACAAGCAGACAGTTGAATGTGTACTGTGTCTTGGAAACTTGAGGAGGATGCACTTTCTGATTCACATTTACTGTAGGTGGTGGCTTGGGTGTGCTACTGTTCCACCTGTATTTGGGGCAGTAAACATGTAGCCGTGATTCTATAAACAGGAGATGCATATCACCATAGATTTGGTGGACATGTGTCATAGCAACATCTGTGAACCCAGTCTGCCATATAAAGTCTAAAGCATGATTCCGATGTTATTTCCAACATAGGCAACAGCTGGAAAGAGCATCCATGTTAATTCCCATTGAATACCTGATGATGATGATGATACCCCACCCATCTGGCTGGGTTTTTTTTAGCTACTCTGGGCGGCTTACAGCATATCTAAAATCATAATAAAAACATCAAGCGTTAAAAACTTCCCAATACAGGGCTGCCTGGAAACACTGGGTGCATGTTATTGTAGCAGATTCACAGCAGTGTATTCAAAATGGACAACCCCCTTAAAAAACAAACAAACATTCAAAACACCATTGTTTGGGTGCCTGAGATATCAAATAATGGTAAAGTACATTCTGACTGAGGATGAAAGAAGAGTCAGTAATAGAATGTTTCAAGTTGATGGAGCTGTCTTGAGGGATGTGGAAAGTTCTTTTGTTTAGAAGAGAATGATATCTGAGATTTGTGAGGGTCTGCATTTCAAATACTAATTCCAAGAAAGTAACTGGTTATATACTTTTTTGCTACAGACCACTAGCTACCTTTACAGATGTGAAAGCTTTGAACCTAAGGCTTTTGCACAACTGCTGAGCTACACAACTGGGATTACTTGAAACAACTATGATGTCTGAAACCAGTTGTGCATAACGAAAAAACTGGAACAGAAAGGGCTATGTAGAGGTCCCAGAAATTTACTTTAGAATGCAGGTCATCTTTAGGAGTATCTCCTAAAAACTACAGACCACATGAAGACATTATAACGATCTCTATCCTGGAAATCCATGTTCTTATTAGTTTTAGCAAGGAGTGGAAACCCTCCCACCAAACTATAGTAACAAGAAATGGGGAAAAGCCCCCTAAAAGCCAACCAATAAATAAAAAAATTAAGAAAGAACATAATTTCCCAGAGTCCTTGGGTAGGAATACAAATCTGCTCATGGTTCTTCCTGGTATATGAATGGATTTGGTCAGGTGGGACTGTCTGGGTAATTTTCAAAGGTGGAACTTTAAGCGACTCCCCAGTGATTAGATTTCAAACAGTGTTCCTAGAAGAAGAGATGTGATTTTTAAACTTTGAAGTATTGCTTCAAATGGGAATAGAATGTCTGCATTATTGCCTTTTGATTAAATGTGGTTTCCAGAGCAACAAGTACAAATCAGTGTATTTTCTGCTAGGAGTACTAATCTCTTCAACGCTGCTAGTTATGCTGCATTTTAGGTTGATATATAGCAATGTAGGTAACAATTTGTTTTTTGCCGTTCTAGAGTTTCTAACTTCCTGGGTTATGCCAAATCAACAACTTCATCACATAATCATAGCTGCAGCTTCCATGTTCTTGCTGTGAATTTTGCCCACACTGAGGTGGACTTGCCCAAAGAGATGAAAACAAAAGAAAGGCAGGAGCCCCCTGTTATTCAGGGGCTCTTAAGTGCCCATGCAACTTGATTTAATATGACCAACCCCATCCTTTTGTTAGTGAAACTTCATATGCTGATGACCCCAAGCCAGGGCTATTTGTCCTGAAGGCTCTATGGCCTTTCTGTTTACTGGATCTGGAAACTGAGCCAGAACTCTGAAAACATCTCTGAAGTTGTTGACGAGATAACTGCTTTCTGGCTCAGTTAAGGGACAAGGTAAATGTGGACCATCACAGTTATTTTGTGAGGGACAAAATAGGCAAAGTTATAGCTTTAATAATTACATTAATAATTGATAGTTAACTTAATAATTAAGTAACCAACTTTTAGTATAATTCTTACCATGAGAAGTTTGTTCGATGAAAGTTTAATTGAACCAACTTCTCTTGGTAAGAATTGTAATAAAAGTTAGTGGATCAAATATTGCCTTGCTTATTGGTAGAATATCTGGTTTGAAGGGAGGAGTGAGCCACCAAAACGGCAATACAACTCTGTACTAAGGGCTATTTTACATAAACATTTAAAGTGTTTATTTTATAAATGTTGATTTTTCCTCCCCACATCTAGGCTTTGGCTCACCTTCATTTAATAGAATACATTGGAGAACAGACAGCTTTATTAATAAAGGTACCATTTATAATAACATCTTACGGTGCAGAAATGGAGAATCCTCTTTGTTGCATATATACAAAGTATTATATTATTAAACTGCAGGGTACATTCTGATGTCAGGGATACAAAGAGGATGCATTGGGCTCTTTTATGTGTTACATTGCGTGGACAGGCAGATTCCTCCCAACCGCAGGCAATGCCCGAGCGGAACAATGACTCAAGACAACATGCTATGGGATTAAAATTGGCCACAACTTTATTAAGTTTCAGATGTAGGGTGACCTTGGCTCAGGCATTGGACGTTTATCCTTTCCAGTCCCCAGCCGGGGATCTGGGAGACTTCAGGGTTATCCAGAATGTGCGGGGATTGGGCTAGCTCTGGAGAACATATGTTCAAGCAGAGAACCCACCCCCTGTTTCGCCGCAACGGGAGAGCAATGGTAACCTCTCGGCATATGGCCAATGCCTCCCCTCAAGACGCCTTTAATGGGGAACCCTGGGATCACCGCCGCAAGGGGGGGGGCATGGGTCACCGCTTCACGCCCCCCCCCCATTTAGGAAGATAGATTAAAGGATTTCACCCAAGGCCTGAAATTGCCAAAGTTGTGACGTTTTGCTACAGGGAAGGCAAAACCTGCCAATGCAGGAAAATTCCTTTGCGGCCCTTCAACAGCAACCCTGACGTAGCAGGGCCTGCCTACCTGTGGAGAAGTGGTTAACCTGCAAAAGAAGACTTAACTGAGGGAGGGGAGGGTGGGAGAAGCTCTGGAGCTGACTGCCACTTCGCAGGTAAGAGTCACCTTCTGTTGTGTGGGCAGGACGGTCCCTCCCCTTACCTGGCCAATCCTCTGGCAACACCTCCCCAGGTGGGGTTGGGTGATTGGCTGAGGTAGGTGGAGATATTCAGCCTAGGGAGGATGAAGCCAGCCCAAACTACCAGGAGTCGCACTGGGATCCAGGGGGCTGCACACGACCACACAAAAGGCATCTCCCATTTGATGTGGGGAATGGTCATTTCTCCTATCCGACCCTGGATGCAACAAAATTATGAACACCTTCAGCAGTGAAATAATGGATTCCCCCCTTTTGGATATGCGGTGTAAAGCAAGCTCATTACAAAGAGATACAGACTGTTTCCTATCTCAGATGACATTAGTGGTATTTAGCACTAGGAGACTATTAGTGCAACTGTGCAGAGAGCCAATGTCAGGAGTCTGCACTGTTGGGAATCCAATGCATCCTGTGCCACAACTCAGAGGGCACCTGTCCTTTGAAAACCCAAACACGTCCCTTCTACTCCTTGCTTTGCTCTCTTCAAGAGAGAGTGAGAGAGCAAGGAGAAGCATCAACCTTAACAGACCTTTTCTTCTCCATCTTGTCGGTGCTGTAGATGGAACCCAGAAGGAAATGTCTGCACAGCAGCAAGGTGGAAGACTTGGGGCTGCTCCCCCTTCCCTGAAACAGGAGCTCACATTGACTTTAGATTCACATAGGGAGAGCTGTTAAGACCTTGATTAGAGGTGGGGAACTTTGGACCCACAGGCTTCATTAGGCCTGCTATGTCTCCCTGTATGGCCCATGAGGCCATTATGGTCACACCTTACCCAACTGCCTTCAGGTGTGGGGCTGTTAAAGTTGCGGTGGCACCTGCAACTCCCCTTGTTAAGGCGCTTTGAAGGCCTAACTATCAGTTGATTGTTGGGTCTTCAAAGTGCAGTGCAGGGCTCTGTGCAAACACTGATGATGAGCTGATTGTTGGTGCTTGAAGAGAGCCCTACACATCCATCATCACTTGCCTGTTGGGGCTTCAGAGACCAGCCTTGATAATCAACAGGAATTGTCTGGGTCCACCAGGAACTTCCTAGTGCAGCTGAAGGGACTGGAAGATGTCACTTGAATTCAAAGTCCTTCCTTGAGCCCTTTAAATCTAAGTCACTGCCCCTGGCACAGAAGAAGAAGAAATCTCCATTTATAAGCTGGAATTTCCCCCTCTCTCCAGAGGAGGTAGTTTAGTCAGACAATTATTATACTGTTTTTACTTTTTTATGCACTTGGAGGTCACATCTGTTTTTAAAGCATTGGGGTTGATTTATGTGGGAAATCTGCACAATTTTGGCTTTAGTTAAAAAAGAGAAACCAATGTGGCAATTTTGGCCACAAAATAATATCTTTCAGGGCAAAGGGGACTCTAAATTTTCTTTCTTTCTTTCTTTCTTTCTTTCTTTCTTTCTTTCTTTCTTTCTTTCTTTCTTTCTTTCTTTCTATACCAGGTGGTCCCTGAAGACCAACGCTTGACAGTTGCAATCATTTTAGTGCTCTGGGTCTCTGCCCTGGCATCATCCCTCATTGATAATATTCCATTCACTGCTACAATGGTAAGTTGCATTTTCTTCTGTTAAGGGGTTGAAGGGGAGAGAAGTACAAAAACATTAGTGTATACCTGGGCCAGTGAAGCTTTCCTTCCAGTCCTCACAAATATGAGTTTACAAAAGCCTCTTTATTACCAAGGGGTCCCTTTTGATAATGTGTTGGGATGCCAGATTTAAAAGTTATGGTACAATAAAAAGAAAAGTGTTTGAGATTCAAGCTTAGTGTCTTTCTTTTCTTGACTACCTTGAAAAACTGTATCCCACACCATGCAATTTCACCTGCAGACTTCCAGTACTTTTAATTATACTCTTTTAACCTTGGGCTAAAGGCCAGAAATTCCAGTGTTAGTGCGACACAGTTATTCAACAATAACAAGAAACAGATATTCCAAATCTGAAATCACGTTCAAGTCAAGGCTACCTTCCTGATGCCGATTACAGCTCTATTTCACTTAGTGACACAGACGAAATTGTGGCATGGAGGCAGTATTGCTGTGGCTTTTGTATTGCTTTTAAATGTAGGAAACTGCGTTACAGGGCAGCTATAACTTCATAATGCAGAATTTGAACAGTGCTGTTTCCGTTGCTTGCAGAAGGAGAGGGATTAAAGGCTAACAGCGACTAGCATCGCATTGAGAAGTCAAACACATAATTGCAGTGTTGGATACGTAGAGAAGCCAGCCTTAAGGACCCTAAGCCTAGTGCCTCAGAGAAAATCAATTTTTCAGATAAACAGAGATTGATCAACTGATACGGAAAGTCTTCCAAGAGCAAGCTATAAACAATAAGACACATGGAGAGAGAGAGAGAGAGAGAGAAAAAAAACACATTTGAAAACAGAATGGCCATTGTAAATTAGTTTTCTTCCTCCTCCCCATTGTGTAGGCCCAGTTATTGTATATACCCTATCATATTGTATATACCCTATATACCCTATTGTATATACCCTATAGCATTCCTAGGGCATTTCCTGTGACAGGAAGCATCCATGATCCCCACTGTTATACTTCCAACAGCTTTAACCTCCAGTGCAGACCCTAATTTGGACTGGCTTCCTTATATACCTTAGCCATGATAGGATGTCCTGTTTGCTTTCTACTCAAATGTTAAACCTGAGTCTACATGAGGAGCCCTTCTTTTTAGTGCAGTCTCTTTTGTGCTAGTATTTGCTGAGGGACTATCGGTCTCAGGGGCGGAGGAAGGGTAGTGCGGTGGGGACGGGCCACCCCGGGTGTCACCAGTGAGGGGGGTGACAAAATGCCCGGCGGCACTCACTGCGGGGCCTGCAGCGCACCTGAGCCACGAGTCTCTCCTGGCAGTGACGCTGTGGCTTGGGCGCCCACAGGCTCCGCACTGCCCCAAACGGTCTGCCCACTGCCTCCCCCCAGCTGTAGGATGGCTAAGTGGGAGGAGGCAGGCAGACTCCTCGGAGGCCTTGCGGAGCGTCCTGCCCCGACTCATCCTGCCCCACAGATGGCTGGCCCCGCCCCTGGGCGCAGGGCATGCATGCCGCCCCAGGCGCCCAATCGGCTTGCTCCACCGCTTAAATGCTCAGTCCATGAAAAAATAGTAACCATAGGATAAAATGTTCCCCACTTTCCTGTCAGGATCAAGGATTCAAACATAGCCTTTCTTGAAGTTATGGTGTTTTGTTAGCATTTGGACCAGGGAGAAAATTCATTTGCATTTGGGATCCTCCCAGAATTTCCATAAAAGAAGCCTACCATGATTTTTCCCTGAATGTTTGACCCAATGCAAACAGAAACACCATCACTTTTTTTTTTAAAGGAACAAAAAGTTAGACACCAAGCTCATTCTGGTACAACCCGCCTCTACTCGATTGTGCTGTAGCTGGCCATCAGGTGCGATCGATGTATAATAATTTTGTTTATTTAATGTATATAATTTAAATCACTTGCCATCATCATGTGATCTCAGGGCAAATCATAACAATTTAAAATGCAATACCAATAAGGACAAAACAAGTAAAATATAACTATATAGAGTGGAGTAAGTCATTTGTAAAATACTACATTAGTATGGAATATTTTAATCAATATTTACCACTTATTGCCTACAGATTCCTGTACTTCTCAACCTCAGTCAGGATCCTGATGTGAACCTACCTGTGAAGCCCCTAATCTTTGCACTGGCTATGGGTGCCTGTCTTGGAGGTAAGCTTTGATGTCAGGCTGTGATCCAGTACAGAGGTGATTCTACTGTCTTGTCCCACATCCTGATGGACTTGAGATAGCCTGGGAGAAGGAGGAGTGGAAAGATGATTATGCGTTTGTATGTTTCCTGGTTTGTTTGTTTCCTTGTTTGTTTACATTTCCCCTCACATTCAAAACAATGGGAGACAAAGAGGTGGGAGAAACGTAGCCATGCTCAGAAACATGTCTAAAGCTATTCCCACTGCACAACGGAAATTTTACCCTGCACACAGCCTGTGTCCTCCTCAGATTTGCTCCAGAGGGTTCGGTGAACTCTTAGAACAGATTTAGGGAACATGTGGAAGGGGGGAGTTGAGTTCCATTGCACAAGTGTAAATCCTTGCACTGAAAGAGCACATTAGTTGGATACCACCCTATGTGGATATGATGGACACAGAGTTCTTTGGAAAATGTCTCCTCCAGTTGAATGTTTCTTTCTTTGACAAAACAAAACAAAACAAAACAAAACAAAACAGGAGCTGCATGAGCCACATTGGGACTGTGGTATGGGGCAGGTGTACTTTGGCTGACTGTGATTTCTGAGGTTGGGAACAGCTGACCTTTATCTGCTGGGGGTTAACCAGAGTGAGGCCTGCTCTTCTCCAGTCTGCTCCGAAGTCCCACCCACTCACCTTGGCCTGGATTGGCCCATAATTCAAAAGTGAGCCAGCAGAAAAGCCTGCCAATCAGAGCAGCCGGCACATAGATTCCCCAACTGCTTCCCTCCTGACCCTAGCATTACTCCTGGGTGAACTGGAAACTGCTGCACTGGGCTGCAACAGCCAGCCACCCCGTTAAGCAGCCATTTCCACCAAGCATTTCCCTATGAAGCTGTGACTTGTCCCCAGAGGCCAATTGAATAAACCCTGAACAAGGAAGGGTGTATTTTTTCAAATTAAACTTAAACCTGCCGAAAGCTTTTAACCTGTTTGGTTTGTAGGATCTCACTGCTTGCTGGGCCAGAGCTTTAGAGTAAGTAGGTTTTCATCCTGCCTGATTTTGTTATTCGAGCAATCCCACAAAAGGAGCGTTGTGGGTTTGAGTTCATTTGCAATTTAGAAGAACAATATAGAAGAGCCATCTGGTTGCTTTTTAATTCATCTTTATGCTGATTATTCCCTTTCATATTCCATGAATATTGGCTATGAATAAGTTAGAACAGAAAAACTTGCAAGGACAAAACACATAAGAAGCTTTCCTCCCTGCCGCTCTCCAAGTAAGAAGTAAAACAGTGAGCTAACTGCTGCTTTTAGAAGAAAGAATAATTACTATTACGCTGAGTGAGTTTAATGAAACATTCTGAAATGTTTTTGAATTATTTTGTCCCTCCCCCCCAATACAAAAGAGCAACATCTCACTCAATGTTTCATTCACCATTCATTCATTTGAAATCAAATAGGACCACCAATTTTCACTGAAATATTCTTTCTTCAGAGTTCAGTGTAGGGATGTTGGAGGAATCTGTTGAAAGTAGATTTATTTATTTTACATTTACATGCCACCTGATTGTAATAAAACCTCCAAGCAGTTTACAAAATAAACATTAAAACAGTCAACTAAAACAGCTGAAAATTGGCATTTAAAAAAAACATTCAAAAGATAATTAAAATAAACAGTAAGCAAAAACACATGCCAGCATTCTACATGTCAGTTTAGGCTTGCCTAAACAAAAATGTTTTGAGCTAAGGTGCCTGTCTAATGTCAATAGGCAAGGCGTTACAAAGTTTAACTGATGTAACAGTAAAATATTGATTTCTTACAACTGTGGAATACGTTCTGCAGATCAGTGTGGTTGGGGTAAGGTGATCTCACAAGTAAACTGGTCCCAATTAATAATAACCACATTGAACTTGTCCTGAAAACAAACTGGCTGCCAGACCAGTGAAAATTTCTGAGCAGAGATATTATATGGTGGCAGCATACCATAAAATATACAGTATATTCTAAATTGTTATCTGGTGATATTAGTTTAGTGGTATAAATAGGTATGTACTATGTGCTCTTTTCTCCTGTACCTTTATTTGCTTCATAACATTTTTGCCTACACTTTTGTAAGTAAGCAAGCAGATCTGAGCAGCCATTTTAAAGATTCCCTTCCTCTCAGCTCTGCTCAGTCAGTCCCTGCTAACTGTTTTCCTCACAGCTTCCTTCTCCTGACACCTCAGTCAGTGCCTGTGCATTATCACATCAGGAGGTTGGGCACTTGCGTTTATTAATAATAATAATAATAATAATAATAATAATAATAATTTCCTCCATGCCTAGTCCTACTTTGTGGAAATGTTGATGGAAAAACAGATTCTCTCTGGGCTCATTTTTCTAGCACTTGTGCCAAACAGGCAGCTGCATTCCAGAAGTGAGTTTACTCCTCAGGGAGGCATGCATTAAATGTGCCGGGCGCTAAATGTGAAATAGTTCCCTTCATAAACAAAATGTCCCTCCATTAATAAAGTGGTCAACAATGTGGCCTCGTCTGTGGAATAAATATCTGGACCAGTTAATGCCTTTTTCTTCTATATTTCTGTTTCCTAGCTCCTCTGGAGTTGCTACTTTATAAATTCCTTCTTCTTAGCCCCTTCCCACTGATTTGTGCATATTAAAATTTACATTTACTCAAATTTATAGTTGCTATGGTTTAGGGTGAGTAGTTGCATTTTAAAAGCAGTCTATTCCTAGTAGGTAAGGAAAGATTAAGCCACATTTTATCTGGTGGGCTGTGCCTGGTAAGGAGAAAGGCTGGTAAGGCCATCATCTCCTGCAGCAGTGGGGAACTTCTGGTCCATGGGCTAAATTAATCTCACAAGGCTGTTTTCCCCAAGCCACACCCATCTGATGTCATATGTAATGCCCGTCAGCAACCTTTTGCTGCAGCCAATGAGGCTAACTCTCAGCATAGCTGTCAACTTACAGATTTGAAAATAAGGGACCAGCAGCCTCAGACATAAGGGATCAGCAGCCAAAATAAGGGATTTTCAGAGCACAGGTATGTTCGACTTCTGAGCTCCTCCGAGCCAAAGGCAGAAAGCCCAGCCAGCAGCCAAACGAAGCCTCAAGTGGTGGTTCCCACAGCACAGCAACCCGGCAAAGGGGATGCAGCAAGGAAAACCACTGTCACCCTTCCGCTGGGAAGTCCTGAGCAGAGGTGAGTCCCCAGGCAACACGGCTGATTTGATCGGCACAAGGCATGCAAGCTCCACCCCCCAGTTGTTCTTAGACTCCTTATTGGGTGAGCAACGCAACCAAGCAACACAGTTGGAGCCTCCCTCCTTCCTGGCTGGCAGGGAGGGAGGGAGAGGAGCTGCTTCCTTTGAAATCCGGGAAATTTAAGGGACATCATCAATAAGGGACAGCAGGACACGGTGCTGGGATAAGGGACTTTCCCACCAAATAAGGGATGGTTGACAGCTATGACCCTCAGTGCTGCTCAGCTGAAGGTGATCCCTTTTGAAGTTGTCACCTGATGTTATAATGGCATCAAGTGAGTGGCAAGTAGGTGACCACTCCCACCTGTCACATTTGGCCTGCAGCAGGGGGGAGTGAGAGCTATCTCGTGTCTATGGGGCGTTATAAAGCTTCGGAAGAACCATCATCCCATCTATTGCATCTCACCTTTTACAAAATAAATGTTCTTGCAAACCCCCCCCCCCATGTTTTCCCCAAAGCCATTAAGTTTCCAGTGCATTTGAAAGGTTGCTGAAAAGTCTGTCCTGGATTTTCCATCCCTCAGGGAAGTGAGAATGAAATACTTGTGCCAGAGTTGGCATTTGCTTTTACAAATTTTGCTATACTTCACAGCTACAGAGATATAATACATATTTTGAATATTTATTCACACAATAAGGAAAGAATTTTGTTGATGTCAGCATTACACTCTGTTCCCAGGCTCATATCAACCAGTTCGTCTTGGTTTTTTCAAATATATATATTTGAAAAATCTGACTTTCTTTCTAGATTCTCTGTGCCTGCTTAAATCCTGCCAATAAAACATCCATCAAAGGATCTGTGTTTGCACTGACTGTCTCGCTTCCAGTTTCTGTAGTGGTACTTAAGCTAACATCACAAGTCTCCTTTTGTAACCTATCTTGCTCTTCCTTTATTCTCAATTTTTGTCTAAAAATGAAACTTCATGGTCCAGTGCTTGGCTGGTGCCTATTCAGTAGAACTCTTCAAACCTCTCTTACATGTTTGCTGCTTCTGTCTTTTAACACTCCCCTACCATCTGAATATAAGGATTCCTTGTTTGCATCTCTGTGCTTTCTCATCCATTTTTCAAGGTACTCCCATTTACCTAATGGCGTTCTGCCCATGTTTTAAAATTTAATTTGGTCCTTATTTAATGTCCATCCTTTCTACCTATCAGTTATTCTTTCAGTTCGAGGTATAACTTTGTTCTTGCCTCTCTACCTCAAGAAACCATTCATCATCTCAACAATAATTTGCTTCCAGTTTAGCCAACCTGTTATCTGCTTTGAAGGCCATACTGCATCTGGGATCTAGTCTCCAAGCTTTGAATTTCTGTAATACTCAGCCAGCTCTGCTTTGAACAAGCTTCAGTATTTTGCTCTGCCATATTGTTTTCTTTCTAGAACAGAATGTGGGGCTGCCCTTGAAAACTTCTTGGAAACTACTGGCCCATAAACTGGCAACAACCAAATTAGTGGCTGGGATTCTATCTAGAACTATCTAGATTCCTCTGTGTCAGCTCCTAGAGTTGGTGAATTTTTCTGATGTGTCTAGTAACTTCATTATGTAATTTTCAGTGTATCCTGAAGATGCATGTTTTTACTCTGGCCATTGACACTTGAGATATATATTTTAGAACCTATCTGGAGCATTTCCCCCCTCTTTATTTTACTGCCAAATGACTTTAAAAGGAAAATAACTTGGCTTCCTTACCAAAAGGATCATGCAATCTTTAGGTTCGCAAAGATGCAGGTTGTACAATTTCTCTTTTGGAGAGTTTTTGTTTGCTTGGTTTCTCTTGTAGCTGGAAGCCAATGCTGCATAGCTCCTTGCTTGTTCCTGGAAGCACAGAGAGAAGGAAACCTGCTAAGATCCATCCCCACTTTGGTTAACACTTTCATGTACGCAAGTGTGGGCCAGTAACTGTATATTACAACACAGTCTACAGCCATTATTCAGTCTACAGGGGAAGCTCTGTCCTCCCCATCTGCAACTCTCCTCAGGGTCCCTTCCAACTCTACAGTTCTATGACTCTATAACTCTCCTAATTGACCTCTGGGGCCCTGGGTTAGGGAATATGCACATCCAGTACTTTTTTTTCTGCTGGAACTCACTGAAACTCAGTTCTGGTACCTCTCAGGTGGGTGCCATTGCCATTCTAAGAGAACAAGGGAAGCATTCATGGTGAGTTCCAGCACCTCTTTTTCTAGAAAAACAGCACTGTGCACATCAGGTCTGAATTCAAGCTTGACTACCCATGGCTTTGGCCTATTGCACAAAGTATAGCCAGTTATTGATGCAATGATGAGAAAGTGTTGCTGCTGTTAGTATGAACATAGCCATTCCCGGCTATCTTCTGATACATTAAGGTGCTTTGCATTACGAAAAGAGGAAGACTGTAAGAGAGCAGAGATGGAATTTGTGTCCAGTCAAAGCCAAGTGATACTTGGCATCAGTAAATCCTGATAGTGGTAAGATGCCAGAATGTGCTGTCATTTATATAACACAGATTTGCAGATTTTAAAAATGAGAGCAAGAAAGATGATGGAAAAGCATCCATCCATAATGGACTGGTAGATATCACAATGGATAGCAACTGGAAAACAGATGAAGATAGAATAATAGTGAGACGGCAAATGAAACATGTCAAGTGTACAGTCACCGTGAAGCATTAGGAAAATATTTCCTGTTAGCAAATTCCCTGTCAAATTGCTAGAATTCATATGTAAATCTGAGCATGAAGATGGTCTTAAAGTTGTGTGGATGAATGTTTGTCAATTCCAATTTCCTTTCTCGTTTGGTTTTGGCCCAACTTTCACATCGTGTCCATCTCAACTTTGGTACCCTCATTTCTTGCTGCTACCTCATTTTAACCTTACCTCCGGCTCCTGCATGCTTTCATTCTCCTTTTCAGTCTTATTCAGTTGTAGCTCAGAGATGCTAGCCACAGGGAAAAGTAGGGGAAGCTGAACAAGTTTACCCCATCCTACTTTATTCTCCTCCCCATTGCAGAGGCCTATCGAGAGGTCCGCCAACTTCAGCTTTTTCCAGCTTGCAAGAGAATAATGTTCAAATTCTGTCCAGAGGCTACAGAGTAGGGAAACCAAATTGGATGTAATAGATTTTCAATTACTACTGGGATTAGTGCTATTCTCAAACTGTCACAGACTTTTCACAAGCACAGCTGCCATGGCGCTAACCTCTTGCTGATCTCAGTGTTCCAGTCACAATTTCTTTGCAAGATGAGATGCTGTAGCTGCCCTTCATTTCATGTCACAAATTGCTAGTTTCTGGTCCAAGCCTTCCCTGCTCTTGTCAAGATCATGGCAAAGGCCCTTATTTCAGATTTCGTTCCAGTGCTCCCTTAATCTAAATCAAAAGCAGCCTGTTCAGACAGCAATGAACGAATGACACAGCTCATCTGGAAGTTCAGAGGTGGATGACTATAGTCTTTCACCAATTTGGAAATGATGGAGGCACTGGCACAATCTCCACGATTTATGTGGTGCTTGGTCTTCTAAAATGCCCAAGCAGCAATGTGGTAGGTTTGAATGGCATGTGTGCGGGAGTCTGTGGGAGAAAGTATTTCTATCCTTTGTTGTTAACTCCTTAAAGTTACTCCTTACAGCAGCTTTTCATTTAAGGAAAAAGTCAGGGCTTCTGTTTATTTGCATTTCTCCCCAAAGTAGCTTTTAGAAATAATAATTAATAATTAATAATAATTACCTTCACAATAGAATCAGATGTGTTGAAACTAAGAAGTTTGAGGGGATGTGGTAATATAGGAACATATTGTTTTTCATGCATGGTGGGAATGTAAATTTGTCCACACATTCTGGACAAGGGTCTTCAATATCAGTTCCAAAATTGTTAAACAACCTCTCTCACCAAATCCAGCTCACCAAACCTAGATTCTGATCTTACTATTCAACATAAATATCTAACTTTATTTTCACTGACGGCTACACATCTGGCATGCTCTGGTCCATGGGGTCACGAAGATGCGGACACGACTAAACGACTAAACAACAACAACATATTTGGTGATAGACTTTATCACCAAATAATATATATATATTAATCTCAGGCTGAGCTACCCCTTGAGGTATGGTTCAACAATATCTGGGACAGCAAAAATCCGCAAACCACATACAAATCAATCTGGCTAGCTTGATACAAAAACACCCACCCACCCCACTCACACTCTCACACACAGGAAAACAAAGTTCACCACAGCCAATCACAAACAAACAAACAAACACACCCTAGGCCAACTCCAACTTCTCTAGCCACCAAAGGAACACAAGCGAATAGTAAAGAGAACCCGCACAAGTGACACTGACACAAAACCCCACACATACATTAAGTAGAATCGAAGCATTGCCACCCAACCCCACTCCCACTCACCATGCCCCCCTCCACCTCTTCCCCCCTTTTCTTCCTAAGGTAACACTAATGTCTCAACAAATGAAACTGATCTGTGGAAAATGTAACTTGAAAAAAAAAAGACATTGCACATACTTTTGCACTAAACCAATAAATCTTTAATAAAAAATATGTTTTTTATAAAAAAAACAATATCTGGGACAGGGCTGTTTCAGAGTGACTAGCTGGGTAGCAAAAGTTGTTATAAAGAGAGACACCATAGCAAATTTCTCCCACTAGTTTCGCAAACATGTTGGTGGAGAGCCTAGGTTGACCATTAATGCCCTAAGATTATGTAAAATGACATTAGACTCTTAATGCTATGTTAATCCCCCCCCCAACGTGGACACTGTATTAAATTTGATTTAATAAAAAATTAAAAAATGAGAGAGAGAAAAAAGAAACTAAGAAGGGGAGAAAGCTTGTGCTTCTTCTTCAAGTAGACAAAGAAACACCAGACACTTAGATCTACAACTCGCATCAGCAGCCAATACAGATTTTCACGTGGAAAGTCAAGGAAGCAAAATTACAACAGAGTTAAAACAATTCAGTTGCAGTTAGAGGGGTCTCAGGGTCATACTGCACAATGCTGTCTAGCACAAAGTACACATGCATGTGCAGCAAGGCTGTGTGTGTTGGGGGTAGACCAGAAAGGCTTGGACCCCTAATTCTCTGCATTGGCCCTCAGAACTCTTGTCACTTTAGGCAACTAATTGTGCTCCAGTGTAAAGGACACATTTAAAAAATAGGCACTTCATTCTATTGTTCTTGCATGCATTTTTTTGGGGGGGGGGGAGAAGAGGGAAGGAACAACCCATCATTTTTCATTATTCCTCCAATCAATAGCCCAACTTGCTGTCATCAGAGTTCTGCATCCTCCCCCCCCCTTCCTATTCTCACTTTCATTTTGCCTTACTCATACATTTCTGTGTTTGAAACAAACAATCAGCAAGTTTCTCAGAATATTTGCAGAAGATGTCGTTCTGGTAACACAGCTCTTTCTCACACTCTCTCTCCGCCTTCACTGAGGACAAAGACAGGTCTGCCTCTGAAAACCTTCAGCTATTTATAGACAGGGAGGTTATTGTTCAGGTGATATCCTTTCAGGTGCATGTGAAATGATTGATTTCCCCCTCCTTTGCATCTAAGTCTGCTAGCTGATCTAATTGAGTGGCAAAGCCAAAAGATAAAGAGCCTCGGTATCAGCTGGAATTTGTTTTTGTTTTGAATTACAGGTAATGGGACATTGATCGGAGCATCTGCAAATGTTGTTTGTGCCGGAATTGCAGAGCAACATGGCTATGGCTTCTCTTTCATGGAATTTTTCAGGTACATTTTAGACTCAAAACGAATCTGTGTTTAAATTTGCCTCTAAAAAAAGTGGGGATTTGCTCTACAAACCAAAATGAGTCAGGCAGAATAGTCCATATGGCACAGGGGTGGGAAATCTGTAGCCTTTTGGATTATATTTGACTTTGACTCCCATAAGCCCCAACTATCATGATGATGAAAGTTGTAGGTCAGTATTAACCAGTGGGCCACAGATTCCCTAGCTCTGATATAGTATTTAAGGAAAAAAAAAAAGGGGGGGGGAGTGGAAAGCCAATGACATATACATCCATTTTGGTGACACAAATGGTATTTATTGCAGGGATTGTGTTTGACAATTGAAACGCCTTCATCTCTCTAATGAGAATAACAATAAATGGAGGGGGCGAACCCTTTTCATGTAATTGTTTTTCCCCCGCATGAGTTGTTATAACACAGGATTCTCATTGCTAACATTAAAAAAATCTATAATATATATATATTCTAATATTTTGAAAATATTGTCAATCATAAACATGGAGGCGTGGGATAGCAAATTTGCGAGATCATAATGAGGGCTGAATTATTTACAATCTAAACTGATCTCTCTTTCGGCATAACTTAAAAGATTTCGGTGGCACAGAATACCTGATTTAGGTTAATGCAGCAGCCCTCCAAGATAATTATGTTTATCACTGGCTTGCATCACTACTGCTGCCTTATGATCAATGAATGTCTTAACTATGCCACGCAATAAAACAACAACAACAAAGCAAAGCAAATTAGTTTAAGTCTGTGCTGCAGACATAGATATGGCTGTTCAAGATGGTAGACTATTAGGTGCTAACCACTGCAAAATTAATTTGCTTAGCTGTATACAGAAGATAGCTTTTCTGAGGCAAGGGCAGTATGATAGAGGCATCATTACCCACAGTATACAGCCCCCTTTCCCAGTAGCTCCCTTGTAGTACTTCAAGAACTTATGGAATCTGTTTAACTGTGGACCAATGAGCATGTGTGCCAGAGATTTTGCACAAATAATGCTAGTATATCTTACCACGAAGAAGTCTCTGAAAAAAACCCATCAGCTGTACTTAGCTGCTGATGTATGCTAGGTTGTGCCAAATAGCATTTGGTATAGGATTAAAGGCACATGATGAGATATGAGCTTTTTACCATATTTGCGTTTGTTTGCTTAAAAAATAACAATTGCATTCATTTATGCATTCTGACTCTAAAAAGAAATAAATCAGTGCACAGTTGTTGCAAAGTATGAGAAGATTATTGATGCGTTCAACGAAGCATGTTCTCAGCCATCCTTTCTAAATATACTCCACCAGGGAAATAGATGTCTAATAATATTTTGATTTAATTTTGGATGACGGCCACCGTAAACACTTTTCTTTAGAGAGTTACGTTTGGGCACTTGTTTCCCCTTTGTCATCAGTTTTCATATGTTATTCTGAACTTTTGGAATCACAGTGTTTATCAGATGATAGCATACCATAATATTATAGGACCACCGTTGGATCCCTGCTTTCAAGGTGTTAAAGATGTGGTGTCAAATCTTATGGTTAGCTTCTGTTTCATCGCTTCCTGGGAGGTGGGTGACTGTCAGTGACAGACCCAAGTCCCAGTTTTGTCCATTTACTGGAATGAAGTCCATGCAACTGAAGCTACCATTCTGGGTCACAAGCACCCTACTGGTAAGCAGTACTATCTGCCGAGAAGGATAGTGTTGGAAGGGATCTCATGGTCACCTAGTTCTGCTTCCTGCCATTGTGAAGTGCATTTTCTTTTACCCAGTTAACGTAAGAGACATTTGCACAGAAACTGTAGCACTATGATTGGTCCTCCATTTCCATTTCTTACAAAAGGTGTAGACTATCAAATTGCTGCTAGCCTCTGCTTTAGGATCCTTTCTGAAACAGCTATGCAGACAGTTCGGATATAACCTTTTCTACATGTATGCTTCCATGAGAATACTTTCATAAGCACTTCCATGGACAAAAAACCCCATCATGTCAGAAAAGGTGATTCTCCCCCTGCGATTCTGCATTTGGAGTAAACATTTTTTTGTGTGTTAAATGATGCATAGCCAAACAGTAAAGGTCATGTGGATCATTACACCAATGTGCTTGTCATTACTATCATTTATGATCATGAACAAAAAGAAAAGTCTGTTGAAAGAGAAGAAAGGTTTTTGCTTTTAGTCAAAAGGAGGTCAACTCTTTTAAGAAATTAGGTAAAGTTAAAGGGACTCCTGACCATTAGGTCCAGTCACGGAGGACTCTGAGGTTGTGGCGCTCATCTCGCTTTATTGGCCGAGGGAGCCAGCGTACAGCTTCCGGACCATGTGGCTAGCATGACTAAGCCGCTTCTGGCGAACCAGAGCAGTGCACGGAAACACTGTTTACCTTCCCGCCAGAGTGGTACCTATTTATCTACTTGCACTTTGACGTGCTTTCAAACTGCTAGGTTGGCAGGAGCAGGAACTGAGCAATGGGAGCTTCACCCCATTGCAGGGATTTGAACCACCGACCTTCCGATTGGAAAGCCCTAGGCTCTGTGGTTTAGACCACAGCGCCACCTGCCACTTACTCCCAAATTATGTTTTTGCATCTAACATGCAATTTTTTAAAAAAATTCAAATTATATCAACTGGTGGTGGTGGGACTGATGGGATCAGAGCCCTGCTTTTATCTTGAGGAAAATCCCTTTCTAGTTCAAAACTGCTAATATTACAACATAAGTTTGTAAGTTTCAGATAAAAATACAGGAAACCACAAGATCTGTAGCAAAAAGTGGATGAACCAGCCAAAGAAAGTTATCCAAGACTGAAGAAAAAAGCTTAAAAAAACAACAACCCCCAAAGGGCTTATGGTGTTTACATCATAGATGGTCAAAACAGCTCTCCTGAGAGTAGACACTACAATGAAGACAGCCTTTAAAAGTGCTTGTGCTAAGTGAATCTCAGGCTCTCTTGATAACCTTAGTGGACAAAGAGGATCAAATAGGAGGAGGCAGTCCTGTAGGCATCCTGATCCCAAGGGCATGTAGAGCTCTAAAAGTAAAGCCCAGCAACCAGTGAAACTGATAATAGAGTTACATGATCCTAAAATCTGGTCCTGGTCTGCAATCTACCTACAAGGCATGTGATGTAACCAAGGCAATGTGTAACCACAGCCAAGTCCATCTTTCCTTGCAATTGGTGCAGTACTGTTGTTAACCTGATTTTCAAGGGCAGTGCTGCCCCATTCAAGAGAGGCCGAATCTACTTGGTCTTCTTAGCTAAGAACACTTCTGTCTCATCTGGATTAAGGGAATGTTATAAATTATAATGCTGTATTCCATTAAAAATGGAGTTTTTATGTTTTGAAAATATGCCACCTCAGTCCATTCCTTCTTAAAATATTTCCGGACACCCAAGTTTTGAAAAATAAATGACAAATGAAGCTAAGGTTATAAACTATTTGAAGATAATTGGCAACATCATATTATGTAAAATAAATAGGGCCATATTGATCTGGCAGATCAAGTTCTTCTTTAAGATGCTATTCCCATCAAGGCCTCAAGTAACATATGGAACCCTAAACAGAATCCTGTACTATGGAGATCTTTGTGGGCTTTGACTGCTTCCTCCCCCCCACATATGGTGGAAAATGAGGACCACTGTTTTGCCAAGCTTAAAGACTTTTCAGGGCTGTGTTCTTGGGTGCTTAATTTTATTTTTTAAATATTAAAGATTTTACAGCGAATAGTTGAGGGCTTTATGTGACAGCAATCAGATGCTTCTGAATAGAAATGGAAGCTTTTTATGGACAAGATTTTTACGGCAAATATGCCAATACCTGTCTGAAAGAACATGGCACATTAAAGCCTGTACAAAGAATAACTGTCTTTACACACATCCAGCTGTGTGTATGTATTGCAAATCTGTCACAGGACTGATTAATCGCATGCCCATGTAATATTAGAGATGTCAGAAACCCTCTTGTGCTCAGGAATAATGCTTCGGAGTTTTTGTTAAAAGGCCCTCCTGCAGGTTTATTCTTTTAGCTGTGCCATTTCCTACATTTGGTACAAGTGTTTCAAAAGAAAATTCTAGGAGCTTAAATTGAGATCAAAGGAGAAACCAGCTTTTATCATACTGAAGGCCAAGAAAATGAAAGATCCATTTCGATGGTTGGGTTAGCTGCTTGCTTTTATAAGATGGGATGAATCTACCTGAGATCGGGGGGGGGGGGGGGTTTGGAGCTCATAACAACAAAAGAAAAATGGTCACAGACGAATCTCAACACAATCACATACCAAAGGGGAGGGGGAATAAGAAAGAACTTGCTATAGAAAGAAGATGAGAAACAGAGAAAAGTATTTTCATAATGAAGTTGCCACAGGCCAGATATGTCACCTAAAATAGGGATGGAGGGAAAATTGATTCAGTTCACATTTAAATGATAAATCACATAATAAGCACTTTCCAAAACAATATATAAACTGAAACACCACCATCCTTTGAAATTTGCTCTTTCTGAATTTTGTCTCCTGACAAATAATATGTACACAAATATATATACACAAGAGGAACAGGTGACTCTGTGGTCTAAACCACTGAACCTCTTGGGCTTGCCAATCAGAAGGTCAGTAGTACAAATCCACACAAAGAGGTGAGCTCCCGTTGCTCAGTCCTTGCTCCTGCCAACCTAGCAGTTCGAAAGCACGTCAAAGTGCAAGTAGATAAATAGGTACTGCTCTGGCGGGAAGGTAAACGGCGTTTCTGTGCACTGCTCTGGTGCGCCAGAAGCTGCTTAGTCATGCTGGCTACATGACCCAGAAGCTGTACACCAGCTCCCTTGGCCAATAAAGCAAGATAAGCACCGCAACCCCAGTCATCTGCGACTGGACCTAATGGTCAGGGGTACCTTTACCTTTACTATGACGATGATGACTACTACTAGTAATAATAATAATGGCTGTTGTAAGATCAGATCAACTAAGAGTGAGAGTAGGGTTGCCAACCAAACTGGATTTTTCAACTTCAGTCAGGAAAACCATATTCTGCAAGGTACTTAGTACTGTGCTGAGTGAAAATTGTACATAGGAAGTTCTTCTGGGCCAAATAGTTCCTGTTTCTAGCGAGGACAAAGTTATTGATCCCCTTAATGGAAATTGGCAATGCTAGAAACTAAACTGCAGGTGTTGCCTGAAGTGTGACTGGTTGGAATGTTGAGTTCTAGTTTTGTGCTGTAAACCCAAAACTTGAAATATTCAGTTGAACTCAATGGGATTTGCTTCCAAGTAGACATGTATAGAATGGTACTCTTAGCTTACATATATACATGGGGACTCAATGTCCACCGGATACACCTGTTGTTTGGTTGACAAGGTCTGTGTCAATGTAGAGGTGCATATAAGCCAGTGAGCTGGATGAAAAGGCTCTGCAAGCCTAATTTGGCCCAGAGGTTGATATTTCTCCACTCCTGTGTTAAATACTGTACTATTAAAAAAAACAAAAAACTCAATTTAACATTTCTTCTCTTTAACACACTAACCCCAATATTTTCTAGAATTCAGAGAAGAGCTTGTGACAAAAGATGCCCTTGAAAATGGGGACCAGATGTAGTCAGTATGACAGGTCAGATAACATGGCTTTCTGCAGCCTACCTCTGTAAATGCCTGCTGTGCTTGGAAACACTTAATAAGATTGGTGTGTAGGAAGAGCAAGTTTCAAAATGGGATTTTTGCTTATTAGATATTGGGATTTCAAATTATCTAATATATCTTTTAAAAAGAGGTGGTGAGAGGAAGAGGTCTTATTTCTGAATTCGTTGACAGCCATAATTTATCTTGTTTGTGAGGCTGGCTTTGAAAGAAAGTGCACTCTAGAGGACCTAATGGAGTGATTAATGGTTCTGCAAATCAAATGTGCTTTGCTTACTTTAACTTGCCATCCTGTATCTTAATATATATTGTTTCCAGCTGGCATTAATTTGACATCCAGGCCACTCAAGAGACATTCTAGTCTTCAGGGGAAACAAGGCTGATTATAGCTTACCTGTTTCTGTTCAGCCGCTATCTGTTTCCTCTTCCTTTGCTGGGAGCCTACTGGCCTTGATCTGGGCATATCACCCACAGAAAAGATAGAAGCTAATAGAGTTGTTATCTGTTGATTTAAATATTTTTGCCATTGAGTGTTAAGTACTGTACTTTTTCTTTCCTGATGGAACAATGAGCAACCCCTGCCTGAAATGGGTTGCATCAAATGTTAGCCCTACTCAGAGAAGACCCATTGAAATAAATGAACCTATTCATTCATTTTGGTGGGTCTGCTCTAGGAAGAACTACCCTTGTATACAGTCCCCAAATGTTTCTCTGAGCACAGGTAGGGCATGCATTGTTCACAAATGGACATTAGAACATTTAAAGAGACGGACAAAAGTGGATTTAGTAGCGAACTAGATAGCCCTCTCCTCTAGCCCCGCCATTTCCTGATCTATCTCCCCACGCCTCAGTTACAGAATAATGGGGAAAGCTGCTTTAGTTTAATATATTTTTGATAGTTGGCCCTTATCTGCCAACTGGGCTGAAATATTTGACCATGGGTGCTTCTGTTGTGCAGTAACCTTCTGTACTTCCATTTATTTATTTAACAAAATTCATACAGCACTTGATTGTAAAGAAACAACAGCCCATGCCTCTAAGCAGCTTACAATATAAAATAAAACCTTAAAATCATAGGGAAAGGGTATTAAAAATGGATATTAAAAATATTCAAAAGATTATTAAAATCAACAGTCACTAAAATAAATAAGTAAGACACATGTAACTTTTGCATATCTGGATAGGCTTGCCTAAACAAAAGTGTTTTGAGGTTTGCATGCATAAGGTATGCTAAATTTTGCAAATATTCAAGCACAGTGAGCAGAACCATAGCAGAAACAATGTGCCGGGGGCGGGGGGAGACACAGCTGTCCATCCAAAATGCAGTTTAAAGCATAAGAAAAGAGACAAGGAGAGGCCTTCAAGTTGCCCAGTGACACTTGGGCAGCAGATGCAGAGTAGGCCCACAAGCCGCACTCTTCTCCACTATGTTGAGATTAAATATATTTGCATTTAAATTACAGAAAGTTTTTATACATTTCATATATAGATAGAAAGTTATAGATATGCCTCCTTTTGTCCTGTTTCCTCAGGTGGATGTGTTTCCTCCTTTTCTGGTGACGTGATAAGCAGCCACTTATTTCTTTTTCCATTTTGTTGCTGGTCCTTGTGGTTCTTCCTCTTCAATTATGGAAGGTTTGCAAAGAGTGACTCTGTGTTGGCTTAGTGCAGTAGTCAACCATTTCATACCTACCGCCCACTAATGCATCTTTCTTGATGGTAAAATTTCCTTACCGCCCGCCAGTGCTCGATGGAAGGGGGATTCAGCTTGTGCCGTAGAACCCCCTACCGCCTACCTAGAATCTTGAAACGCCCACTAGTGGGTGGTAGGGATCAGGTTGACAACCCCTGGCTTAGTGGAATGATATAACCCAGGAAGTGAAACGATAACTGTAAGAGAATACACTCCCCCCACCTTGCTGTTGCCAGTGGAAGCAGAACTTGATTAGTGGCAGATTGGCTGAGCTGTTTATAATTCAACACACAGTTCTTCCAGGCAGTTGCCTGGAATTGTTGTCTAGCTCAGCATACAGTAGTGTCGGTATTAACATCCCTTCGTTTGTTGCTGACTCCTGCCAAATCTTTCTTTAGGAAGATAATCTGTGCTTTTAAGTGGGTGGCCCTCACTGTAGCATACCACAGGTCTATCTGTAGACCTTTGCATCTGCCCTAGTTTTATCTGACTTCCTGTTTGCCCCTATTCTCTGCCAAAATGTGTGTTCTAGACATTGGCAGTATGGGCTTGACTTGTCAGGCAAATGTTTTTGCTTGTCTGCCGTTCTCATGGGTTAGTCACACTCTCCGCTCTCCCCTCATGTGTGTGAAGTTTCAGACATAAACAGGTAGTGGTCCATGAGAGAGGTAACGACTCTTTGTGTACAATGCTGACTTTAAAATATACTGTTGGGCTATGATAATATGAACAACAGTCTATGGCTTAGATCCTTAGGTGAGCAAACTAAAGGAAGTTCATGTAAATTGAGGGACATCTTTTTCATCCTGAGATGTGCATTTCCTTAACAGTAACTTTCTGAAGGTGACATGCCAGGGGCTGGCAGGGCTGGAATCAAAAGTGGGAGGACCAATGGAAGCGGGTCTTACTTTTGTACAGTTCCAAAATGTCAAAGGTTTCTCTACACATTCACCTACATCTCCATCATCTGTCCAGGCAAGCAGAAGGCATTTATCCCAGTTCAATGACACATTCCAGCTATTGCAGGTTATGGGGATGCAGCAGGCAGTCTAGAGACTCTAACAACATGTAGATAGATAGATAAACTTTATTTGCATTAGCCAACGGCCATAGCAACATAAAACAAGCAATATATACAAATAAAAATACAACAATGGGTAAAAAGGACAATCAAATGACCAAGATTATCGTTTAGATAGTGGCCCTTAATCTCATTGCACCCTCGATAAACCTAGCAACCTTTGCTGTTGTCTGATCATTTTGATCTGATAAAAGAAAGAACAATGTGGCCACAGATGGGTGGCCTGGGATGGTAAGTAAGAGTGGGGTTATGATCTCATTCCTCAGATCTTTATAAAGGGGACAGGACAGGAGAACATGAGCCACTGTTTGCAGATTGCCATCTCCACATGGGCAGAGTCGTTTCTCAGTTGGAATCTTTTGGTATCTGCCCTCAAGTACGGCAGAGGGCATCACATCCAATCTGGCCAGTGTGAAGGCATGCCTGTATTTTGGGGTAGTTAATTTATACAAATATGGTGCTAGGGAATCAAACTGAGAAGGGGGGAAAAAGGCATACCAAGGACAGAGTTTCTTTATAATGGCCAGATTGTTCTGTTCCTCTTAAGTCCTTCAGATGCTGTCCAATTAGCCTTTTTGCTTTAATAGACCCTATCGTGAGAAACTGATTTGGGTGGAGTCCGCAGGAGAGCAATTTTTGGTGCGCTATTTCTGACCACACACTTTTATGGGGGTCTTGTGTCACTAAGGGCAGTAGACCGGGTGGATTTAGATTTAGACGGAGCCAATAATTAAGAGTTCTTTGCCAGGACTGAGCTTCTACAGAGGGAAGACTTGCCTCCAGTCGTAATGCTGCAACAATAGTGGTGTGGCAGCCGCAGAGTAATAGGAATAGGGCTGTTATGAGCAGTGAAAGCTTATGCATGTGGGCAAATGGGGTGCTGCCCCACTAACCTCTACCTTCAGCCAGCCCTCACTTGCTGCCTTTCACATCTGCAATCAGTTCAGGGAGTGGCAATGGCCGTCAGCTTCTTCCTCCTTAGTCCCAGGGATGCGGGTGGTGCTGTGGTCTAAAACATTGAGCTTCTTGCGCTTGCTGATCGGAGGGTCAGTGGTTAAAATCCTCGCGACAGGATGAGCTCCCGTTGCTCTCTCCCAGATTCTGCCAACCTTGGAGTTCAAAAACATGCCAGTGCAAGTAGATAAACAGGTACCACTGTGGTGGGAAGGTAAATGGTGTTTCTGTGCACTCTGGCACTCATCACAGTGTTCCGTTGCACCAGAAGCAGTTAAGCCATGCTGTCCACATGACCTAGAAAGCTGCCTGTGGACAAACACTGGTTCCCTCGGCCTGAAAAATGAGATGAATGCCATACCCCATAGTCGCCTTTGACTGGACTTAACCGTCCAGGGGTCCTTTTCCTTTACCTTAACTTAGTCTCAGTATTGCCCTTGTGTCGGGGTTGGGGTGGGGAGAATGGGGACAAAACTAGAATTAGTTGGTTCTGCCTGTCTTTGGCTGTGGTTCTTCCCTATTTGGTCTCCCTGCCTCACCCTTACCCATTCTCTTGTGTACTGCCACCACTGGCTATGAGATGTGTAGTTGTCCATGAGAGAGGTAATGTCTCTTCGTGTACGATGCTGACTTTAAAATATACTGTGGGGCTATGATAATATGAACAACAGTCTATTGTTTAGATCCTTAGGTAAAGGTAAAGGGACCCCTGACCATTAGGTCCAGTTATGGCCGACTCTGGGGTTGTGGCACTCATCTCGCTTTATTGGCTGAGGGAGCCGGCGTACTTGTGTACTGCCACCACTGGCTATGAGATGTGTCTCTATTTTCAGCTGTGTATAGGATTAACTGTTTCCTAAACAACCATTGGTTTTAGAGGTACACTTACTTCCATGTATGTGCAGGATTTGCTCAAACCTCAGAAATTTGGTTTGTTAAACTTATTGTTGTTTGTTTGTTTGTGTGTGTGTGTAAATATATTACACACACCATCCTAAGGAAGACTTGCCTCTTTTCAAACAGCATGGCTTTCTACAGTGTGATAAATTCTAGTCACTTCAGAATGTCCCAGCTCTACAGTTCTCAGCAGAAGAAAGAGAATAATCACACTGTATCTTTTCCTCCCCCCCCCCCACTAAAAAAAACCATTTGATCTGGCAACTGTACCTTGGAGCTAAGTGCTGCAACTATTCTGTAGGAGGAATTCAATTTAGAAATAAAATCCACAGAAGTTTAAAATAAATTAAATATAAAATCAATATCTCAGTACAGCCGCTTCTGCGCTGCTGGTTTGATGTTAAATTCAATTCCTGCCTTTTCATTCACACAGTTTTAGATTTTGTAATGTCAAGGGCTTCTGTACAAGGGGCCCATGATGTAAGGGGCTGATATGTGCTTGGGAACAGAGGAACTAGGCAGACAAGTTTTGAAATGTCACACAAAGCACTTTGATTTGAAACATCCAGAAGTTATTTGTTTAATTTGTGGGACATTATTGCAGTCAAACCAACAATTTGTGTTTTCCAGATAGGCACACGAAGAAGCTGAGGCTCACAGAGCTTTCCTGTAAATTTGCTAGAGAGAATTCTGTGAAATCACTTCCTTTGTCTGTCTTGGCAGGAAGCCGTAACACTTCCTTCCCGCCTGGGCACTCTCCTCTTTCTTTATCATGCTTTCAAGCCGACCACATGGGAATGTCTGGGCTCTGAAGCTCAGACACCATTTCTGAAGTTGCATTTTGTAATTAGTAACTTAGATAGAAATTATAAACCTGCCTTCATTTTGCTCCTGCAATTGCTGCTTCCATGCCTAGATTATGTAAGTAAATACTACTTTTATTTCTTCACAAAACAATTTGTGCATTACTGTATTTTTGTGGGGGTAGGGAGGAGAAGAAAAAGGGTAATACCAGGAAAATCCAGTCTACAGTACTTTAAAGCATCCTGGATTACTGTTCCTAGAAGGTTAAATCAACCATTTTTTAGCTGCCAGGTTTAACCTGCAAAGGATGGTACTCTCCTGCTCTCACTAATGTGAGCAATGAAGGATAATAACTAAAGTTACTAAACAATATATCCACTTCTACTGTCAAAATCCATTCCTACATTATTGTGTTGTCTCTGTTGCTCTGCCCTTAGCATAAACATATTATTGCTATGATGTAGTTAGTTCTTAGCATCTAGAGAAAGTGTACCAATGTGGAGCCCCCCCAGAAGTTGTGGACTACAACTCCCATCATCCCTGTGCATTGGCCATGCTCAGTGTTGCAGTCCCAACAGTATCTTGGAAGCTCTGCATTAGCTACTCTGGGTTTGGCTCAACCACAGGGAATATTCTTCGGATTTTCTTCATAGCCAGGATGCATCCTTGACAGCATCTGTTCTATTAAAAGTTGCAGGCCAGGACTCGCTCTGCGTAGTTTATGGTCTCATTCCATGGCAAGTCACAAAGTCACGCGAACTTCCAGTCGGTCAGTTGGCACAGCCAACAGCCCTCATTTTACTAGCCAAAAAATTGCTGCCACTCTATATAAGGTTTCCTCTCCTAAGCCAGCCTTTAGTTATTGTTCATCATGATTTCCCTGTATTATTTAATCCCATGAATCACTTAAAAACAACAACAACACTTTCCCTGTTTCCACCAAACTACTAAAATAATCATGGGGAGGGTCCTGCTGTCAGCTGTGGAACTTGCACTTCAGTGAATAGATACAGAATTGCCTGCCTTGTTAAAAAGAGGTCTTGTATATTGAGCAGCTGCATCGGAAAGATGGCTGGGATCCAGGTAATCTTTGGCTGCTTTTGCTGAGGTTTTAATCTCTTTCCTTTCACTCTTAGTTTAATTCTTGGTCCATTGTCTACTTAATTGCAAAACATTACAAGATGAGACTAAACCCCCATGTCTTTGAAATTTTGGGCCTTTTTGGGTTGAGATGTACCAGGTAGGATTTTGACCGTGGTGAACTTATGGAGTATTCTCCAGCCCCCACAAAACATTCTCCAGCCCTCACAAAGCAAGTCATATCAACTGCTGTTAAAGTGCCCTCCCAGGATGTACATGAAATCTTAAGTTCTTTTCTTTCAGTGTTCACACAGATACTACATTAATCTGCAAAGCTTTAAAGACACGGAGCGCTTATGTGATAACATCTTAATTCAAACATTCTTTTCATACCTTTGCAGTTCAGATTTAGAAATTCCTTCCACAGACAAAGCTTCACCCATACGTATAATAGCTGTCATGTGTCAAAATAATAATTACATAAATCACACTGAGTTTGTATAGGGTTATGTTGTTATTAGGAAAGCATTAGAAGCACACAACCATGCCTAATAAACAAGGGAAATGTTGGAAGCCCTGTCAGTTTATGTTTTCTTGAAAGCCAAAGTTGCCTTAGCTTGCTGTGAAAAAACAAATCAGCTTGCATGAAAAGAGAGAGGGAGAATAGCTTGGGGGAGGCTTGCAAAAGTACTTTTAAGAGATCATCTTGTAAAACATAATGATGAAATCTTGAGGAGCAAGAAAAACATGCCTTTTCCCTGAATCATACTAGAGACTATTTCCCTCTGGTGTATCTTAAAGTTATATTATTCATGATATTTTGTAATTGATACTTGAAAATGATGTAAAACTCAAGGACAGATTTAGTCCTAAGATTTAGTAGCATCCAAATAAGTTAAAAACCCTTCCTAGTAATAATCCCCTTAGAAATTCAAAACAGTTTATTTCAGCCAATAAATCAAAATCTATGTTCTTGGCCCCAGAAAAGAAATCCTTATTAAATTAGTTAAAGAAAAACAAGATACAACCTGGAAGCTGTTGTTAGCACAGAATGAGGTTGCTAGGTTTGTGAGTCCTGAAAATGCTGCGTTGGCTGCCAGTGAATTTGTGGGCCCAATTCAAGATCGATCTATCTATCTATCTATCTATCTATCATCATCTATCTATTATCTATCTATCTATCTATCATCTATCTATCTATCATCTATCTATATCTATCTATCTATCTATCTATCTATCTATCTATCTATCTATCTATCTATCTATCATCTATCTATCTATCTATCATCTATCTATCTATCTATCTATCTATCTATCTATCTATCTGATTTATACTGTCCAACCTCCTTAACGTGATCCACACTTTAAAAACAAAAAAGCAAAACAAAAACATTCTAAACAGTCAAAACTTCCTAAAAACATCTAAAAACTGTTACACTTAAAAACACCATCCAATGATCTTGAGGTTGCCCTGAATGATAATCTTCAGCCACCAGGTGTTTGTGTAAACAAGAACATTTTCTTCCTGAAAGAGAATGATGGAGACACTAGCGTAGACCACCAGTACTCGCGTACAAAGCCAAAACAGGTTGGGACCAAAATAATCTGAAGAATGCCTCTCCCCAATATCAACCATCTCAGTTTCCTGTGATCAGTGAGGGAGGCCACCACTAGGTGATTCCTGGTTGGCACTGAGCAATGATAGAGCCTTCTTGGAAGCAGTTCCCTGTTTGTGGAATGCTGTTGCATATGTCTCCCTCATCATGAACTTCCAGGAGGAATTTAAAAACACCCAGGTATTTGAGGGCTCAGATATACTATTCTTAGTAACCAAAACAGGAAATGAGACCCTTGATATTCTGGCTGATGCTGTTAGGTCCTGTTGATGCCTGAGTGGATATGGGGACAGAGTTGGCATGTGGGTTTGTTGCAAGGTTTGGTCCCTGTGTTTGTGTTTTTGGTGTATAGGTTGTTGCTGCTTTTTGGGGCACAGTTTAGGCTATTTCTGCACTGCAGCAGAGTTGCAGCTCACATGGAGAAGTCCTTGCTGTACGTATGGGAATTTAAATGTGTTATTTCAAGTTTGTGTGTATCCTGAGAAAGTTGCTGCAAACGTATTGAGTAATGTATGGCGTCAAAAGGAACAGCTGGAAAATCCACTAACTAAAAAAAGTCCTTGACCTGCTCTGATACACCAGCATATGGTATATAAAATTGCCTCTAGGCACTTGTAAGTATAGGTAGGCATGCACAATTGACTGCTTAAGTATTAAATATCTGTCTTGACTATGCATTTCTAGGCTTCTGGCAGTTCATTTTTGAGCCACAACATGTTTCAGTAGTATTGCCCCCTTCTTGGGTTTTTTTCTTTTCCTCTGGAGCAAGAAAAATATAGTCTTTTAAGTGCACTCAGCTGAATGAAGTACTAGAAACAATCTTAGTTTTAGAGGACTCAGTAGATTTCCGCAATATTGAAACTCAGGAAAAGCTACTTATGGCAGATAGCTGCCTGGTAAAATTGCTTGAAGAATCCCTAAAGCCGTGTGTGATGGAAAATATAACCAAGCAACAGCTTGGGTTTTCTTCCTCATAGCTTTCAGGTGAGCTATGACATCACATTTAAGATAATCTGAAAAATTCTGCAATGTTTCAGACTATGTTTAGGAGATTGGTGGGATGCTGAAGTGTGATATATGACATAACATGAATTAGTACCCTCAAAATGCGGCAGCTGTGAGCTTATTAGGCCTGTGTATGTTAAGGAGGGCCCACTGCATGCTGTAAGGACCACCATTTCTGGCCGTTCTGTTACATAGGGAAGATGCCCTTTACCAAATCAGACCACATATGCTCAGCATTGCCCACAATAACTGCCAGTGATTCTTCTAACCAAACATATTGAGAGTAAAATAAATAACAGTAGTGCCAGGATGGTGTAGTGGTCAAAATGTATTAGTGTGCGCCATCTGGTGTAAATAAGCCAGTTAATAAGTCGAGCAATGCCCTCTGGAAAACCTCTAAGCGATTGAGACTAGGTTTAGTTGATACCACATTCAACACTCTTCTAAAACTGTTCTATAACATTCAAACTTGCAGTATGAAATCATTATCCATCACAGCATTGGGTTTTTATTTGGTGAATTATCTACACTTCTCTGAAAACGTATAATAAATTAATTCGGATGACCAATGGCATTCCGTTCAATTATGTTCAGTGCTATCAAATCCTTGTTGCTTTGTGCACATGTTTGAATCACAATTTGCTGCGCCTTAATTTTTAACTTCATCGTTATCAGCTGGATTCATTCATTTTGTATGGGGACTGCAGATTTTAATTTCACACTAAGGTCATTTGATTCCCCAGCTGCAGTTGCCATTTCATCATCGTCTTCTCTTTTTTGCTTGCTTGCTTTTGAAGTTGCACATACTGTGAGCTTCTTCATGCTTTAACTTGGTGCTCTTGTACTGTGTTTGATTTCTGAATCGCATGAACTACTTTTTTTTTATTCTTTGTGAAACTTTTAAGAGCTTTCAAATCATTGTGAATAGTGTTACCAGGTGTCCTGAGCTGGCTTGGAAGTTTCCAGGTTTGCCTGGTCCCCTGCATGTGG
This sequence comes from Podarcis tiliguerta, assembly GCF_965153285.1. Lineage (NCBI taxonomy): Eukaryota > Metazoa > Chordata > Lepidosauria > Squamata > Lacertidae > Podarcis > Podarcis tiliguerta. The sequence goes on from NC_139537.1 coordinate 70,202,649, forward strand.
CAAGGGAAAGCGTTGAATCTCCAGGTGGCCAAGAGTGCCTTAGAAATATTATTATTATTATTATTATTATTATTATTATTATTATTATTACTGTGCGCGCAGCTTGCAAGCATAGATGGTGGGCTCATCTACAATTCTGCTTATCACACTGCTTTGGGAAAACCCACTCTTTATCACTGAATTGGAGCAAATGTTAATTGGGTTTTCTGCATGGATTCAGGGGTACAGAGTGGGTTTTCCTGGGGAAAGCGGCGGGGCAAATGGAAAACTGCTCAGATCAGACCCATGCCTAGCAAGCACATGCAATGCATGTAATGTCTTTCATTCTACAGTTGTGTGATGTGTGCTGATATTGTATTGCGATGGACATTGGCTATAAACAATTAAAATCTATTGATTGATAGTACGCACAGGAGAAGCAGACAGCCTGTCGGGCCCATGCTTTCCAGGCACGGGACAAGTGAAGTGTGGACGAACCCTTTTCAGAGGGTATTTCCATGTCCTTTTCCTTCTCCCCTTTCCCAATTAACCTCCATCGCCAGGACTTGGGGGGTGGGAGGGAGCAGAGGAGAAGAAAAATAATTGGGCTGGGCTCAAGAGGGTTATGAGTGTGCATATACCTCTAACCATGACACTACACTGGAATTTAATGTGAATTTTTTTTAAAAAAATAGCATTAACTACGGCTCAGTACTGGGCTGGGCCCCTGCTGTCTAGGGAGGGAAAGCTTGACCTTTCCCCCTTGCCACTGTCCTGACAAAAACTGCCCTCCTTTCACATGGGTGCCAATAAGAACTTACTAGCCAGAAATAATCAGTGTTGTGGGGTGGTGGCAGGATGAAATAATTTCCACCGGAATTATAGTAAGGAGGAAAGTGCTCATTTCCCCCTTCCTGCCTACTGTGGTTCTGATCCTGCTTCAATAACTATATTTGTTTGAAAAATGTGCATGTTAAATGCAGTAGCATTTAGTGACACACGTTGATTAGCCCTTATGACATTTCCTAAACAAAGAAAAGCTGAGGCAGAGGTACCGTATTTTTCGCCCTATAGGACACACTTTTCCCCCTCCAAAAATGAAGGGGAAATGTGTGTGCGTCCTATGGGGCGAATACAGGCTTTTGCTGAAGCCTGGTGAGCGATAGGGGTCGGTGTGCACCGACCCCTCTCCAGGCTTCAAAAAGCTCTGCGCAGCCCTAGGGAGCCCGGCGCGAAGCCGCGCTGGGCTCCTGAAGGTTGCGCAGAGCTGCCTGCACTCTCGGGCTCCGCGCAGCTTCGCGCAACCCTCCGGAGCCCGGTCCGAAGCCACGCCAGGCTCCCGAAGGTTGCGCAAGCTCCCAGAGTGATGCCCAGAGCTCTGGCTCCTGTTCTGGGGGCTGGGGGAGGGGGAAGCTTGGGCTTCCCCCGCCCCCAGCCGCTCAAGCTCCCAGAGCGATGCTGAAGCTGCGCTCAGCTCCTGTTCTGGGGGCTGGGGGAGGGTGAAGTTCGGGCTCCCCCCACCCCAGCCCCGCGCCTGGGTGGGTGGGGGGGCGAAATAAACATTTTTTCCTTCATTCCCCCCCCCCCAAATCTAGGTGCGTCCTATGGGCCGGTGCGTCCTATAGGGCGAAAAATACGGTAGATATCTTCGGGCAGCATATTATTCCAAAGAGCTAGAATTGGGCCCTGCTTCACACCGCAGCAGATTTAACTACTTTGATGAAAGGAAGTCAAAGCAGGTCCTCCTTTGAAGTTCTTAAAATCTCATGCTGGAACATGCAGTCCCTGGACTACGCTGTGCTCAGGCTGCATAGAGGTTCAAAGGATTAAACCAATATTTCAAATAGTACCCGAAGCTAACTGCAAATTCCTTGCAGCTCACCTAGACTGGAATACACCTGTTCCTATCTCCCTATTCTTCTTAAGGGGTGAGTTGCTGTGCTTTGCACCAGCTGTAGCTTCTGTCTTCGACATCCAAGACAGGAGAGCACAATGCAGTAATCAATCCTCTTGGTTACAAAAGAATTGCTGTGCATAAGGGAAGTCACAATCTACAACCTTCCCCAAGCTGATAACCTCCATATATCTTAGCCTGCAGGTCTCGTCAGCCCCTGCCAGCATGGCAGTACTGCCAGAGAATATAGGAGTTCTGCTTTAGCAACCTCTTTAAGGATGAAAGCTCAACACCCAGGCAGTTTGCTGCTAATTTTATTGACAGTTAATTTTGTTATTTGGAGCTTGGTGATTTTTTACACGATTCTTCAATTGGTGGTCTTAATGGCATAGTGAAGAGGGGTGGTTTTTTTAAATTTTGATTTTAGTGTATGATCACATTCAGTGTATGGCTGTATTTTATAGAGTTGCATTTTCCTCCCTTGTCTGGTGGATGAAAAGTGAATTAGGACTTTAGAGAATAATAATAATTAATTAATAATAATAATAATAATAATAATGATGTGATAAAACATCAAACATTAAAAACTTCCTTAAACAGGGCTGCCTTCAGATGTCTTCTAAAAGTCAGATAGTTGTTTATTTCCTTGACATCTGATGGGAGGGCGTTCCCCAGGGCAGGCGCCACTACCAAGAAGGGCCTCTGGCTGGTTCCCTGTAATCTCACTTCTCGCAGTGAGGGAACCTCCAGAAGGCCCTTGGAGCTGGACCTCAGTGTCACAGCTGAACGATGGGGGTGGAGACACTCCTTCAGGTCACCAACGTTTTTAGGCCTGTGGACACATTTAGATTTTTGAGTAAGTACCATGGGCACTACCTACTCTGGTCACTTATCTTCCCTCTCCCTAGATCGGTCCGCCTTGCAAGACACAAAAAGAGAATGTGCATGCGCGTGTGCGTGCATGTACACACACACACACACACACAGAGCTTTTCCAAGCAATCTGAGTAAAAGTCAGATCCAGGAGTATTAATCTGATCCTCTGAAAGCACATAGGCCTAGAGCTGAAAGAGTAAGTCCTCCTTCCAACTTCCTCCTTTAGCTCTATGTACTTCTTAAGAGAGAAAATAATCAGGCTCACCATCTTGGGACAGTGAGGGTATGTTTGTCTCAGAGGCCTTGCTTTGCTCTAAGGCAGGCATGTCCAAGGTCCTGCCCCTGTAGTAGTTTATTTCCTGGGGTAAAATCCCACAAAAGGATTCACGCATGTTCACTTCATCAAATCTGTCCCTCTTTGAAAAATGTTTGGGCACCCCTGCTCTAAGGGAAGAGCTGGAGGGCATCCTTCGTTGCATTGTTGTTCACCTGGGCACCATGTTGATGACCTCTTCTATATGATAATGATGATGCTACCATCAGGTTGGAGAAAGCTAATCTACAAATTAGGTGAAGCAGGTAAAAAAGTTCTTCCCTACCACTTCTGGTAGGAAACTGGTGGCAATTTGATAGGAACCAAAGTTCAAGACTAGATACCTGACAGCGTGCAATGGGAAATGCCTTCATGAGGAATCAGAAAGCTATCTGTGGGAAAGGATAGTGGAAGAGATAGCGCTTTCTGGGTAAGAAAATGTGCGCATGATGTTATGAGGGCCCAAAGTTTACTGTCTTAATAGGAAGCATCTGGCAGCTGTACTTTCTCTAGAAGGTCAGTATAATGTTTAGCACATATTTTGTTTGAAAAAATGAGTGCAGATTTCAACAAAATAAACCTGGCAGGATTTTCCAAATTTGAAGAGCAAAACCTAGCTTTTAATTTGTCTTTCTTGAGATCTATTCTTCCACCTCCACCCTCCACCCCTGATGTGTGGGTTATTGCTAACAGCAGCCAAATGTAAAAATCTGGGCACAGACTCAAGAGACAGAAATCCAGAAGTAATTCTTGTAATTTTAGCAATCAGAGCAAAATAGGATTATAGGTTTTATTCAGTGTTTTCAGATCCTTGGTGACTGCCATGTATGATTACTGGTAGGTAAGCATGCAGTAATTCTCATGCAAATCTAGGCTATCTGGAATCCACAGCAATTTTGATGTGGCATTAAGGATCACAAAGCAAATTTAGCCACCTGCTGTGTCTGGCTCAACAGGTGCCCAAAATTTAGTGGATGTTCTGGACATCTCTGAAATGTAAGGGGCGGGGGGAATGGTCTGTCTGTATGTTGTTGGAAAGAGGTGTTTTATGAGATATGTCTATGAATTGTACTACAATTTGATATATGAGAAAATTAGAACATACAAAGAGCCCTTCTGAATCAGATCAGAAGCCAATTCAGTCCAGCATCCTGCTCCCAGATCATAGATGCCCACATCCCATAGATGCCCACATCCCATAGATGCCCATGGGAAGGCCATAAGCACCAAAGCAGTCTCCCTATTAGCAGATCCCTAACAACTGGTAATCAGAGACATAGTGCATCTGATTCTGGAGGTAAGATAGCCATCATGACTAGGAGTCCCTTGATAGCCTCATCCTTCGTTAATTTGTCAAATCACCCTTTAAAGCTGTGGGTGGCCAACACTACATATTCCAAGTCTCATTTGGGATCATTCCTTCTATGCTTGGTAGCCTCATCCACATTGTCCAGGACTTGCTTCTCCAGAGAGGAGAATTCCAGCAGAACAAGGATGAGGATGGGATGGAAAACCTCTGTCTGAGGACCCAAGCCTATGTTTGCTTTTCCTGTTTGCGGTTGTTGTTGTCAAGACAATGGCACCACAATGGCTTGAAATTTGGATCTGAAAGCACATGCACAAAGGCTATCTTGGTCATTTACAGTGCATATATGTATAATGCTTGCTTGTTTATGTTGCGGGTAAACTTAATTTTATGCTGCACAAAAAAGAAAGCTCCCTGTTTCTTCCTCTTCCACAAGAACCTCTGAGGCCCATCTCATGTTCTTTGCAAGGGGCCCTGAAACCCCAAGCTAGTTTTTTTCAGCAGCCATAGCTGACTTGCAGAGAGGGAGAGGAAGAACTGGAAACTTTCCTTCTATGAATTTGCTTAAGTTAATTTATCTTAGGATCCAGACCATAAGCTGTAAAGTACAGTCCGCTGTATGAAGTGCTAGAAACAAGTAGATACAGAATCATTTAAGTTTTAGTACATTTTAGGAGTATTCAACATGTATATATATAGCTGCTTTTTGCAGATAGCTACCTAGTAAAATTTCTTGAAGAATCTCTCGCACCAGACATTGTGTGTGTGTGTGTGTGTGTGTGTGTGGGAAAGAGAGAGAGAGAGAGAGAGAGAGAGAGAGAGAGAGAGAGAACATAAACTATGAACAAAACAGTGATATACAATGTCTCTTTCCCCCCTGCCCAACTTTTAGGTGAGTTATGGCACACATTAAAAAGTAATCTGAAGAATTCTGTGCTGTTTCAGTCTCTGTCCAGGAAATTGGTTGGGCTTCAAGGAATGATATATGTAGCATAAAGTCTTATCCTCAAACTACAGCAGCACTGGTTTGTTGCTATTGGGCTGCGGGCATATATTGTATGTCATAGGGCCCATGGCTCAGGGTAAAAGCCTAGATTCAATCCCTTTGATATTTTCCAAGTAGTGCATCCCAAGAGAAGGTCTCTGCCTGATTCCTTGGAAAGCTGATGTGAATTAAGAATAGTGGGAGTGGTGTCATCTAGATACTGTTGGTCTACTCTACATCTTCAATTAGCTTCAGCTAGCATGGCCAACAGTTAGGGATGATGGGAGCTGTTAATCTAGCAACATCAAGAGGGTACCATGTTGGTTGCCCCTGGATTAGATGTACCAGTGGTAAGGCTCAGCAGAAGCCGCTGAGGATGCACACGTGTCTAAACACTACCCTGGAGATCCTCAGGTTGCCAGGTACGTTTGGGTTTGGTAGAAGGACACATATACAGCTCTGAGGTCCCAACTCTCTGGCAGCATAAATTCAGAGACCAGTATCAATGGTTAAAGCATCGGGGGATAGCAAGTGGATGTCGGAGGATGGAGAACAAGCAGACAGTGGGGATGGTGAACCCTCCACCCTGCCATTTGTTGTTGGGATACAGCTCACATCATCCCTGACCATTGTTCATGCTGACGGGTTCCTTGGGAATTGGACCTTCCAACAACATCTGAAGGTCCGCAGCTTCTGCATCCCTGATCTAGGTGCATGTGCTTGCAGATCCAAATATATATATATATATATATATATATATATATATATATATATATTTGTCCCATTCTCAAATGATACAACTGTTTGTATATCAAGGCAAGGCATCATGAGAAAAAGAATTCGTGCCACAGCCGCCAATACATTTATATCCTACCCCTCCATGTACACTGCTTTAATTTGAATGTCTTTAAATGGCTATGGTTTGCCTTTTTGTTCGATTTTCCTCTCGTCTCATTTGGTTAAAAAGAAGAAAGCATGCTTTTTTTAAAAAAAATGTAGGCTATGAGATAGAAGGCAGTAATTTTTCTTGTGTGAAAAGTAGTCAGATGTAACCATTTAATTAATCTTTAGCTCAATACAGCCACCTCTCTCACATTTGAAAATGGTGTTTAATAATTGCATTATTTTAGTCATAATTTTGTGAAAAGATAAAGCAGATTACCATTTGGAAGCCAGGAAGTGACCTGTGAGATAAGGAAATGTAAGGACTTTCTACTTAAAAATCACTACATGTTTCAACTGAATAAAAAGGCGCAAAAACTGTACTTAGCAATAAAAAGGCATAAAAAGATGAAGCTGCTTAATGATTAAATCAGGTGACGAGCAACTTTATTCTCATTAAAATTACTTGAAGTTTATGTAATTAATTCAAATTATGAGAAACAAATTAGTGTCACATTATTATAATTTGACTTATACACTACTTAGATGCCAATACCCCCACACACATAATTAAAATACATTTTCTATAGTTAAAATGATGCATGCCATTTTTATATAGCTTTCCTCTTAAAACTAAATTAATCAAACCTCAGAGGCCTGAAGGCTATAAATTTTTATTCTTTGTCATGAAAGGCAAATATCCTAGGATCACTTTATGGTCTAAAAATACATAAAGGTCTCTCAGAGTGGAATATAATCAATGAAACAAAAGGCAGCAGGATTCAATGTGATCATCTTTCCAGACTTTATCTGTTTGGTCCAGTCACTCCTCATAAGCCCTGTACAAATTTTAAAAACATATCTCTCTTGCAACATGGTGACGAGGCCTTTGTACAACACCAGACCCTCCAAGTGTCCCTATTTTCCAGGGACATCCCTGATTTAGAGAAGCTGTCCCGGTTTCTGATTTGATCCTGGAATGTCCCACTTTTCCTTAGGATGTCCCTATTTTCATTGGAGAAATATTGGAGGGTATGGAGTTATCTGACCCCCGAGCCATCTGAAGGCAGCCCTGTACAGAGGTTTTTTTTTAATGTTTAATGTTTTATTATGTTTTTTATATATGTTGGAAGCTGCCCAGAGTGGCTGGGGCAACCGAAAAAGATGTGTGGGGTATAAACAGTAACATTATCATTATGGAATGGGACGTCCCTATTTTCACTGGAGAAATGTTGGACGGTATGCAACACACCCTTTAACTCCCCTTGCTTTCCCCCCATTTCAGATTCCTCCATCTTCTGCAGCATGTGAAAGAAACTAGTCTATGTTTGGGAAGACACCAATTCAAGAAATAATCTGACATGTGGAAGGGTAGATCAGAGCTGGGGAAACTTTGGCGCTCCAGATGTTGCTGAACTATGACTTTGCGTCAGCTCCAGCAAGAATGGTCAATGACCAAGGATGACAGGAGCTGTAGTTCAGTAGCCTTTGGAGGACCAGAGGTTCCCCACAGCTGGGGTGGAGAAACATATTTCAATCCAGGCAAATCTTTCAGAGGTCTTGGATAAATGTGGTGCAGCAGAAGAAACAGAAACTGATGATGATAGCTTGGAAAACTAAAGTGATTAAATTTCATGTACTATTCCTTGAGTCTAGGTCTCCCCCACAATTCTTCTCAGCTCTTTTAATGGAAATGAGTGCTTTATGTCTGCTTGACATTGTAAGGTAAAGGTAAAGGTACTCCTGCCCGTACGGGCCAGTCTTGACAGACTCTAGGGTTGTGCGCCCATCTCACTCAAAGAGGCCGGGGGCCAGCGCTGTCCGAAGACACTTCCGGGTCACGTGGCCAGCGTGACATCGCTGCTCTGGCGAGCCAGAGCTGCACACGGAAACGCCGTTTACCTTCCCGCTAGTAAGCGGTCCCTATTTATCTACTTGCACTTTGACGTGCTTTCGAACTGCTAGGTTGGCAGGCGCTGGGACCGAACAGCGGGAGCGCACCCCGCTGCGGGGATTCGAACTGCCGACCTTTCGATCGGCAAGCCCTAGGCACTGAGGCTTTTACCCACAGCGCCACCCGCGTCCTACAAATTTCAAGAATGTATAATAGTTTGTGTACTATAATGCTGATGGCTAATTCCATTTTTATAGGTTTTTTTTGCCTTTTCTGCATAAACTGGCAAAACCAAAGAGACAGTTTGGCAGTTCTAGAATCCTTCTGTTGAGGAACACTGGTAAACCTAGTACATGCCTTGGTGACATCTAAATGAAATCCCCGAGTTACTGCGTTCCAAATTACTGCCACAATCCAGCACAAGTTTGCTAAGGCTAAGCCCCTTGAAATCAATGGTACTTTAAATGAGTCTGATTCCCAGGACATTGTTTTCAATGGCTACATTTTGCTCACTTGTAGTTTTTAGAGAGATTTGACGGACTGTAGATGTATGAATGACTCTTGCATCTGTAAAACTCTGTGAAGAAGTCATGTATCCTCCTCCTCTTTAGATTTAATGTGAAATGTGCATTGCCTTCTTATTCAGCATTTTTGGAAAATATAGGGGATACCTCATCGAGTCAAACCCAGAGTAAACCAGTTGAAACCAATGGATTTTAGCTACTACATTGATTTCAACGAGTTTACTCTGGTTAACAATGGATATTATGTGATTAATAATACTTTGGGTCTGAAAGTTACTATGTGTATTTGTGGCTGATTAATTAATTTAGAATTTCAGCAAGAAAGTGATGTTTCTTCAATTATCTTTTCTTGTTGTTTCAGGTTGGGTTTTCCCATGATGATTATGAGCTGCATCATTGGAATGTGCTATCTCCTTGTTGCTCACGTTGTATTGGGTTGGACCTAAGAATGTATATATTGATTATATATACTGAAGACCAAAAGACATTTTTCATTCTTTTCCAACCTCTGTTGCATTTTTTACAAGGCTGTATGAAAACAAAAAGCTTTTATTTAGGGGGCGGGGGGAGTGGAATCATTCATGCTGCTACTCCTGTCCAGCTTTCTGTTATGAACATGGGAATTCATTTGATGCCTATATGGAATTTCTCCACTTGGAAATGATGCCCACATTCATTTCAGTTGAGAGAACCAATTTCTGTGCACATTATTTTGTGTGTGTGTGTGTGTGTGTGTGAATTGCCTACCTCTGCTGAAATATGGACAGGGACCATTGTGAATGCAAGAGAGATATGTGCTCATATCTAATGCACAGGAAGCTCTGGGCCACAGCTGTATTTAATAACTGGCAGCTAAACAGCTGAGACACAAAATCAAAAACATCTCATAATGCACATTTTGATGGGCTGTACCATTTTAGATTAAAGGTGGAAGAACTGTGTGAATGCAATACAGAATAGAAGCTAGTGTGTCAACAGAAAAAGCGAAGAGTTAGATCCTTACTTATTAGTTTTATATATGAAGAAGCATTCAAATGTGAATCCTCCCCTGCAGTCTAAAATTGTATAGCGGGGGGGGGGGGGGAATGTGCGTCATTGTGGGCTTATGTTCTTTGACCAGCTTATAGAGCAGAATATTGTGATTTAAGATGCACAAATGGTCTTATGGTGGAACCAAATTTCTTTAGGTTCATTTTTCAGCTCGAAAGTAGTGATTTTGCTGAGGATGTGTCCTCCCAGATCTTTAATCCTATGATGATGATGATGATGATGATGATGATGATGATGAGAAGCTTGCCTGATACTCCTCAGAGGTCCTTTGCTTTGCTCCCACTTCAGTGGACTTTTTAAGGAAACAACTCCTGGTAGGATTCAACAGAGTTGTTTCATGTGCAGAACAATGTCAGCTCATGCAATGAGATTCCAGCCCCTCCTTCCTCCTATGCCTTCTAAATCTGTTCTGGAGAGTTAGGGGAACCCCCCAGAACAGTTTTAAGGGGTGAACAGGAGGAGTAGAAGGGGGAAAGTGTCATTGCATGAATGGATCTTGTTCTCCATACACATAAACCACTTGAGTTCCCCCCAGTTTCATTCTTACTTGAGTCCACACAATGGGCACAATGACATCAGAACACCAGGTAGTTAATCAGATTTGACTATTTGTTGTAACCAATAATAGTATTAAATAAAGACAATTAAATAAAGACAATTATTGCCCAAGAAGGTAGAACCCCAAACCAGTAGGTTCAAATGAAGAGAGGATATTGTTACTAAACATTTTTTTAAAACAAAAACAAAAACCAGAGTCTCTGTTAGTATGAGTTGTTTGGCTACTGGAACAGACTTCCTCAGAAAATGGTACACTTGGCTCCATTGTAAGTTTTTAAGCAGTGGTTTTAACAATGAGATTTGAACATATGTCCTGCATCAGCAGATGGTTGGACCTTTGCTGTCCTGTCCAACTCTGTGAGTCTTTGAAAATGAACACTTTTGCAGCCCCTTAGCAATGATTCACCAGAAACTGCAGAAAGAGGGAGACTTCTTTCAATTCCGATAATGATCCTTGTGAAAGTGGTGTCCCTTTTTAGCTCAGCCCTAATTAATATCCAAATAAATGCTTTTTGAGATATGAGTATTCACAAGGGACTATATTTTTATCCTAAAATTATGTTTGCTATGGTCTGCATGTACTCACAGATGAAAACCTCACTTGCTATGTTCAGTAGTTTTTCTTTTGGTTGTCAATTTGCCTGTCAATATATTCTCTAATTGTATGAAAGCACCTGATATTCCGCCAGTGTTTGCTTTAGTAGATAAGTAAATAGGCAAACTGCATAATGAATGATACATCATTGTCTGTGTTTTAAAATAAACACATCCAAAGGAAGATTTGGAGTGGAAACAATAATCCCTTTTAATCTGGCTCATGGTTATCTGCAACTAAGTATTTTCATGGGAAATATTATCATTCAACAGTTAGACAGGTTTATATAAATTAAATGAGGATAAATTAGTCTGTTAGGTAAATTTCAGAACTGTTTACCTATGTGGGGGATACAGTGATTTCAGTATTTTTGGTAGTAGTCAAGGATATGTACATACTTGCTTTTGGTGTTGCTAATCAGTGCTGTTGAAGAACAGCAGTAGGGCAGAATCATTTCCCCCTATCTGAGTGCAATCTTATGGGTAATGTGATTGCAAATATAGAACCAGGGCAGCTATAGAGAGAATGAGTGCATCCGGAATAAAAGAACATCTTCTTGTAAATACTTCCCAATATTTGGAAAAGCTTGTCATCTCCTTTTCTAACTGCCACAATTCAAAGAAGGAGTAAGCTGCCAATCCTGAGATAAGCTGCTGTTCTTTTTTGTAATACTACAATAAAACAGTATCCAGCATGTGTAGTTTTGTCCTACATACACCTAGTCCTCCTTTGGACTCTGCCCAGAGCCTTTTAACAGCTGTATGATAGGGAGAAATCGAGGGGACACAGGTGGCGCTGTAGTCCAAACCACTGAGCCTCTTGGGCTTGCCAATCGGAAGGTTGGAACTTCGAATTTGCATGACGACGTGAACTCTGTCCCAGCTCCTGCCAACATAGCAGTTCGAAAGCATGCCAGTGCAAGCAGATAAACAGGTACCACTGTGGTGGGAAGGTAAATGGCATTTCCATCACAGTGTTCTGTTGCACCAGAAGCAGTTTAGTCATGCTGGCCACATGACCTGGAAAGCTGTCTGTGGACAAATGCCGGCTCCCTCGACCTGAAAGCGAGATGAGGGCTGCAACCTCACAGTCACCTTTGAAAGGACTTAACCATCCAGAGGTAATTTACCTTTTTTACCTTTACCTAGGGAGAAATGCAAAGTACGCAGTGTTTCCTATTACTGTGGTACCCTGAGATGAAAAACTCTGTGTATGAAGAGTAAGGAACTAGCAAATGTAGTTTCATTTAATAAGGATTCTACTGCAATCTGTTGGTTATTAAACCATTTTATAAAAGAGATACTACCTCAACAGCGAAATTATGAATTGTCTATGCTTTGGTATCTTTTACTATCATGCTGTGACAAACACACACACAATGGCTGCTCAAAGAAATCAAGTAGATTACTGTCGGTTAAGCCCCTTGATTATGGGAGGGGTAGTCAGCGGGGTGCTCACCAGATGTTTTGGTTTACAACCACCATCTAGCCGCCAGTTCTCAGGGGTGATGGAAGTTGTAGTCTGAAATATCTGTGAGACACCATGCTGGCCTGGGTCTCCATTCAGTTTTTGAATTTGTTCCTTGCATTTATTTCTCTGATTGGTTGAGATAGCAAGTTACCACCTCTTCCCATCCATTAAAAATAGCTTGCTGGAACTGACAAGCTCCAAAATATTTTATTTTTAAATGTGGGAGGTTTTACTTGTTCCATGTAATTAGAGGGACCAAAACGTACTGGTTTGCGGCATCATTTGAATGGAGTTCTGCTTGGGATGCTGGTGGATAGAGAGATGAGAAGCATTTTCACTGATTTTTATTTCCATATGCCACTCCTGCCCCCCAGCACCACCTCCCATTGTTCTGGAGTGTCCCTCAGCAGATTTATTTCAGTGAGGTAATAGAGGGCCGCAAGGGGCAGGGGAATAAATGGAACTAGCCTACTCCCCAGTTCTGCCAGTGGAGTTCCTTTACTGTAGAAGCCTTTTGCAGGTGAAAGGAACTCTCTTGGTTGTGGAAGGCAAATCCAATCCATTGATACTTACTGGCCATAAGATCACTATTAGTTCATTTCTCTTTGTAAAAAAACAACAACCCCACATTGATCTCTGGATGAAACATAGACAGTTATATAAAACAAATGCTGAATATTTTCTTTTTTTACTGAGTGCTTAATAGTCTGGCAAACGCTAGTCTGACAAGCTCAAGAGGAATGCTGAATACATGCATTAGTTTCTCATTGTAACCTATGTAAGTCGTCTACCAACATACTTTTCACGAAAATGGAAGCTATTTCCCTTTGACATCCCTTGTAGTTATCCTAGAAATGTCCTCCCTCATCACTATAGATGAAATAGTCTGGCATAACAATATACATGGTGCATATTCCAAAATGTGTGTGACTTTATTTCTGTCTTACCACCACACCAAATATATTGGGGATTGTGGGGTTTTGTTTTCTTTTTGCTCAAAAGATGAGAAAGAAACAAGTCAACTGGAAAATTAATTTCTCATTCAAATGTGTGTCATTCAATAAACATAATTTTTGAAAGCAGGCATGATGATCATTCCAAGCATGGCTTCTGTATTGCCTTATTATATTCCACAATGTTAAAACTCAATTTGTGTCATCCTACTTCAGTTAAACTCAGGGAAAATGCACTTCACTTGACAGTTACTCAGATTTCCCCCTGGAACTCATCGGGGCAAAGCAGCTGTCAAATAAGACACCCAAAGAACTTCATTATGGTGGGAAGACACATACTAATATGCCTGGCTGATTGGCATGTGATGGATTCCAGCATTTTTAACAGTTAACAAATTTTCCTACTTGCCATGGGAGTGGAATTAACAATTAGTGTGTGTGTGTGTGTGTGTGTGTGTATCTGCTTTATAAATCATATGCATCCTTCTAAATGGTTACTGGCAATTTGTATGGTCTATCGATATCTGTGTATGTAATATATCTGAAACTATCATTTTAACAGCATTAACTCTGCCAACATTCACTTGATAAAAATAGCAAACTACAAGAAAGAAGATTCCACCTAAACATTAGGAAGAACTTCCTGACAGTAAGAGCTGTTCGACAGTGGAATTTGCTGCCAAGGAGTGTGGTGGAGTCTCCTTCTTTGGAGGTCTTTAAGCAGAGGCTTGACAACCCTATGTCAGGAGTGCTCTGATGGTGGTTCCTGCTTGACAGGGGGTTGGACTCGATGGCCCTTGTGGTCTCTCTTCCAACTCTATGATTCTATGATTCTAAGTAGCTTATTGATTTACAAGTACTCCTTTGTTTTATGTAGCTCATTCAAAAAATCCATAGAGCACAATATGCACATTGGTACAAATTTATGCATGCATTTTGTCTGGGTTGGTGAGGGCTAATACAGGTGGCGCTGTGGGTTAAACCACAGAGCCTAGGGCTTGCCGATCAGAAGGTCGGCAGTTCAAATCCCTGCGGCGGGGTAAGCTCCTGTTGCTCAGTCCCTGCTCCTGCCAACCTAGCAGTTCGAAAGCACGTCAAAGTGCAAGTAGATAAATAGGTACCACTCCAGCAGGAAGGTAAACGGTGTTTCTGTGCACTGCTCTGGTTTGCCAGAAGTGGCATAGTCATGCTGGCCACATGACCCGGAAGCTGTACGCTGGCTCCTTCGGCCAGTAAAGCGAGATGAGCGCTGCAGCCCCAGAGTCGTCCACAACTGGACCTAACGGTCAGGGGTCTCCCTCACCACAACCGAGGCTACACATACAGAGATCCATGATGGAAGACTGCACAGCCCAAGTAATGGCAGTCGGCTTTGAGTGAGATTCGGGCAAGCATCTTCCCACCTATGTCTAACAAATATTTGGTGGGGTCAGAACAGAATGATCACTTTGGTTTTGAGAAGGGAAGAAGCGTGGATGTTACTGACTGGAGGCCTGCTCTTTCTAACCCCTTTATTAAGTGATCGTCATTGACACCATCTGTTTAGTGGCTATAGTACAGATGCTTTTTTTATGGGCACCTGTGACATCGTAGCAAATGTAGTGCTGTGAGGCCATTAACAAAATCACATGGTTCAGAAGTCAAATGGCAATAAGAACAACTAAGAGTTCTTCTTTGCACTGACAGCAAAGAAGAAAGGAAATGGTGCCGAGAAGCAACAAGAACAAAGTGAACGAAAGGGTGCTAAATAACACCAAAAACAATGAAAACATATTCTCAGCAAGTTGCCTGGAAATGGTAGCCGTGAAAGCAAACATGAAACTGTAAGTAGTTTGAAGTAGTGCTGGTGTGTGTGTGTGTGTGTGTCAAATGGGACTTCCATTAATCAGGTGTTGGTATGTTGCTTCCTGTGCTACTAGAGCTCTGGTTTCACTACAAGGCTGACAGGCCAAGGTTTGCAGTTTGGGGGGATATCATCTGGACTATAGATGGGGAAACTGTGGCTGCCATCAGCCCCAACCAGAATTGCCAGCATCTGGAGGTCCACACATTCCACAACACGGATCTAGACTGCAGTACCAGCCTGGCTGAGCATTGTCAGCTGACCCTAAGGATCAATACCTGTCCACCATAAATCTACAGCCCCAAAGCTTGCATCTTAGTCCAAGCAACTTGTACTCGGTGCAAGGGGACAACCTATGTTCTTTCCCCCTTTTTGTGATGGTTGCCTTGGATCAGGATCTTGCCTGGCTTTGACTTCACATTCACCTCCTGCCCCTCTGATGCTTGTTTGATGCTTTGGAACTTGCCAGTTTTGGATCACACACCTGCTTCTGGTCCACTTAGATGGACAGCCACCTCCACTTGGTCCTGGAGCCTGGCCTTTGATGAGATCTGACACTAGTTCAACACACACAACAGATAAAGCAACCATTATCACATTTGCAGAATGTGACTTCAGTTGAACCAGCCTTTCTGCATATAATTCCAGCAATTTTATCTCCATATCAGAATTCAGCACACTTATCACTCAAAAGCTTAGCATTCCCCTGTGAAGGACTAATCAGGATTCCAATATATGTTCTTCATACCATGTCTTACAAAATCACTATTTCCCTCTTTTAAAGCCTTTTAGAATTCTGGGATTCTGTTCCTCTGCAGGGGCTTCACAAGAAAGGAAGCTGCAAGAGGAAATGATTCATTGATAAACAAAAGAAGTTTAGCACTTAATATTCCTACTCTGACCAAGCAGGATTATTGAAATGGTCATGAATGGCGCTCTTTATAATGTTCCCATTAATGTGAGAGGTGGATCCTATCTTGATTCGATCTTTTATTTATTTTCTTTAATTTAAAATAGTCATTACTCTTCATTTCAGCAGCAATCTCAGAACAGTGCGCATAATAGTTTAATTACTGTACATCTAATAAAATAAAAACATGTCAATCTATAATAATTAGCAGTAAGGCTTAGGCATTGCCAACAAAGATCCGTATAGTTAAAGCCATAGTTTTCCCAGTAGTGATGTATGGAAGTGAGAGCTGGACCATAAGAAGGCTGATCGCCGAAGAATTGATGCTTTTGAATTATGGTCTGGAGGAGACTCTTGAGAGTCCCATGGACTGCAAGAAGATCAAACCTATTCATTCTTAAGGAGATCAGCCCTGAGTGCTCACTGGAAGGACAGATTGTGAAGCTGAGGCTCCAATACTTTGGCCACCTCATGAGAAGACTCCCTGGAAAAGACTCTGATGTTGGGAAAGATTGAGGGCACAAGGCGAAGGGGACGACAGAGGACGAGATGGTTGGACAGTGTTCTCGAAGCTACAAAGATGAGTCTGACTAAACTGCGGGAGGCAGTGGAAGACAGGAGTTCCTGGCGTGTTCTGGTCCATGGGGGTCACGAAGAGTCGGACACGACTAAACGACTAAACCACAACAACAAAGGCTTAGGCATTAATGCCTAGCAAATGCCTGAGCAAAGAGCAGTGTTTTCAGCTGGCACTTAAAACTCAAAAGAGTTAAAAGGAAGAAGAAGTAGCTAAACACACTTCTAGTTTCTCCAACATCCACCAAATGTAGACAACTGTCTTGTAAATTACAGGGGCACCCTGGAGTAAGGTGAATGTCAGTTTCAGTTTGTCTCTTATGAATTTTTTAAAAACCCAAATAATTCCAGTCACAAAAAAGCTCTTGAGGAGATAGCCAAGCAGGACCATAGAAGAATGGGACCTGAGAAGAGTCCTGAGAGCCACGACCAGAAGTTCCCCACCGCAATTCTACAGGCAGAATGCTAGACCTGATCAAGCCAGGCAATTCTTATAGTCCTAAATTGCCCCAGGCTGAAATTTACAGCTGCTGTTACAGCCATGGCAGTTGTGTGTGCCTTCAGTTGGAGATACTCTGTTTAATTCGACTGGATAATCAGATGATATTTAACTAAGGATATAGCTGCTTGAAAATCTCCATTTATTCAGCAAGAAAATGTCCGAAGCAGCGGGCATAATGACTGAAAGTTACAGAAGGGGCCCTTGTTTTGGAGGCAAGCTCTCGGAAATAAATTTGGTCCATTTTCCAAATAACTGTTTTTCCTCCTGCTATTTCCCTTGAATGTAAACTAGTGTGTTTCCTGAAGCATCCTTGCTGTTTCATAATGGTGAAAATAGGCTTATTCGAAGCCTCTATATCAAGACAAATAGATGCATAAGATGAAGCTGTTTGTTTGCATAGGATCTTCCCCCGCTCCAATTATAATCTAACTTTCAGTGACTGAAAGAAGCCTGGAGAAGGATATATGAACATGTACCCCACAACCCTCCTTATCTTGAAGTACACCAAAACAAAGATACAATGTGCTTCAAACAATTCAAGATAATGCAGCAAAATGCAGCTTGCAAACTGAATGTAACTGCAAATTCCATTGTAATGGTAATATGCCTATTAGCTGAAGCTGAGCATCCCCAGTGTTCTGTGTTATAATTCTTAAAGATCATGAATTACTCCATATAAATCACTGGTTGTATCCAACATAGTGCTAAATAAGCTTTTCTCCCACACAATAATTCCATTTGCACAACGGGACTCCCCCCTCTCCCCACACACTCTTTAAATCTCTTTTGGGGGATCCTTCAACACACTCACATCCCAAGCAGATTTGGGGAGGATGTGGGGTTGGAAAGTAACAGTATGCAATAGGAAAGCCCTTGCAACTAACAGGGCACATTAATTGGATGCCAGCTTAACTTTTTAGTTAGCTAACAGAAAGCAAATCTGAAAATAAATGCCAATTGTTATGTCAACAGCCTCAAATATGGGGGTGGGAGGGGAAGATAGTATCAGAATTAGAGATGGAAAAATTTCCCTCCTGTTGCCACTCACATCAGTTTGGATTGGAAACGAGGAAGGGCAAAAAGAGAGCGAGTGAGTGAGCAGACAGATAGGTCTTTCCCTTTCCCTTCTCACCATTGCTGCTGGCCAGTAAGTATTCATGGTGAAGAGGGAGACAGTTCAGGGAGTGGCTGGTTAGTAGGGAGAGCTTTTTAGTGGCGTAGCAGGGAGGCGGGGTGGTAAACTAAGAACAGTGATAGGTAAGAAATTCGATTGAATTTGTATTTAAGAGGTGGCCATACGTAATGTGTACAGTGGTACCTCGGGTTACAAACACTTCGGGTTACAGACTCTGCTAACTCGGAAGTAGTACCTCGGGTTAAGAACTTTACCTCAGGATGAGAACAGAAATCGCGTGCCGGCGGTGCGAGGACCCATTAGCTAAAGTGGTACCTCAGGTTAAGAACAGCTTCGGGTTAAGAACGGACCTCCGGAACAAACTAAGTTCTTAACCAGAGGTACCACTGTAATCTCCAAATCAACAGCAATCCTTTGAAATGCACTTATGTGAATTTTGCAGCGCAGTTTTCTAGCCAAGTAATACGTAAAAAACAACAACTAAAGTGTGAATGGAAATGTACATATTAGTGAAAATGGGAGGGGGGAGAGTGTTAGGAGAAATTTGCACTAAAATGCTTATGAATCCTCATGATTAAAATAATAATAATTCACAAACCAATGTGAAGATGCAGTGAACTGAACTTCAGAGCGGAAAAAGAAGAAACAGAGAAAATGAATTTCACAGATTTATCAATGATTTTAATCTGAGCCAAATAATAATTTGAGGGTTTGTAAAGCTCTCCCCTTCTTTGAAACGATCTTTACAAATCTCTGAAGCACATGTCTGAACCTGAACTCTGCCACCTTGGCCAGCATTTCTAGAAAAGGGATGGAGCGGTCTATATGTTTTTGGACTACAACTTCGTCTTGGATTTCAACAATGTCTGGAGGGCCACAAGTTCCCTGTTCCTGTTCTAGAAAGATTCAATCACACAACAGGTTTAACTAAATCCAAATCTCTGCTGCAACAGATGATAAGGCAGAGAAATCATCTTGTATGAGAGAACAATACTCATTGAGGATATATTTCTTGGCAGTGCAATTTCACACAGCACAACATCCTTTCTCTCCCTCTGAGGTGCCCAAATGAAAACAATTCTGTGAGGGGATCACCCAGAAGGTAATTGGTACCAGAGGTGGATTTGGCGGTTCTGCTTGGATGAAAATTTGAGGAATTCCAAGGGCTATAAAAATATTTTTTGTTAAAACACATCAAATTCCTCTGGAGGGTTCCTCACCTTCCTTACCAAATTCTAACTTTTGAGTTTGCAAGCGTATCAGCTCAAGAATGGCCATCCATTTTAAAGATTTGGTTGAAGTTCATTTAAAAAAAAATAAAAAATTGAAAGCTTAAAAATCCAGCTTAGTGTGTCAAGAAGAATTTTATTGTAATTATTACATGATTTCCGTTGGCATTTTAAGTCAGACAGAAAAGACTGGCATCTGTGAGGTCTCACTACAATTGACCTACAGATTTTTAAGCATCAAGGATAATATTTCTTACGAACATCAGACACTTGAATAGTTTCATGTATAAATTACATTTAATAGTAGATTAGACTGTGCAGGGGGTAGTTTCTTGTGGGAGATAATTTTTTAAAAAGCAAAGTTTAAGTTCCATTTTCTTCTGTCAGCACTATAACATGCTGCAATAAATGTCTCATGTTTTAAAAAAGGTCAGATCAACTGTTGCAATCAAAATTCTGATCTGGGGAATGGAAAGGAATGTAAGTGGAGATTATATAATACTGTACTTGGATCTGGGAGAACAAATAAGCCAAAGAGATAGAGGGAGAAAGAAATTAGTTATTATCCATCGATAGCTCAGTCAGCAGAGCATGAGACACTTAATCTCAGGGCTGTGGGTTCGAGGTCCACATTGGGCAAGAAATGTCTGCATTGCAGGGGTTTGGACTAGATAACCCTCATGGTTCCTTCCATCTTTACAATTCTACAATTCTCTTAACTTGATATTGGTAACATGTAACAAAGACGATTACACAAATTTGGGGAGGGTAAGGCTGCCAGTGATCACCGAAGAATTGATGCTTTTGAATTATGGTGCTGGAGGAAACTCTTGAGAGTCCCATGGACTGCAAGAAGATCAAACCTATCCATTCTGAAGGAAATCAGCCCTGAGTGCTCACTGGAAGGGCAGATCCTGAAGCTGAGGCTCCAATACTTTGGCCACCTCATGAGAAGAGAAGACTCCCTGGAAAAGACCCTGATGTTGGGAAAGATGGAGGGCACAAGGAGAAGGGGACGACAGAGGAAGAGATGGTTGGACAGTGTTCTCGAAGCTACCAGCATGAGTTTGACCAAACTGCAGGAGGCAGAGGAAGACAGGAGTGCCTGGCGTGCTCTGGTCCATGGGGTCACGAAGAGTCGGACATGACTAAACGACTAAACAACAACAACAAGGCTGACAGTGGCTACTAACCATGGTTAAAGAATGTACACAAATTATTCAATATGAGAGAAAAGCTGTTCTGAAGAGGTGTGTGACCTGGGGAGACTTCTGAGGGCCAGGCAAAGACATATAGAGGGCCACATTTGCCTCCTGAACCAGCGGTTCCCCATCTCTGACCCAATAGCTGATCAGAGCTACCAGATTTGATCATTTGATGGCCAGGCAACAATAGATACACTTCACGCCAGCTGTGGTTATGCAGTCTGCTGCTGCTGTTGCTGTTGTATCCATGCATCTCTGGCTCAGGGCCTCTGAGCACAGTCTCTAGGTGAGAACAGCACACTGCAGACCTAGTGACTTCAAAAGTACATTGGAACGTGGCCATAACAAGCAGAGTGGGCAAATCATGATAAAAGGATTTATGAGGCTAGGTCATTACATTAATTACCTTGTGGCATATAAGGCATAACAGTCTGAACCGAGCCATTTTTGAAGCCTGTTCTCTGTGAGATCATTCAAAATGATTAAAGGCTTAAAAACAAGTATTTTGCAGCAACTGCTGCCTAAAGAAAGCAAAATACTTTAATATAGCTCCTGTATTGAAAAACAGCCAACCAAGAGAAAAATGTTTTGGCAACCTAGGCTTGCTCTTTATATTGGACTCTCAGATTCTCTCCCCTGACCCCTCTTATTATTTTTTGAAAACCTATTGATAGAACACCTATTACTCCGCAGTTGGGATGTGATTCTGTTTGCATTTAAGGCTGAAGTTTTCAAATGTGCCCTTTCTGAAACAATGAGAGAACCAAAACACAACCGTCCATCAAAATCTGCCTGTAACAAATCTGAGTTTTGTAATGCAGTTCTCTGACCAAACAATGCTTACAACAATCTGTATGTTAGGGGGAAATGTGCACAGGAGAAACTGACTGTGTACATTAGTCAAAACTGCATTAAAATATGTTTATTAGGATAAATTTGCACTAAAATTCTGAAGAATTTTCAGGAGGATTCTTTTTTTTTAAAAAAAAATCTGCATTAATTCTGTTTAGCTGCAAAGACCATTACTTAGCTGTCCCGCACTGGAGTTTTTTAAGCAGAGGTTGGATGGCCATCTGTCACAAATGCTTTAGTTGAGATTCCTGCATTATAAGAGATTGGGCTAGATGACTCATGGGGTCCCTTCTAGCCCCACAGCTCTATGATTCTATGACCACACTAGTTTACCACACTAGTTTACCAATGCAAATATAACAGCATGTTGCCTTGCATTATGGTTATATAGATATATAGCATGCAAATCCAGTGGTTGCCTCTTGTTCTGGCTTTATTCTCAGTGTAAAGGAAGAACTGTGACAAAAACTCTTTTATAAAAATGAAAATTCTCTAACATGAATGACAATTGGTATTCAAATAGTAAAGCAAAGAGATAATGTTTGGAAGATAATGGAAGTACTGAGGCAGTAAATTAATATTTCTGAAAAGCATTTACAATATATATAAAAAAATCCTCCCACAGTATGTGATAACTGTGGTCCTCACTATCTTGAATGAAAGCAGACTGTTGCTACAATGGGGCCTCTTGGTGGTAGGTGGGGCTTCAGTGACATCATGTGGACTTACAATTATCTTGTGATTTTGGCCCTGCTGCAGTGCAGAAAAAGGGCAATCCTGTTCTGCAGTTCAGAGCCATCCCAGAGTGCTATCACTGATATCATTTGCCCTTTCCAAGGTGTAAGTACCTCAAAAACTCTCCTTGCATGCTAGAATGCCACAAACAGAAGCTATACAGTGGTACCTCAGGTTAAGAACTTAATTCATTCTGGAGGTCTGTTCCTAACCTGAAACTGTTATTAACCTGAGGGACCACTTTAGCTAATGGGGCCTCCTGCTGCCACCGCGCCGCCGCCACACGATTTCTGTTCTCATCCTGAAGCACTATGAGGCACTATGTCTGGGTTAGCGGAGTGTGTAACCTGAAGCGTCTGTAACCCAAGGTACCACTGTACAGGAACAGCCTAAGGGTCGCTTATGGTAGGTGGGTCTGGTATTTATCAGAAGATGAAGAACACTTTTATATCACAGAGTGAGAGAAATATTTGGCAGTCATTCATTGTAAACATGAAAAGCACTTGTGTTGTACAAGCTTGATTACAGTCATCCTATGGTCTGCCATTATTGTTGCTATGACAGGCATCAGCTGTTTTGCTGTAGGATTTTCAATCAACTCTTTTCCTGATGAATCAGTAATCAAAAGGAATTATTTTCAGTGCTTGTTCCTGGCCATCCAGCTGACACCCGCCCCCCTTTTGCAGTCAGAGTGGCAGACCTATTGCTAGTTTCTCAAGAAAATGGCAGCACTGTGTTCTTTTCTAGAACACTGGCCAGTCCTATTCCCATAACAAAATATTACAGAAGATCTTCCCCATACCTATTAGCTGAAGCTGAGCATCACCATTGTTCTTACAGATCATGAATTAAGCAATAAACTCATTGGTTGTATACAACATAGTGCTAAATAAGCTTCCCATCACTGGAATAATTTCCACTTGTTGTTCCATTTGTTTTCAATCTATCTTCCCCCCACCAACCCCACAACTTTCCCCTATAATTGCTTTCTAATGGGAGCATGGTGCCCTTTAACATCTTTTGCTTTCTTTGAAACAAAAACGGTCCATTCTCTCATCCACTTGGAAGATTCTTTTAGCAGCTTTCGAGAGCAGAAAATATACAGTAGGCTTGTCAGCAACAAAAGCCAGGCAGGCTCTGAAGAACAGCAGCTAGTGCCAGGAACTTCATAGCAAAACTTGGCATTGTTTTCTATTCTTCTCTGTCTGCCAGTTCTATCTTTCATTCTGAAAAGTGAAAAGCTACAAAGCCACACATGTGAAGATTCCAAACCACAGCAAGTCTGGAACCGAGTTGCCTGGAAGTGTAAATTAAATGCAAAAGTTTCTCATGGACTAGATTCGGGAGGGCTAATGCTCTGGGATGTTTCTTGTAGTGTTGACAATTGAGCAAAGAGCACTAAGAGCTACAGGCACCAGATTGAATTTCCTATGCGACGAGAAGCTTTCAAGTGGGCAAGCAGTACACTGCAATTTTTCTTCCTTCTGATTTTTATAAAATGAAAACTTATGTGATTTGATTACTGCTTGCGAGATGGTTGCATTTAAAAGCCCAGTGCTGTTCTTATCCCACATATAGTACCTTATCTTGAGCAGAAAGTGGTTTGGGAGACAAACAAGGGAGCGTATTTCATCAAGTCTCTCCCTGTTCTGTGAAATTTGATTTGAACATTCTTGGGTTATATGAGACCTAAGTGACCAAGTCATTGGGCACAACTGCACTATCAATTTATATTGGCTTTTACAGCAGATTCACTGTCATGGTTTCCATCAAAGAATCCTGGGAATTGTTAGATGATGAATGTGCAATTCTCTAATTTTCCTGGAGAGCAAGGATGACTATTAAAACAGTTGAAGGCTGTGCTGTAAAAATGAAAAACAGGATGGCACCAAATACAGGAAAGGGGATAGAGTTAAATAGATAAAAAAGAGGGATACAGAGAGTTATGTTTATTGAGCCATGTTGATCAGGAACTCCTCTCCTGGGGCAGTCTCAAGCACAACCAATATCTGTCTTTTGCAACAGATTTGAAACCCAAAGGTTCAAGTTAGCTTAAGGATTAAGAGCACTCATAGAGAAGGATTGCTATACAGAACATGCTAGTTTCTGTTCACCTGGAGACTCCCCTCCCCACCAATGTGGTACTGATAGATATGCCCATGCAGAATTTAGTAAGTCTGATAGCAAATATTCCTGCAGAAAAACCAAAGTCTCAAGCCTGAAGCTTGAACTAAGAAAAGCAACTCCTATTCCAATCTAGATAGGCTGCTACAGATTCTACTAAGGGATTTGCCAAATAGATATGATATGTTTTAATCCATGCCAAGGCTGTGATCTGAGGAATATCTAAAATGTATGCTCAAAGCTGCAAGTGTATGTTCCCTGTCGAGCAATTTATCCATACTCTACTCTGTCCCGCCTCCTGGTTGATGTAGGGTAGACATCCATGAGAAGCAGGGCCTTTTTGGTAGTGGTATAAGGCCTTAAGGAGGCTTCTGCTGGATCAGATCAAAGGCACATCTAATACACCATCCATAAAATAGTCCAGATAATAGCATAGGAAAAGATACAGAAAAAGGTAGCTCACGCTCTCACAGTTCAAGACTGGAGCATCTTACACACAAAGAAAGACAAAGACACATAGAGCTTTTTAGCTTAGCTGGGTTTCCCTTCATCCAGCAGGCCAATTGCAGTAAGATGTTGGACTATGATGGACCCTTAGTCCAATCCCACAGGGCTCTTCTTCAGCTCTTTTGACTTTTATCATTAGGACGATTTGAGAAATTGCTCCAGAATTTCAGTGGCTGGTTCTGCGGCTAGCTGCCTACTCTTCTATAAAACCATGGAGCATGGATGAAGACCACTTTACATTGCAAATCAAAGCCATCAGAATGTCAGCGTGCAGAATGATGTAGTAAAAGACTGCATATGTATTGATGGGGGTCTGTGAAACATAGTCCAATGTATCTTAAAAACCTTTCATCCCAAAGATTTCTTCCCTTTACACAAGCAGCATTTTAGGAAGTTTGCCCAAGTACTAGAAATAACTGTACTTAAGAGAGTAAATCCATCAATATGAACTTGCATCACACTAGAAGTGAAAACTTATAATATTCATTTCTTCTTCTGACAACATAATTCACCTGGGCAAATGCATATATATGTATTTTAGAGTGACTGAAGATTTATGGAAACTGGCACATCAATGTTTTCGGAAATGTAATTTACAACTGGGAATTGGTGCATGCATAAACAAATGAATAAAACAAGCCACTCCTCTCAGCTACCACTCAGATCAACCACGCTTGACCTGATATTTAAATATCACCTGTATCTAGGGGAGGGGAACCTCAGGTCCCTCTTTCTGCCCTCCCGTCCTATTTGGTGCTCCACTCGCTTTTGCCATTGGCCACATCCACCACAGGTAGGGAGTCCCCTGGAAAGTTGAGCATGAGGGAATGCAGCCCAGTTTCTGAGAACGGTTCCCTACCCCTAATGTACACACCAACCTGGTCATAAGTCTCATTAACTCACTGGGATTTTCTTCTGAGCAGACACGTTCAGGATTGCAGTGTAAGCCAACTGAATTTGGAATTTCAATCTATTGATGCATTTGGATCTAAAGTCAATTCACTGTATTCTGGGATTTGGGCCATTAAAAATGTAGAACACGTTTCTGGAGCATAATATTTGCCTACAAATATTCAGTAATTGAGAGGAAAGAAAAATTAACTCTAGGAGTAGGATGATTATTCCTTTTTCTTCCTTTCCCTTAAATAGTGCTCAAAATGGAATCTCTAACGGGTAAGTAAACTTAGATGAGAATGAGATTTATGAATATTTGTGGTCTGATGAGGTGTGTTTATCTTGTCAGCTTTGTTCATCTCAGTGTACCTACTTCACAGCAATTGCTAGCTCAATTGTTGTACCTTGAGATTTAAATTGGCATCACAGTCTCTTTTTAGAGCATTGCCCTGTTGCCTAAATGCATTCATATGATCCCCAATACAAATTATACTTTCAGATTTTTACAGCCTTGGACATTTCCTGCATTTACCATTGTTGACTCATTATCATTCACAGAATACTTAAAAGCGCCAAGGGCATCCTCATCAGCACCTGATTAACCCTTGCAATGTTGCTCATATGAGAGGGAGGTTGCTCTTTTGCTATTCATCATATCTTTTAGCGTCTGAGAAACCATGCCTTGTTTGAGATCAGACATTCAAAGTTTGTCAAAACCAAACAGGGTATCAAGAAAGTTCAAATCTCTGAAACCTACCGTGATCCAAAAGGGGGAGTTTGTGGATCTTCACTTTCACTATAGTTAGATCCCTATAACAAATGGGTTTTAACTTGTTTGAGATCCTCAACTTTCTTCTACATTCAGAACTGTTTATTCAGACGTTGACATGGCTTGAAATGCTGAAATCTCTGTGCAAATAACTTGTTTTTGTTTACAGTATAGGAAGAGAAGGGAAATATATGATTGTCCATTGTGAGACAGTAGCCTTGGGTCAATCGCCAAGTTTGGTCATGCAGTAAAAATTATGGCACTTGAGACTTGCTAGTTTGCAGTGCTTAGAAGATATGTGTACGTAAAGACTACTCTGTTCTTATATGAATGGAGGCAGGGAAGTGGATTAACAGCTAAATAATACTCAGATGTAGACAAGTCTCTTAGGTCCATGTTTTATGGTGTTGGCAGATTGATGCCTGAGTTTGTGTCCCTAGCTGACATGTATTTTCCTCTTCTCTCCCTTATAATATCTCCCTATTGCTTCCTATTCCCACCCTTATATGGATGTGGCTAGAAGGCTGTCATTGATCAGATACTACCTCTTCCTGCTTGCCACCCTGGCCATGAGATGACTTTCGCCCATAAATTTGGTGCAGTGGGCATTTATTAGGGACGTGGGTGGCGCTGTGGGTTAAGCCGCAGAGCCTAGGACTTGCCAATCAGAAGGTTGGCAGTTCAAATCCCCACAACGGGGTGAGCTCCCATTGCTCGGTCCCAGCTCCTGCCAACCTAGCAGTTCAGAAGCATGTCAAAGTGCAAGTAGATAAATAGGTACCGCTCTGGCGGGAAGGTAAACGGCGTTTCCGTGGGCTGCTCTGGTTCGCCAGAAGTGGCTTAGTCATGCTGGCCACATGACCCGGAAGCTGTACGCCGGCTCCCTTGGCCAGTAAAGCAAGATGATTACTGCAACCCCAAAGTCGGCCACGACTGGGCCTAATGGTCAGGGGTCCCTTTACCTTTACTTTGATGCTGTGCAGTTCAGACTTGGCCTTCTCCTACAAAAAGCTTACCTTCTAAGAGTTCTGCAAAATGGGTTTTTAGTCAAATAGTGTTGGTAGGGAGCATTCCAGATAAATGGCTGTTTTGTAGAAATGATCGGCAAACGTGAACATGCTAATGTTTTTAGTTTACCATGCTGTGTGAGAAGATAGCCTAACTTATGATAGAAAACAGAAGCATTTGGAGACAGGAGGAAGGACAATTATATAATGTTCTCTAAACTCACATTATAGCGCTCTAAAGGTGCTGCAATCCAGGCTAAGGTTTTACAATAGGGGATGCATTTCAGATATGAATTTATCTATTTTATTTTAGTTGAAAACAATTATGATGTTTGCGTGTGAGTGTACAGAATAGCTGGAATTCAGAGTTAGTTATTTGTTCCACGTCCTCTTGCATTCTGCTCAGGAAAAGCCTGCAGCAGATTTATGAGAGCTGCCCCTATTAGCACACAGAACAACCTGCTTCTAAACTGAGTTTCAAAGAAGACCTGGCATAAAAAGCTATTTTAAAGATGGTTAATAGTTCCCTCAATAAGATTTGGAATCCATTAAGGCCTCCAGCCATTTACATGAGCTTGGGGGATGCTCAAGTCAAAAGTTCTCAGTTGAAGCTGTGCAAGGTTTGATACAGTTAGAATGGATTGCAACTGCAAGAGCATTGCAACTGGTAGCAACACTGGCAAACAGTAGGAGAATCCATCCATCTGTCTCTTTGTCTGTTTCTGTCTCTCTATATAATGCAAAGCATCTGACTCACACATGGTCTCTGAAATTGGTCCTTGGGTTGATGTATGCTTGATTGACAGATTTAATACTGAACAGAATTTGCTGCTGTTTCGTGATGTAAACATTTCTTGACATCTCCCCAGCTGATTTAGCTTGCAATTACTCATTATTTCCAAAGAAATAAAAACCCCATTTATTGCAATTGGACTTTATTGTGCAAGAAAACATATGACTGCAGCCCCAGAGATATCACGTGAAGCCATTAGTTATCATGGTTTCAGTTCTATTCAGTCCAGTTCTGTAAACTGCTTTGAGGGTTGCTGTTTTTTTACAATCAAGGGGTGCATAAATTTTATGAAATGAATGACTAAAACCAGAAAGCAGGGACAGATATTTGCATGACAGGTGGTCCAAACTATGGCTTAGCTGCCTTGGTCCTCCCTGGTCCTTTATACTGGTGCCTCTCACTGAGCTAAGCCAAGGTTTGACTAAGGATGCTTTCCGAATTGTGAGTACAGTGGTACCTCAGATTAAGAACTTAATTCATTCCAGAGGTCCGTTCTTAACCTGAAACTGTTCTTAACCTGAAGCACCACTTTAGCTAATGGGGCCTCCCGCTGCCGCCACACCACTGGAGCACAGTTTCTGTTCTCAACCTGAAGCAAAGTTCTTAACACGAGGTACTATTTCTGGGTTAGCGGAATCTGTAACCTGAAGCGTATGTAACCCAAGGTACCACTGTAGTGGTTAAGCTCCTTTTTCCCTACTATTGAGTCTGCATTCAAGGGTTCTTTTCCCTCACAGCTCAGGGTTATAGAGAACGGAGTTTAACCACAAGTCCCAGTTTGCACTACACACTAAGAAAAACCTAAGACAGATAGGAACTTCGGCCATGCGGTTTCCCTGACTGAGCCAATGGAGAGAGTCTCAGATCTGGTAGGGGAAAGCTTTTTCTGGGGCACTTCAGTATCTATTCTGGGACTGCCTTATTTGAGGAAGCTTGGGATTTCATGGCTGCCATGATGAGCATGGGGCTGTTCCAACACAACATCAGTCCAACTCATGCATCAAGACAATCTCTAGATGCGGGTTTCTTAGGGGATATTGCAATTGCTTCCTTTAGACAGGGAGCTTCTTTACAAGAGGCCATAACTCACAAACAAACCTTAACTGGAGATGTCCTTTCTCCAGTCCTGATAGCTTTAGTCACCCTCCTGCTGTGCATCACCAACTCAGCAGTTTGTCTTTTAAAGTGAATTTACCTGATTCTCACCACCTGAACTGAAACACAATTGTCCCTCAAAGTTCATGCTTCTCTGCATTTTGTGATGCAGTTCGTCAACTTACACCCAGGCACGGAAGTGTGGAGAAAAGTGCATACGTTAGTGACATAATTTTCAAAATTGTGCAAAAATGTGTACAGAAACGCACAAATTACAGGGGGTGTGTATATGAATTTGTTTGTAGAGTTTTGTTTTGTTTTAAAAATGATCCCAGTCTGATGCAGAAATGGAGCAAATTGAACTTTAGGTTGGAAAAACGAGAAACAGAAGAAACAGAAAAAAGGTAGTTTAATGCATATCTTTTAAGCTTTGTGAATAGATTTGTACATTAGTATAACATTTAAAAGTCACTTGCAATAAGATGAAGGTTTAAAATTGGATTATTAGGAATATAAGGTTTTAAGGATGTGCGTGAATGAGTTCTAAACTCCCCCCAAGAGGGGGAGTGAAGGGAAGTCAAGCAAAATTATGGTTTAAAAGATTTGTCGATGTTTTTCTTTTTTCTTTGTTGTTGTTCTTGTTTTTGGAAAATTAACAAATTGTTATAAAAAAAGGAAAAATGAGAAACAGAGAAAAACCAATGGCCTTCTTCAATAATCATGGGATCACTCCTGTGCCATCTGTTACAGTTGACCTGACCCTCCCCACTCTGCAATATTGTTTTAAGCAAACTTATTTCTGCTGCTTCAATGTGTATTGATTAGCAATAACCATAGTAGTACTAGTGTGTCATGCAGCAATGACATAGCAAAGGAAGAATTTCTAATGACTAAAAAGAGGAGCAGAGTTTATGACAAGGAGCTCAAGGTAGGGCAGATATGCCCTTAACAGTGTGACTCAGCTGCTACCTCCCTTCCAGCAGCCTGCCTCCGAACCCTCGTAATAAACGGCAGGAGAAGGGCAGACAATCTATATATCAAAATCATTTGCTAGGAAGCAGATTTATTAAACTGGAGGGAAAAGAGACTAGTTCCTTGCCAAGACAGCTTTTCGAATAGGAAGTCAAGGAACATACACTGTTCTGACAAATTAAGTCATGGAAACTCAGAAGCTGGTAGCAGAAGGGCTGGGAGAGGTTACTGGAGGTCTGCTGTGGAACATAAAGCAAAGGTCACCAGAAAGGAAAATGTCATGTAGTTTTCACCTTGCACAAAGACAGATTTATACACTCAACTCTTTGGAATGTTCTGATTTCAGAGTTTTTGGTGCTGCTGTCAAATACCATTTTTATACTTTAGGGTGGAACATGGTAATGAAACAAGTATTAAAAATGGGGCAAAAATGAACTACTTTCCGTTAAAAAGAATCAGGATCCTTTTAAAATACATTTTAAAGAGTACACCTGTGCACACACACAAACTAAAATAGGTTATTCTTTCTCCTTCCTTTATGCTTCCAACAAATGTGAGTTTTGGGGAAAATTATTATATTTTTAAAAGACTCTTTAAAATAGCTGCAATAAAGTAGGATAAAGGTTCCCGATGCTCTGCAGAAAAGTGAAGTTGGGATGAGACAGCCGTTTCCCAACATCAAAAGAATGCTTCAGAAAAGGGAGGAAATTGTTCATTTCCAGAACTATTGACAAGAGGAGTTAAAAAAGAACACACGAGAACGGCGGTACATCAAGTTTGTGGATGGCAATGAAGGATTCCAGACAATTGAGCCTAAAGGAGACTGAAAAGTTTTAACAGAGATCTCTGAAATGGTTGAAAATGTTGCGTGAAGCTGAGTGATAGTAAGCAAAGCAGAAGAATTGTCTGTGCTTTGGAATGGAATGCTTTGGAATGGTCTGTGTGGTGATCACAAAGGGCCCCCGGACGTTTGACGTTCTATTGACCCTGTGCCACCACTGCGATTGCTTTTGCCACCACCCCGTATCTCACGGGGACACACGGAGTCCAGTCAGTTGTTAACATTAACAAATAATCAAGTTTATTTTTAAATGCAGGAACAAGCTTATGGTTACAGTTAATTTTTCTTGGCAGTTTCTTAATCTTAGTTCCTAACAACTTCAAACTGATTATTCCCAACTATCTATCTGACTCCACCTAGCAATTCCTCTCACTGTCTCACAATACAACTCTACCAACCCACACCTAATCCTCCCTCTTCCTTCTTCAACTCCCAAACCTCAACTGACTTTCAAAACCTCCCACTCTAACTTTTACTCCTCCCCTCGCGTTCTCACTGGCCAATCACATCACAACTCATTTAACCCTTTCCTAATGACCCACCTAGGAGGCAAACGCCACAGTCTGTAATGGTTCAAGGAAACAGTGGGGTTATATTGTGGTGAACAAATGGAAAATGTCAGCTCATTACCTTTTGAGCATGAGGAAGGCAAGCTAGTATATGTATTCAAAACAAAGTAGAACTGATCATGATGCCACAATATGCATGCCTGTGTATCTATACCTGGGGCTGCAATCCTATACACATTTACCTAGTAGGAAACTCAGTTGAAATACAACCTCCTAACTATACCTCTGTTATACTCATGCATCCAAAACCAGGTTTCTTATCTATATTTTTCATCCATGTCACTAATGTATTTCATTCATTTCATTCATTCATTCATTCATTTTATTCATTCTTTTCCACAAAAAGAATCATGCTCAAAGTGGCCTACAACAGCAACAATGAATACAATTTCAAACTAACACTACAAGAACATAATGAGTTTCATAATATAGCAAAACAATCACATATTAGCCATTTTGCAACATACCAAAAAAACTGCAAAAATACTAACATACAAAAAACAAACTACATTTCAATACTATAAATATAGTAAGATTACTTAAACATGCAGCTGTCATGGGCCAGGAGTCAGTTTTTGCTGAACAGCAGCCTGAAGGGGGAGAAGGCAGAGTGACTCCACCTGCAGCTGATCAGCCTTCAAGGACACAAAGTGCTGATGAGAACCAGCTGGCTTCAGCCTTCTAAAGCAGAGCTTCCAACAGCAGTCAGAGGCTGGCAACAAACCTTGTTGTGCTTGGCCCTACCTTGCTGCTTCCTGCTCATCTTGACCCTTAGCCCCATGATCATCGGATTCTCTGATCCCTGAACCATCTAACCGCGTGGATTGCTGTTTGCCTGATCCTAGGACTGGACCTGACTCTGCCTCCAGGTCAGTACACCTCAGAGACTCTTATGGTTGGCTGGCTTCCTACTTGCACTGCATGTTGTTGCTCAGCAATGAGACTATGATATTAACATCCAATTGTTAAAGCAACAAGGGAGCATCATAGTTTCACCTTAGTCCAAGACACATCCCTCCCGTGAGTCCAGTGTTCATTTCCAGTTTTCCCAAGAGAGACTAATTGGAACTATGAGGGGATCCATTACTTAGCAAGGAAGCAGTTCAGGCTGGGAGCTTGGATAGCAGCTGGAGGCGTTACTCTTTCCAGGCCCTAATTTATGCAGGTGTTTCCATGAGCTTTTGTCTGTTCCTGAGTAGCCTCATGGACACTTTGGTGGTGGTTCTGAAATCCTTGACTGGCTCGTGGTCTCTTCTGCTCCTGTGGCAGTGGGAGAGAGAGTTTGAGAGGCAACCAGAAACCCATGCAGCTGGTTTGGAGACCTCTAATCTTCGAGCAGGGATGCTCGGGCCAGATGGCTTCTCAGGTTCATTGGCAGTGTGGAGATCTGTTGGAGGGTTCAGCTTCCTTTGCACTTCATTTGAGGAGACCTCAGGTTCACAGTTCAGGCAGGGCTGAACCCTGACAACAGGATAGGGGCAGAGAGCAGGAAAGTAGTGATTTTTAGTGGGGGGGGGGGGGAGCCTTGTATGATTCAGTGGCCAAAGCATTGGGTTTTGGTGTCAGAAATAGAGGTTCAGATCCCCTAAGTAGTTTTGAAGTTCATTGGAGAGGTCACTAAGTCATTATAGTTCTGGCCCATGTTGTAATTTATGTTCACTCTTAGCCCATTCTGTGCCATTTATATGTGATTTTTTTTTAAAAAAAATTAAAGCACTTTCTCTCAACATACCTATTTATAAATGTATTTTCTCTCAGAATACATGTTTTAAAATATATTTTTTTATACTTTATTGCATCAATAACTGTATTTAAATGTTCAGGAAGTGTGAAAGTTGGTGTATAGTTAAGTTCCAACCTGCACATTTGTCTAAGAAAAGGATCAGGTCAGTTTGTACTGAAATCCATGAAGGACCAATTGCTTAAGCAGCTATGCAAAAGAATTGTCTGGGGGCTCAAACAATGCCCTGATCTCCTTGGAGAAAGGGTAACTTGCATATATAACTAACCAATTCACTCAGGATGTTCTGGGTGGCTTTGTAGCTGGAGCTATTTCATTGAAATTCCCACTGTACGTTTGGGTTGATTTTGTCAGCTGTGTTCAAGGTAAACCAAGATATAGTGACATTTTTATTCACAATGCAGAAGTTCAAGGAGCTCTTTGATTTCCAAAAGAAAGTATCCTCAGGCTAAAACAAAGGAAGAAAAATTAAATCTAGACATATAAATCATTTCTGGTTTAGCAGAGTCTCTGTGATACATATTTAATATTCACAGTATTATCCCTAATTATCCAAATTGGATTTTAAACATAAATCAGTTTTGTTGGACAATTATTGGAGCGTGTTTACTTCAAAAGTTTCATTTTGTAAGTATAATTTACCATTTTCTCTTTCTGGATAAAAATTAACACAATACTGAAGGACTTCCACCAAACTGCCTTTTAAAAACCATTTTTATTAACACAGAGCATATTTTATTATGTACTAAAATGCTGCATGGCAATAATTGACACAGAGGTGGCTGCAGGAATAAAAACCCCTAGGAGGTAAAAACAAATACTGATTTATTGCCTGATTAAATTAGCCTTCTGTGCTCAATAAGTTTACTCATTACTTCCTACCATCCAAAAAAGCATTTATTAGTAATGCGAAGAAACAATATGAGCATGAGGAGAAATTTAAATGTAAGAAACACTGTTGGATTGTAAATAGTGTTGGATTTTCCTTTCCCTGTGTGAAAGGAAAATATCTTCTATCTGGAGCCCAAAATATGGTGAATTGGGGTTTATTATCAAGTCATAGTCAAACTAGTTCTGTTGTTGAATAGATGATTATGCAACTTGTGGTGTTTCAGTTGTGACTGTTGACTGGAAAACATAGTTTTTATATGATGGAGCGGAATACAGAAAAGCCAGAATAGGTTCTTTTGAAGAGATTCCGTTCAAACGTATTGGTCCATAGCTATAGGCCAATGAGGTTGCAAAATTCCAATAACAATCTAGTGATTGTTTGGAGGGTTCTGACTGGAGAAAATAAAGGTGTTTAGGGAGTCAGCCGTATGAAAAGGATCATTGGGGAGCTTAGGAAGTGATTTAAGAAGAGGTGACATGCAAATCTGGAAGGAATCTGGAGTTGAGATCAGCTGTTGTTGCTGGGGGATTAGCTACAATCCAGAGAAAGAGTGCTGAGGGATTCTTGTGGTAGCCAGAAGCTTATTAAATAGCATAATTCATGAAAGGCATAAGGTCCACAAGGGGACAAAGGAATATCAGCAACAGTCCTTTGGTAGAACAAATAAGCATATTACTTTATATTACAGTGAACTTTAATAAATTCTGTTTTGTTTTGACTTTGAATGCACAGTCTCCTGGTGTGTTTGTCCCATACCTAGACCTGATTCCATAATTGTATGTTGTTTGGGTGTGTGTATTTGTCCAAGGACTTCCAAGCAGGCCCTCCAGCTGTTTTGGCACTACAGTTCCCATCATCCCTGACCACTGGTCCTGTTAGCCAGGGATAATGGGAGTTGTAGTCCCAAAACATCTGGAGGGCCAAGTTTGGCCACTACTGATTTAGAGTATCCTCAAGAACTAACCTTACCTCATCCAGCAGAATAGATGTCCGCAAGGACATCTGTCAGATTCCATAACTGTACTCTCTGTAGCTTCTTGGAAACCCCACCCCAACCCCATGCCTAGACCCATCCAACTGTATATGGTAAAAGGAGTACAAAGATTATTTAGTTAAAATAGTGGTGATGGGATGGGAACATAACAGACAGAACACAAGTAGGTACTTTTAATCTGTTGTACATAGTAGGGTGAGGGACGCGAGTGGCGCTGTGGGTTAAACCACAGAATCAGAAGGTCGGCAGTTCAAATCCCCGTGATGGGGTGAGCTCCTGTTGTTCGGTCTCTGCTCCTGCCAACCTACCAGTTCGAAAGCACGTCAAAGTGCAAGTAGATAAATAGGTACTGCTCCAGCGGGAAGGTAAATGGCGTTTCCGTGCGCTGCCCTGGTTCTCCAACGGTGGCTTAGTCATGCTGGCCACATGACCCGGAAGCTGTACGCCGGCTCCCTTGGCCAATAAAGCGAGATGAGTGCTGCAACCCCAGAGTCGGCCACGACTGGACCTAATGGTCAGGGGCCCCTTTACCTTTACATAGTAGGGTTCTCGAATACAAGGTGGGATAAGCAAACCACAACAGGAACCTCTGTGATGAATTGGTGGCAACTGTGGGTTTGAAATACCTGAGTTGCCTTGATACTTCCAAGCAAGGGAAGTAATTCCCAATACTTTCCTCCACAGTAGCTACCTTACAGGTAATTTCCCCACCATAACAGGTGTGCATAATGAGGCTTTGAAAGCAGGACTCACATGTTCACCAGCAATCAGGAGGCCAATCTGGCTAGGAGAGAGACATGTCTGCCTAATCCAGACTCTCCCCCCCCCCCCAATCTAGCCTAAGGGTTTTCTGGATTGCTCTGTAAGTCCTCAAAATGTTGATAATATCTAATGCAAGTCGATGTCCTCATTTAACTCTAGAAAAATAACAATAAGGCATGTTAGTCAACTATGTTTTGCATAGAATAGACCTATTGAAATTAATCGACCTAACCTATTAATCTTTATTGGTCTACTGTGAGTAAACTTTAGTTGAATAGCACCCAAGGTTTGCAGCAATCTCTTTCATCAGTCATTGAATTGTCTAAATATAGATTTCCTTGAAAGGTTTCCAACTTTTGCCATGAGAAACATCTCGGTCATATGGCTGTGAGTTCTGATTGGCCAGAGACCCCTTGTGGCCATTTTCCCACTCCTCAGTGGGAAAATTATATTGTGATGTCTGCTGACAGCCTTCTACTCTTTGTCATTTAGTGCCTTTTCTGCCCAGCCCTGACCTTAACAACATCACCCTGTGTGTTAAAGTTAACACCTCTCTGGAACTTTCTTTCCTATAATTGGGCATCTCTCAGTTCCCCTTTGCTCAGTCTTCTGTCTGGGACATAGTGTCATGTTGCTCTGGTTATATCCTTTGGCTATTCTGCTTGCTGGACTGCTCCACGTTATTCTTCAAGTCTGCTCTGACCTTATGAATGCCTGCAAGAACCAGACTTCATCATAACAAGATGAAGACCTTTGTGGTCTCTCCTCACCTTCCTGTTTCTCAGCCATGTTTGTTTTCCCTCTCATATAAGTCATGGCCTTTGCCAGAAACACAAGCTAGTGCCATCCCAAAATGAAGTTTTTTGTACTTTTGAAATCATTAGGAGGGTTCTCAGCAGCCCAGGGTAGTGAGCAGATTTCACTCAAGGGTGAAAAGGATCTAGGAGTCTTGGTTGACCACAAACTTGACATGAGCCAACAGTGTGACGCGGCAGCTAAAAAAGCCAATGCAATTCTGGGCTGCATCAATAGGAGTATAGCATCTAGATCAAGGGAAGTAATAGTGCCACTGTATTCTGCTCTGGTCAGACCTCACCTGGAGTACTGTGTCCAGTTCTGGGCACCACAGTTCAAGAAGGACACGGACAAACTGGAACGTGTCCAGAGGAGGGCAACCAAAATGGTCAAAGGCCTGGAAACGATGCCTTATGAGGAACGGCTAAGGGAGCTGGGCATGTTTAGCCTGGAGAAGTGGAGGTTAAGGGGTGATATGATAGCCATGTTCAAATATATAAAAGGATGTCACATAGAGGAGGGAGAAAGGTTGTTTTCTGCTGCTCCAGAGAAGCGGACACGGAGCAATGGATCCAAACTACAAGAAAGAAGATTCCACCTAAACATTAGGAAGAACTTCCTGACAGTAAGAGCTGTTCGACAGTGGAATTTGCTGTCAAGGAGTGTGGTGGAGTCTCCTTCTTTGGAGGTCTTTAAGCAGAGGCTTGACAACCATATGTCAGGAGTGCTCTGATGGTGTTTCCTGCTTGGCAGGGGGTTGGACTTGATGGCCCTTGTGGTCTCTTCCAACTCTATGGTTCTACGATTCTATGACCTATGATGGTTGGCTAGCTTACCTTTGGCCACCCCATCACCTTGCAAACTCTTTTTCTGGGTGTTTTTTGATAGCAAGAGGCAAGCATCTTGTTACTTTAGCAAGAGCCACACAATGTACTATAATTAGTTTCCCCAAACTTAAGGAAGATAGTATCGTCCTTTCTAAAGAAACAGTGTTCCCTGCAATGATCAGCAGTAAAGTTATAGTTTTGTGAACAGGCCTGCATGCAACCAGGCAGATCCAGCAGCAAAGGTGTCATTCAATGAGACTGAACATTAGGAGATTGAGGACAGACATAACAAAGTACTTCTTCACACAAAGCACAGTTCAGTTGTGGAATTTGCTACTCCAAAATATATTGATGGCCATCAACTTGGGGGACTTTAAAAGAGCATTAGACAAATTCATGAAGGATAAGGCTATCGATGTTACTCCAGAGGCAGGATTACTTTGAACACCAACTATTGGAGATCACATGTGCGAGAGTACTCTTGTGCTCATGTCCTGATGTCCTGCTTGTTGGCTACCCATAGATTTATGGTTGGCCTCTGTGGGAACAGGATGCTGGACTAAATGGGTCTTTTGTTTGATCCAGAAGGACTTATCTTATGCTCTTAAGGCACAGTCTGACCCCCTTCCTTTAGTAATCCTCAAAGAACTCTAGCCCAATGATTGCCATTAATTTGATTTTTGAATTGATTTTAGAATGCTGTGTTATTTTTATTGTTGTTAACCACTCTAAGCCTGGCTTAAGCTGGGGAGGGCGGGATATAAATAAATTATTATTATTATTATTATTATTATTATTATTATTATTAACCACACAGGATGGTTGAAATGCTTCATGTTTTTTTTAGCTTCTATTGTGATTCTAAAGTGATGAGCAATTCCGCACTCTGTCCAGTACAAAAGCTTCTGTTGGTATTTCTAGTTGATCTGAGAATCCTTGGAAACAGGAAGCTGCTATTTGTAATAATGTCAATCCTTATTCCCCCCCCCCCCCATTAAGGAGCACTTATTTGTGCACAACTCAGGAAAAATACATTAGCCTGAAAATAACAAGCTAAGAGATCATCTTGAAAAGCACTGCAGGGTGAAGTAATCGAATAATAGGTTGCCAAATCTTTGTCAGGCTACAAAAATAGAACATGGTTGTGTGTGGCGGGCAAGCGGGGTGGGGGTGGGGAGATCATTGCTGGAGGTGCTACAGAAAAAGAAAGCAGGAAGCAAGGTGGAGCTCCTTTGGAAACAACGTCCCAGAGATCAGAGGTGCTGAATTGCTTTCATCTCAAAAGACAAGGCGCTTCCTTTGAGAAGTCGCATATGCTGAAACAAAAATTCAGGCCAAATTAGTTCAGTGACAGCCGGCCCCCTGCAAATATACATCACCTTCAACGCTGCGCATTGGAGAACAGAGGCTTTACACTTGGGTTTGTCTCATAATCCTCTTTGGATAACATCAGAATTATCAAAACACTGGCAGTGTGTATAGCTTAAGTAATAGTGTCCAAACCTTTACCTTTTACATCTGGCAGCGGCAGATTGTAGCCAACTCTTCATAATTGGTACTACAAAGCAAGGAGACGTATTAGGAAAGGGTTTGTTTGTTAATGAACCCACATGTGCTTTAAACCTAATCCAGGCATTAAGCAGAACTGTACACTGAGTTTTAATGGGAGAATGCTGTTCTTAGGTTAAATATCTATCATTTCATTTGATTTAGGCTTCCAAATTCACAGTCTTATAAGCCAAATATGCCCTATAATTGAGAAATATTGGTATATTATGTAGATTTGATGTCCTCCTCTGATCAGCAACTGAATCCAGCAATAGGATACAAGGAAGCAAACTTTGGGTTTTGGTAGCCAAAAGCAAGTTTTGTAGGCAGAACCTAGATGTGAAAATTGAGCTTCTCCTCATGTAATCTTGGCATCAGTGCATGCTACAGAATGAAATTGTATTTAGTCCTTAATTCACTGCAGCTAGACAGTGTGGTATAGTGGTTAGAGTGTTAGACTAGGACCTGGGAGATCAGGGTTCAGATTCCCATTCAGCCACGATGTCCACTGGATCACCTTGAACCAGTCCCTGTTTCTCAGCTAATCTACAATGGGGAAGAAGAAAACCATATATGATACCTTTAGCTCATAGGAAGGCAGGCAGGCAGGCAGGCAGGATATAAATGTAATAAAGCAAACAGAATAATATTGGCAGAGAACTGGAGTGGCAGACAAGAAACATATCTCTGAGCACCCCTCAGGCAACATTGAGATCTCTGGATAAGTTCTGATAAAGGCCAACATGGCAGCGTAGAGCAAGCTGAAAGAATTGCACTGGCTACGAATGAACAACTGGGCTTAGTTCCCAGTGCTGGTTTTGGTGTCTAAAGCCCTATATAACTTGGGATCTGGACACCTGAAAAATTGCCTCGCCTCTTATATACCCCATTGTTCACTGTGCTCTACAGGTGAGGGCTGCCTTTAGATGCCATGCTCATCAGAAGGTCCATTCTGTATGATGTCAGGACTGGGCCAATAGTGTCTTAGCACCTACGATACCTTTCTGCTCTTGCATTATCTTCCTCTAGTAAAAGCAACATCAAAGACCCATACTTAAGCTGCAATCCTAGCTCCACTTATGTGAATTCAGTGGAACTTAAATCTGAATAGTCTTGGCTAGGATTGTGCTGTAAGACATTTATTATTGCACGGCTTTTTGTGGACTTCACCAGAAGCTGCCTTTCAGTGAGTCATACCATTGCTCCATCTAGCTCAGTAGTGTTGGCAGTGACTGTCTACAGCTCTCCAGGGTTTCAGGCAGGAAGCTTTCCAACGCTACCTCGTTACCAGCATTTGAGCATGCAGAGCATGTACTCTACCACTGAGCACTTTGCAGCACTCTAACAACCCCCTCAGCTGGCCCTTCCCATTGTCAGATTGAGGAAATGTTATAATGCTACCTTGAGTTCACTCTCTCTCTCTCTCTCTCTCACCCTCCCACGTGCGTGCGCACACACACGCACACACACACACACACACACAGCAGATTTAGCGAAACAGAGTGAGGAATAAAATGTTAGCAATGGTGATAATTGTATTAAAGCTTAAATATATATGAAAATGATTAGTCACCATTCACAAAGCAGCGTTGATAACCACACAAAGCATCCTGGAATCACGCAAACGTTCTCTTGATAACTCCTTTGATAAAGCTGTGAATGTAAGACAGTTACTCTCAAGTAAGCCCGGTTAAAAGTATAGGGACTTACATCTGCGTAAAGATGCAAAAGGTTGCACTGTGCGCCTGAATATATGTGAATATAAAGAGGACGTACTATACAAAAAAATAGTTGTTCACACCTAAGTACTTCCAAAGCCTCTGTTACAAAGAGCTTAAAATGCACACACATAATATAAGAGGTCTATATCTCATGTGCTGGGATGTTCATTTCTATTTATTTTTGTATTGAGGACAATTTGTTCAGGGTGGCCTCCCGACACCTTGGCATTAGAAGACAACTAGCTTCTTTGTATTTGCAACAAGACTATCTACAATATGGCAAACCAGCTAAGGCAATACAGGAAATCCAGTAAAGGTTTTAAACATGGATAGGAAGTGGGCTATCACAATCTACCTAGAAGCCAAGAATAATTATATCACAATATATTGCATCTGTGGGGCACCAAATTCCCTCCAGCAAACATTGGAGGTTTTGCTGCTGCTCTGAAACCATCAGCTCAGATTTTGCAGAACTCATTGCTCCACAGAGAATCTTCTGCTTCCCAGTTGCGACAATAAGCCCTTGTTTATCTTATGAACATGCCGCAGCACTTTTGGAAGATGACAGCTCTTGCTGGCGATCGATTGACTCATTAAGCTGATTCACATCAGAGAATTAAAAGTCTTCTTTTTAGAAAAGGACATGGACAGGAACAGAAGGCTTTGTTGATACATATGCAGTAGCAAAGCATAACCCCATAATATTTGCAGTTTATTTGATAACTATTCTCTTAAAACACACTCTTACACAAGGCGGGAGGCATATGTATATTAGATCAGGCCTGATGTTATAGTAGCATCTTGGTACACAGGATAAATATTGTAGTAAAAACAGCCTGGGCAATAACAGGAAAAGAGCACCACCCCCCATTACAATTTCTCTAATTGAGGCTGGATCTACCCTGACCTGTTTAATGTTATTTCCCCCTATAAGAACGGTATTAGATATGTCATTCAAAAATGTCACAGGGCACACTTGTTACTTAAAACATTTTTTATCTTTGCCCCCCCCCATCAAATGTAAGTAATACCTGGTCACACCATTTTCCAAAACACTGTTTCTTTCCCTGCTGGTCGCTAGTTGCATTTTAATTCTTCCTCCATCCCCTGAATACCACCTTTTGAAAACTATTGGAAGGGGCCCAGAGTTTGAATGCAGTAAAAAAAAAAAAAAAAAAAGTGAAAACATTACATAGGGAGCTGTGTTTCACAGATATAAAACGATTAAAAATTAAGCAATAAAAAGACATGGTAATAACGCATCATGAATGTAAAAAGTAGGACATCATGTGTCCATCTACATTATCAAAATCCTTCCTTAAAGTTAAAAACAATGAGGGCAGATTCGCCCCAAGTAAGGGTGATCTGCAAATATAGATGTAGATTTAATTGTAAACATGCATCTGCTTTGCAATGAAGTTATAACTGAAATTGGAGGTCTATTGGCTGCACATTGTCATCTAGAGCTACTAATTGCTTGTAGTCGCAATACTTCTCAAGGACCAATGTCTTAAGACAAATAAGGTATTATTAAGGTCAAACACCATGGAGGTCCTCCCTCAGGTATGATGTCCATTGTTGTCTGGCTGGCTGGTTACACAGAACTGGTGTCCATGAAAAAGTGTGGCCAAATAATTGCCCAGCAGGTGATATATAATTTTTTAAAAATAAAACATGTAAATAAAATAAACGTCACTTACAAAACCTAGAAGCATTCCCTTAGCTGATGTGCAGTTTTGTACAAATAGGAATCCCCCCCCCCCTACCATAGTGGTGTTTTCAAACAGGCAACCCATCTAGGCACATCTGATGTGGCCTATGTGAATGGGCAACTGGATAGCTCAGTTGGCTAGAGCAAGGTTTCTGATAGCACCAAGGTCACAGGTTCGATTCCCAAATG
Organism: Podarcis tiliguerta; assembly: GCF_965153285.1. NCBI lineage: Eukaryota > Metazoa > Chordata > Lepidosauria > Squamata > Lacertidae > Podarcis > Podarcis tiliguerta. Next base: position 70,245,666 of record NC_139537.1, read on the forward strand.
GAACAGCTGCATATTTCTGCATTGCAAGGGGTTGGATTAGATGATCATCAGGGTCCCTTCGAACTCTACATTTAATATATTTTATATATTATTTTTTATATTATATATTGTTGGCGGGCAGCTTTGGTTTATGCAGGAAGCTTTGTTGGCCAGAAAGGATGCAGAAACAGCTTTTTTCCACTCTGTATCCAATAGCATAGGTTCTCAGACTATAAAACAACAACAACAACATTAGTAGGTATCTTTTGATAGATGTCTCAATGGGGGAAGATTGCTGTGGCAACAGAAAGTGCTTCAGTGCTCTCAAAGGTTTTGTACTGTGGAGTGCATGAAACCTTTCCAAACAGGTCTCTTCTGTTGACAGAGAGCCATATTTCATAAGGTGACCAGATTTTGTCTGCCAAGAAGGATTATGTAGTATATGGGTTTCATATAACAAAGCCTTAAGATTCCTAGCTCATCCTCTTTGAGCTTCAATATTTGCTGGAACATCCTGGCCTAGTCAGACTGAAAAGTGTTTTCTGGCTTAAACCAGATAAGGACATCAAGGACAGCTGAAAAAAGATTTCTGCTTTGTTGCCATAGTTTACACTGATATTTACTGTTGGGAGTAACAGGAGACAACACACAGCCACTTACCCCATGGTCACTTATCCCTCGCATGCATGTAACCCCTTGGAAAGCAGGCAATTGGTATTACCCACTCACACAATGGGAAAACGTTAGCGCACACGTGAGTCTGGTCAGAGGAGGTCAAGTTGTGGTACTTGTTTTATAGACTTTTGTGCAAATAGCCTCTTGAAATTCTCCAACCTATTTGTGGACAGAAATTAGAAGGACCATTTCCCTAGGGGAAGAATTCTTCAATAGTTTCTCAGGTGTGGAACTCAACATTAGTAGTGGCAGTAGCACATTTCATTTGTCTCTCCCCCCCCCCACCCCCAAGGTTTGTTTGTTTTTTTCTGTTGAAAGGGGCAGAAGCAGACATTGTGTTGGGAACCTTGCTGCCATTTTGAAGCTTTCACAATGTCTAGGGCCTGATGCATGCCCCCCAACTGTCCCATTTTAACTGGGACATCCTGGATTACAGAAGCCAACTCCGGCATGACCCTACCCCATGCCTGACCCTACTTATGAGCTTCAGAGTGCCTTCTGGGATTGCTTTGGCATTGGTAGGAATTGTCGGACTTGCGTTCGACCGAGCGACTCCTCCCGTCGAGTCCTCTGGAATTGCCTCCGACGTGATTAACGACCCGAGCCTTTGATGAGACTCCAAGCACATTCCCCATTATGCAGAGTATCCAGCACGCAGGGAAGGACGAGATAGTATGAGCTACATGGCTAAAGAGTTTTATTTCTTGCTACGCAGACAGAAAAGAAACATCCTCTCTCTGTGAGAGCAGAGAGCAACTGGACAACAAAGGAACAGGAAACCAGTAACATCACATCCGTCTCCTGTCTTCCGTGAGACCTCCAATGGTCTGGAATGTCTCTGGAATGCAAAACAGAGTCTTGTGACTCCAAGAGCACTGCACAGTGGCAACACACAGAAACCTAACAGGAATGTGCCAGGGTGAAGGACCTTTGCCCTGGTGTGCCCTTTGATGATTGCCAAGGCACCTTCTGGGAAGGTGCACTGGTGGTCTGAAAGGGACATGCCAAATAATAATAATTTATTATTTCTACCCCACCCATCTGGCTGGGTTTCCCCAGCCACTCAAGGTAGCCTTGGCTTCATGGCAGTGGTGAGCCAGTAAAGGTAAGGTAGTGGGCAGCAGGCATGGGAAGGAGCCGGGTGGCAGTGGCAAGCTGAATTGACCTGGGTGGGTTGGGGCGTGGCTGGCTAAGGCAGCCTGGGCACACTTGTGGGTGACAGGAGGTCAAGATGGCCTGGGCTGGTGAGGGTTGGAGGTGGTGGCAGTATGATGGGGGGCAGGAGTGTGCCCCAGATTTGGGACAGAAAATGTTGGAGCATATGCTAGTGCTGTTCAAGGGCTGTGTGTGTGTGTGTGTGTGTGTGTGTGTGTGTGAGAGAGAGAGAGAGAGAGAGAGAGAGAGAGAGGAGGCACCACAAACTAGAAAAATAAAAAAAATTGGCTTGCCTGGTGATGCAATACCCTTAATTTTATTAAATAAATAAACACCACTGTATTACACATCTAGGCATAGATAACATTCCCACAGTGCTCCTCCTATCAGTTGTAGGAGGAGAGATGGTGGGAAATTCATGTTTCTCCCTCATTCCTGCATAATAGCAAAGGTCAGGTCTGTAGAGAGGCAGAGAAGAAAAAGTTTATTTCTGTGCAGTGGAATAAGAGCACGCTCATCATTAAAAGGGAGCTTTCCCACAGCTGCATGTATAAACAAGTCCTTCGGTCAGTGGTTACTTTCTGCTGCTGAGTCTTCGTGCCCCTGAAGGGCTAAGATACTACTTTTCTAGCAGAGAACGTGTCCCGATTCTATTTCTATATAAGTAATAAGAACTCTGCCATGTGCCTCCCACTATTGTTAATGGGAATCTCTCAGCTAAACCCCTTTTAGCACACTAAAAGCCTAATCTCTCTCTCTCTCCCCCCCCCCATCACCAGGAGACATAGAAGTGTCTCTTCCTGGGACATATTTGGAGATTATTTCTTAATTCATATATAATACCAGCTAAGGGCCTGCCTCCCACGGAGGATCTCAGAGACAAACAAGAATGATTATGGAAGAAATACTTCTGCAGCAGAAACCTGAACAAGTGCTTGGGACTGTATATTCTCCTCAGGCCAATCCTGGGCCTGGATGGGCCAGCAACCAGGGATAATTCTCAGTAAAATTACCCATGTTCCTTTCCCACCAATCCTAGTGTTTCTGCTCTGCCCCCGCCCCCAAGTTGTAATGAGAAATAGTTGAGATTTTGAAGAAGCTGAGTGCACACTGCTGTTCCACAATACCCAGGGTCTGCACTGCCTGCTTGTGGTTGTCATGCCCCATATAGAGCATGCTATAGTCTAGGGACACGGGTGGCGCTGTGGGTTAAACCACAGAGCCTAGGACTTGCCAATCAGAAGGTTGGTGGTTCGAATCCCCGTGACGGGATGAGCTCCCGTTGCTCGGTCCCTGCTCCTGCCAACCTAGCAGTTCGAAAGCACATCAAAGTGCAAGTAGATAAATAGGTACCGCTCCGGCGGGAAGGTAAACGGTGTTTCCGTGTGCTGCTCTGGTTCGCCAGAAGTGGCATAGTCATGCTGGCCACATGACCCGGAAGCTGTATGCCGGCTCCTTCGGCCAATAAAGCGAGAAGAGCACCGCAACCCCAGAGTCGGCCACGACTGGACCTAATGGTCAGGGGTCCCTTAACCTTAAATAGTAGTCTAACTGGAAGATTACTAGCATGGGTGACTGTGACTAGGGGCTCCTGGTCTAGGAAAGACTGTAGCTGATGAACCACCCAGAGATTTTTAATGTTAAGTCAAACTCAATTAGCCTTTCATGTTCACTTTGAAAGGCTAGAGAAGTAAAAACATGCTGGAGCACGGGAAGACAGGAGGAATATAATACCAGAGGAATTAAAAATGCATTCCATCCATGCAACGTTCTAAAATTAAACAGCGGTGCACTGTACTGCAACCACCTTAAGGTATCATTTGCTACCAAATATCTTTTTTTTTTTTATATAATATTTTATTTTCCGCATTCAATAAACAAAAAAAAGAACAAATCGACAAACACATCAAAAGGAAAAAAGCAAAAGAAAAACAATACATACATTATACAAAAACATAAAGAAAAATAAAAACGGTAAGAATAAAAGAGTTAAAAACAAATATTGTATCATTATATTCTTCAGCATTAACTTAGGTCTGCGACTTCCCCATGCCTTCCCACTCTGTATTCTAGGTCTTATATTCTGGTAGTAAACTCTTTCCCTCTGGCGTATCTTTGGTTCAGATTAATATTATTGTCTTATTTATCCTTACATTTCCCTATGTCTTATTAAATATACTTTCTTTAACATTGTCATTTTTATAATAACATTCTTTTACATTCAATCTGATAACCTCAAACGTTCGTAATTTTATAATGCTTCTGTAAATAGTCTTTAAATTTCCTCCAGTCTTCCTTCACCATCTCTTCTCCCTGGTCTCTGATTCTGCCGGTCATTTCTGCAAGTTCCATATAGTCGATGAGCTTCATTTGCCATTCTTCCAGCGTGGGTAGATCTTGCGTCTTCCAATATTGCGCGATGAGTATTCTTGCTGCTGTTGTAGCGTACATAAAAAAAAGTTCTATCCTTCACTTGAACCTGTTGGTTTACCATACCCAGGAGAAAGGCTTCTGGGGTCTTTCTAAATGTGTATTTAAATATTTTTTTCAATTCATTATAAATCATTTCCCAGAAAACCTTAATCCTTGGGCACGTCCACCAAAGGTGAAAAAAGGTACCTTCTGCTTCTTTACATTTCCAGCATTTGTTATCAGGCATATGATACATTTTTGCAAGCTTGACTGGTGTCATGTACCACCTATATATCATTTTCATTATGTTCTCTCTTAAGGCATTACATGCCGTAAACTTTATTCCAGTGGTCCACAACCTTTCCCAGTCAGCAAACATTATGTTATGGCCAACGTCTTGAGCCCATTTAATCATAGCCGATTTCACTTCCTCATCCTGTGTGTTCCATTTCAGCAGCAAATTATACATTCTAGACAATATTTTTGTTTTAGGTTCTAATAGTTCTGTTTCCAATTTTGATTTTTCCACCTGGAAGCCAATTTTTCTGTCCATTTTAAATACCTCCATTATTTGATAATAATGAAGCCAATCTCGGACTTTACTTTTTAGTTTATTAAAACTCTGCAGTTTCAGTTTGTCACCATCCTGTTCTAAAATCTCCCAATACTTCGGCCAATTTGCCTCCATATTGAGTCTCTTTACTGCCTTAGCTTCCATTGAAGACAACCACCTTGGAGTTTTGTTTTCCAAAAGATCTTTATATCTAATCCAGACATTGAACAGTGCTTTTCTGACAATGTGAATTTTGAACATTCTATGCACTTTAACTTTGTCATACCATAGATATGCATGCCAGCCAAATGCATTATTGAACCCTTCTAAATCCAATATATCTGTGTTTTCAAGAAGTAGCCATTCCTTCAACCAGCAGAAAGCTGCTGCTTCATAATAGAGTTTTAGGTCTGGCAGGGCAAAGCCCCCTCTTTCTTTAACGTCTGTTAATATTTTAAATTTTATCCTTGGCTTTTTGCCCTGCCAGACAAATTTAGATAGATCTTTTTGCCACTTCTTGAAACAGTCAGTTTTATCAATCATCTGCAGTGTCTGAAACAAAAACAGCATTCTTGGCAATACATTCATCTTAATTACAGCAATGCGCCCCAGTAGTGAGAGTTTCAAGCTAGACCACGTATCTAGATCCTTTTTTATCTCCGTCCAGCACTTCTCATAGTTGTCTTTAAATAAGTTCCCATTTTTTGCTGTCATATTTATTCCCAAATATTTAACTTTCTTCACTACTGTTAAACCTGTTTCTTTCTGAAACCTTTCATTTTCAATTTCTGTCAGATTTTTTGTCAAAACCTTAGTTTTTGTTTTGTTTAATTTAAAACCTGCCAATTGGCCAAATTCTTGGATCAGTTCTAAAACTTTTTTTCCACTAGATTCTGGCTCCTGCAACGTCAAAACCAGGTCATCTGCAAAAGCTCTTAATTTATATTGTTTAGCTCCGACCTGTATCCCTTTGACCAATTGGTCCTTTCTGATCGTATTCAGCAACACCTCCAGGACCGATATAAAAAGTAGTGGGGAAATTGGGCACCCTTGTCGTGTTCCTTTTTCTATTCTGAACTCTTCTGTCAAAACATTATTTACTATTAATTTAGCTTTTTGTTCAGAATAGATTGTCCCTATACCATTTTCAAATTCTTGGCCTACCCCCATGCCTTGGAGATTCTTCTTCATAAAACTCCAAGAGATATTGTCAAAGGCTTTCTCCGCATCCACAAATATCAGCGCCGCTTTTGTATTTATATTTTCCTGTAAAAGTTCCAAAATATCAATTATATTTCTTACGTTCTCTGATAGATGTCTTCCTGGGAGAAAGCCTGCTTGATCTTTATGAATCTCCTCTGTTAGTACCTTCTTCAATCTTCTCGCCAAGATATCCGCAAATATTTTGTAATCCACATTTAACAATGATATAGGCCGGTAATTCCTAAGTTGATGTTTTTCAACGTCTGTCTTTGGTATAAGAGTCACAAAAGCTTCTTTCCACGATTCTGGAGCCTTTTTCCCCTGAAGTATTTCATTACATATTTCCTTTAGGGGTTGAGTTAGCCAGTCTTTCAATGATTTATAATATCTTGCAGTCAGCCCACATTTGCTACCAAATATCAACATGACTTTTGTGCATACTGTTCATAAATCCCTGCAATCCAGTATTTAAACACACACACACACACACACACACACACACACACAGAGAGAGAGAGAGAGAGAAAGAGAGGCATATTATTATATACTTTTAAAGATAAGTTGTTTTGAATTGTTTCTGGTGGAAAAAGTGAAGACCTTTGAAATGTTGAATGCTGATCAGTGAATGGGCATGTTTTCATGCTGATCACTTTCCATTCACCATAAAAGCTTTGACAGCTGATGAGCATGCCCATTTTTGCCTGACAACCTCTGAAGCTTTCGGTTTTCTTAACAAATTTGTCCAGAAAAGTCTTTTATATCCTTTCCCGAAACTGTTGTTTCTACCTTCAGTGCTGCTGGCATAACAGCAGTTGGGATACCTCACCCTAAGCATTTATTTGCTGGCACAGCTCTTGTCAAACCATAAGCCTGTTGTTTTTTCAAGGACCAATCTGGCAGTAACAGTGGAGCTAATCTTGCTGCATAATTGCATCATCATAAATTGCATCTCTGTCCCTCCAGAAATTGTGGTGCCTCCTTGCCGATCATTTTTGAGAGTGGGAGGGGAATAGACTATTGTGAGTTCCAGCTTGTTCAATCTACAGTCCTATTGGCTTTGAGATTTTCTGAGCACCTCTGAATGAGGTATGAATTGTGTAATATATTATCATGACCGGGAAAAGAACTGGTGACAGTTGACTTTGATTGTTCCATTGCTCCTGGTTATTTTTAAAAGCAGCACCTAATTTGCTTGGATTGCTCTCGTCATAAAGTTTAAAGCATCATTTGTAATAAGTTTAAAGATTTTTTTGTGTACGTGTCAAAGATAAAAGGAAACTAAATTCATATGCTGCTGGGGGGGACCCCAATGCACACTTTTTCTTCTTTTTGGTAAAGATAGAGCTAGTTTTGCTTGCTCTGGGGTTTTCAGCTTCATAAATAAGGGGTTTTTTTTTTTAACTTCTTAGAAAAGCCTGGTTCTGCCTATGGGGAAATCTGATGGTTTCGCTGCCAGCAGGTAGAGAAAACTGTAAAACAAAACAAGAATCCTCAGTCATGCACCAGGACTGGCTGCAGATTTGAGGGCATCCTAGTTTCTGTTCTGTGGTATAGGGTGCAAAAGAATAATCCTTGTTAAAACTAATAATGGATTTTCTCCAGCCTTGAAACTCATGTAAGCTGAGACCTGTACAGAACTGAGGAGTGATTCAAAACTAAACAATTTTCACTGCAAGTATATAGCACTGTATTCAAGTACAAGGCACTGAAATATCGGCCTATAGTACTTATAGGTTTTATACCTGACTAAACCCTCAAAAGCTAGTGTTTAGGGAAGACAACTTCCTTTCATCTTTGTGACCTCCCAAGGGAACCTAGAAAATACATTGGGCCAAAGCCATTCTTTAACCGTACTGTAGGCTGATTTCGACTTGATACTCGGTCACTTTTGAAGATGACAAGGGGGGATAAAAGGGGAATTATGGGATTGATAGATCTATTTGTCTCATGCCATTTTTTGGAACTGTAATACATCATCTTGACACATTTCTGCTGTGAGAAATAGATGAGAAAGAAATGGTCTTCAATGCACCTGGATTTTTCTAATGCCTTTAGAGATGAGCACTAGACATTAATGAACCATGTTTGAGTAGATGCCCCATTAAATAATTTGGAAGGAAATTGCATTGCGGTCTTTCATCCCAGTCTTAAAGAAAGGTGTAGCAGTAAAGGCACTCATCAGAGTAGATTTCTGCAGCTATGCATGTAGGCAGTTTTCCAGCGTGGCTCAGATTTAACAGGCAAAAAGCTGTCTGGGCAAGATGCTCATTAGATAATTCCCATGACATCATCAGTGGCACTGTTTCGGATATCTAGAACAGCTTTGCAATTGTTTTTCAAATGCCCTCCTCCCCAGGCATGGACATAGCCAGGATTTTTGTTTTTTTGGGGGGCAGAACCTCAGATCTGTATTGATTGTTACTGATTAAGGAGGAGGCAACTGCTCCCTTCTTCCCCTTGGCTGCGCCCATGTCCCTAGGTGACAAATGACCACACACATACCATTATAATTCCTCCCACCACCACCAAAAGGAAACTAGCATAAAGGGGGGAAACTGATGGTTGAGCCAGTGATCACCTTACTGGAATTTATGTGCAAGGAAAGTTGTAAAGTTGGGATTGCACTGTAAGCAAAATCTCTACTCACTTTGGATAGACTTCTAAACTGGCTGTCATTAAAGTTCATCTTGCCAGTTCTGAGTTTGGAATTCCTTAATGAAACTGGGAAGTGTTAAAATTAGAAGTTTAAAGTACTTAAAAATTTGTGTTTGAATGCACTGTATTTAAGATGCTATGATAGGAAGTTTACCTTGGGTGGAAAGGTAGCATTCTGGCAAAAGCTTCAGAGAAGGTTGGTATTTTTTTCCGTTAGAGTGAGATAAGCTACCTGGTGACTCATCTCTAGAAACATGAACTTGCAGAGCTTTCACAGCAGGAAGCTGAAACTTGAGGAGCCTTTGCTTGTTGGAGGTGGCTAGTAGAAGCAGCAGCAGCAATTTTTCAATGATGTGCAAGCTTAGGCTCTCCCTCTGAACTGCATAAAAGACTGGACCTCGTTGCTTGTGTGCAATGTGCTACTTTGTCGTTCTGTAACATGTCTTATTGTATTTAAGTTGTCTGAAGGCTTTGATGCACATTCTGCCATAAAGCTTGGAAGCACATTTTTGTTGCGGTGGAGATAATTTGTTTCTACACAAGGTCCAGATCAGGATTCCACTGAACAACTCTTAACAGGAATGTCTGCTTATGGCATGCAGAAAGGTTCTTTCAGCTGTCTGAACATGTGCAGAGTGGAGTTTCTTTCCAAATGAGTCACCAGGATACTCTATGGAGTAGGTTATCAGATCAGATAGTGCACTTTACTTAAAAAGGTTCTTACCCCTAAAATTGTCTTTATTATTTTAAGAGCAGATATTCCATTTAAGAATAGAAAAATAATTCTGGTGTGTTGCTGTTTCATTCCTAGTACCCCCCCCCCGCCTTCTTTTTCTTCCCCATTTTGGCTGATATTAGGATGGAGATAAGCACTGTGTGAATTTAGGAAGAGAAATCCTTGTATAAGATTCACACAGTTGTTCAGAGTCCCTTATATACATTACCTTAAAGCAAGACTTTCAACTGACATGCCAATGGCAGGAACTACCACTGCAATATTATGGAGAGCTACTCTTTCCTAACCCCAGTGCTCACATATGGCTTACATTTGAGCAACGTTTGAGGACACAGGTGACGCTGTGGTTTAAACTACTGAGCCTCTTGGGCTTGCCGATCAGAAGGTCAGCAGTTCGGGGTGAGCTCCTGTTGCTCTGTCCCAGCTCCTGCCAGCCTAGCAGATTGAAAGTATACCAGTAACGGTAAAGGTACCCCTGCCCGTACGGGCCAGTCGTGTCCGACTCTAGGGTTGTGCGCTCATCTCACTTAAGAGGCCGGGAGCCAGCGCTGTCTGCAGACACTTCCAGGTCACGTGGCCAGCGTGACATCGCTGCTCTGGCGAGCCAGAGCTGCACACGGAAACGCCGTTTACCTTCCCGCTAGAAAGCGGTACCTATTTATCTACTTGCACTTAGGGGTGCTTTCGAACTGCTAGGTGGGCAGGAGCTGGGACCGAAAGACGGGAGCTCACCCCGTCGTGGGGATTCGAACCGCCGACCATACGATCGGCAAGTACTAGGCGCTGAGGTTTTACCCACAGCGCCACCCGCGTCCCCTATTTACAAGTAGGTAAATAGATACCGCTGTGGTGGGAAGGTAAACTGTGTTTCCATGCACTCTGGTTTCCATCACAGTGTTCCATTGTGCCAGAAGTGGTTTAGTCAAGCTGGCCACATGACCCGGAAAGCTCCCTGTGGACAAACACCGACTCCCTCAGCCTGAAAGTGAGATGAGCGCCGCAACCCCATAGTCGCCTTTGACTGGACTTAACCGTCCAGGGGTCCTTTTCCTTTACCTTTACCTTTGAGTTAAGTGTGCATATAGTTATAAGGAGGGTTGAGAGAGAATCATTCAGTAACCTAAAGCTTTTGGCACAAACTTGAAAAGTAATTAAAAATAAGGCACTCTTTCTTTCTCTCAGCTCTTCTGCTCATTCTGCAGCATGGGGAACATTAACCTACAGCACAGGAGTTTTGCTTGAGGATTACAAGTCTAACCACAATATACTGTGTGGGATTCATACCTATTCTGATCTCTGCAGAATATCTTCACATTGCTGGCTGTGCTGGCCTCAGCCTCCAAAGAATTGTCAATGGAAGATCTGAGAAGTCACATCCCATTGCTTTCTAATAATCTACATAATTTATTGTAATTACATTTGCGTTAAAGAAGATGTTATGTTTCAAGTACCTCATGAATTCCAGAAAATGTCTCACCAAGCAGTCAGAAAACTGACTTACCATGGCTAAGAGCAGAAGATTTAAATAATTCTCTCTTCTTTAGGAAAATTACTGAAGTGCTGGATAGTGTTGGAGTACTAAAACAGAGTGCTAATCACAGGAAAGCAAGCACATATTCTTAATTGAAGCTGTCTCAAGGGTTGTGCTCTTTCTGTTAATAGCCAAGCTTCGGGGGCCTACGAGGAGGTGTGGTTTTCTAAATTTTGTTTCCTTAATAGGATCTAGAACAAATGTTCCAGAAGCTAACATCAGAACGAGGGATCAAAGCTTGCTCAATTAGTCCTGGGAAAAAGAAAAGGCATGTTCACATTGTTAAATGGCTCGGGAGAAAATCTGATAGCTCTACTTAGTAATAAATAGATATTTGTATACAAGCCTCTCTGAAGAGGCGTGCTCCAAGAGCTCATAACTGTAGCGTTGCTAAGCAACGCAACCTCACAGCCATAATGTGAACATAAAGTAGGCCCTAAGGAATACAACACATCGACAACGGAAGGAACAAGCGTCACACAGAGGATGTGGTGCTGAGCCAGTCACCAAGAGTATTTGCTGAATCGCTATCACCAGGCCCTGAGTCAGTTGCGGATATAATAACCTCCAATGGTTCCACAGCTGAATGCCGTATCTTGGTGGTAGAGAATCTTCTTTTCATGCACAAGGTTAGGAAGTTCAAACTTTGGTGGTGTTAGGTAGGACTGAGGGGGTACCCTGCCTGAAACCCTTGAGAGCCACTGCTAGTCAACAGTACTGAGCTAGATGGGCCATTGGTGTGTCCAAGTATAAGGCAGCCTCCTGTGTCCCATTCCTAATGTTTTATTATGTGTCCCCTACCCCACCCCCAAAATCCACTCAAATCAGCCCATGGTTGCACAAATGGGATCCATCTCCTTCATCTCCTCCGTATTCCCTTCTATGGTAAAATAGGCTGAGAGAGACTGAGAGAGAGAAAATGGCAGCCAAAGGTCACCTGGGCTGTATTCCCATGGCGGTTTATTCTGTTTACATTACCAACTGTTACTCCAACTGTTAAGGTCTACATTATATTTAAGTAATCACACAAAATAAAACCACTTCGGGGACTATAGTGGCGGGTGGGGGTGGGGAGAAATCTATATGCAAATAATATGTCTTGAAGGAGCGTCTCCACCCCCATCATCCAGCCCGGACACTGAGTTCCAGTGCCGAGGGCCTTCTGGCAGTTCACTTGCTGCAAGAAACCAATTTACAGGGAACCAGGCAGAGGGCCTTCTCGGTAGTGGCACCTGCCCTGTGGAACGCCCTCCCAGCAGATGTCAAGCCTATAAACAACTATTTTACTTTTAAAAGACAACTGTTTAGGGAAGTTTTTAATGTCTGGCACTGTATTGTTTTAATATTTGGTTGGAAGCCACCCAGAGTGGCTGGGGAAACCCAGCCAGATGGGCGGGGTATAAATAAATAAATTATTATTATTTATTATTTATTATTTATTATTTATTATTTATTATTTATTATTTATTATTTATTATTTATTATTTATTATTATTATTTATTATATTGTGGAAACAAGTGCTAAACGTGTGCTATATTCCACTATTGTTGATCATTGCTGGCATCCATCTGTCTTGGGGGACAATGGAGGAGTGCGCCTTTGGGGGTGAAGTCAAGCTGTCATAAAGTTGCAGTGCTTGCTGTGGCTGTAGAGACCAATATGGGAGAGATTTGTTTTGTTGCAGCTGCGGCAGACGAAGGCATCCGGTTGTGCTGCTGCAGATGCACTATGGCGTTTTTTCTCTCTGTGCCTTTCCCAGCAGTCATTCCTCCTCTGGTCACTGCTATGGATTTCATGACCTGTCTGTCTGTCTACAGACACTGCGGTCATCTGCAAGGGATTTTCACAAAGCAGGGTTAATGTTTCCACTATAGTTTCAGAAGTGACCCCAACTTTGTGTGAAAGCTCAAATGCATTGCGAAAATTAACAGTTAGGGAAATGTCACAAAAGTGGAATAAGCTGCCATGTGAATGTAACCCTGGTGAACTTTATATCTGAGCTATCATGTCTCCCGACTCCATGTCCACCATGTCTTTAGGAATTAAATATCCAGGTATGTGCAGATAGGGCTGCCTCTTGAATTTGTTGCAAATATATACTGGTATATGTAAACCATTTGATTTTGCACACCACAGCTGCTGAGGTTGCATAAGAACATAGGAAGCTATATTATATCGAGTCAGATCATTGGTCCAGTTACCTCGGTATTGTCTACACACTGTATGACAGCAGCTCTGCCCGGTTTCAGACGGGGGCATCCCCAACCTTACCTGGAGAATGGCAACTGAACCTGAGATCTTCTTCATGCAAAGAGGATGCTCTGCTGCTGAGCCATGGCATTTCCCCAGCTTACCATATTTTTCGCTCTATAAGACACACTTTCCCCCTCCTAAAAAGTAAGGGCAAATGTGTGTGCGTCTTATGCAGCGAATGCAGGTGGGAGGCTCTGTCAGTGCTCCCTTTAAAGAGCCGCGTGGAGCGTGTGTGCGGCTCTTGGGGCTTTTCCTGAGGAGGGAGAAGGGCTGCCCTTCTCTCACCTCGGTCGCACACACGGTCCACGTGGCTCTTTAAAGGGAGCGCGGCTCTTGGGGGAGCCTTAGCCGCGCGCAGCCAGGACAGTGAACGGGATGGATCCTGCTGGCTGTCTTGGCTTCTGCCATAGCTGGCGCAGCCTCTCCCGGCCAGAGAGGCTGCCCACGGCTAAAGAAGAAGCCAGGACAGCGAGCAGGATCCTGCTGCCTGTTCTAGCTTCTGGCTTAACCAAGGGATGAAATCTCCGCAGGGGAGCGGGGAGCCTTCATCCTGCTGCCCTGCGAATGCTTCCTGTGGTTATCCCTGGCTTCTGTGGGAGGTGGGGGAAGGGGCAGAGCACACGCTCTGTCCCTTCCCCCACCTCCCAGAAAAGCCCCCAAGAGCCGCGCTCCCTTTAAAGAGCGCACGGCTCTTGCGGGAGGAAAGCCAGTAGGCTTGCTTTTGCTGAAGCCAGGAGGGCAAGAGGGATCAGTGCGCACCAATCCCGCTTGCTCTCCTGGCTTCAGGGGTAGCCCCGCAAAGCCACCTGAGTGAAGATGGAGGAGTGCTCCCTCTTAGCTCAGGATGCTTTGCATTCCTTTCTTATTTCTTCTTTTCCTCCCCTAAAAACTAGGTGCGTCCAATCGTCCGGTGCGTCTAATAGAGCGAATACGGTAAAATGCTAATAACATGATGATTATGGCTCCCCCGCCCCCATAGAAACGCGCACGCACGCGCGCACACACACACACACACACACACACACACAGAGCTTTTAAATTAGTGCATGACAGGTACCAAATATAGCATGTGGAAAGGAATCTTCAGCTATAGCTAATTGACTGGGAGGGCAGGGATCCCATTTGTAGGCGTAGGGGTGTTTCAAGCACACATTTCTACTTTGAAACGTTGCAATAGCATAGCAGACACCCAGTGATGGAAGCTTGGCAGTGGATTTCACGACCCACTGTCTGTAAATATCTTCCTTTCCATTCTTCATTTTGTTCTCTCTCTCTCTCTGAATGGATAAGCTCTGCATTTGGTTGCCCATATGTGAAACAAATGCTTTGACATTTGCAAATGTCAGTTTAATAACAAACTCTGGAGGCCCTTGCATTGACATCAGCTTGGTGAAGCATTTCGAAGAATGAAAAACAACTGTCTCTTTCCAGTGAATGAAGCTGTAACTTATGGATGTGGGTACAGTACATTATTGATTGTCTCCAAATGAATTGTCTTTGTTGTGAGAACCAAGCCAATCCCTGTCCTTTGCCGTAGTACTTCACAGTGATTAATCTAGCAAAAGAACACTGTATAAAGTCCATTTGTCTTTCCTTGCTGTGTTTTGTTCAGATTCCAGAAGCAGTCTGAATGTTCTTTCGCAGCTCTTCAGTTGTTGTTGTTGTTGTTGTTGTTGTTGATGATGATTTGGCTTTCCATTGGCACTCCCTTTATCTTTTTGTGCTGCATTGTCCCATAACCAATACAGATTTAATGGCAAGATTACAACTCAATAGCTAGTTAGACATACTGAGCAAAATCAGATGGGACAAATTTGATTTTTGGAGACATGTGAAGCTCTTGTGCTGCCGAAGCTAAACAATAATGTTTCTGAAAGTTGCATTGATGGGCGACAGTCTAGGAACTGGTTCAGTGGTCAAAAAGCCACAGTTCCAAAATGCAACAGGGTTAGACTGTCTTCCCTTGACAGTTTATTCTATTTCCCTTATGTTTCCTTGTTAATCTCCACATTATATTTGAGCTTTCAAATGTGCAAGCCGCTTCTGGAAAATTAATGGAATATAGCACAAGTTCAGTGCTCATATCCATGTTATTTGATTGCAGGAAAAAAACCAATGATTTCCAGCCCCCTTAATTTGAAAAATTGTGGGAGTAATGTGACAAAATTTGGGGTGATATAGCAGCATACAGTTCTCTCCTGCTGTTTTCATGTTGGAACAGAAGCAAATACATGCAGAAAGGGTGGGAGAGTAGCAACGTTGTGCAAGGTCATCCATTGTTGTGTCACACCACATCCACTGGTGTGAATGAGAATTAGCACAACATAGTCCATAACGCAACAGTTACTGCAGTTGGAAAATGGGACAGAAGCCTTAACGTTATAATAAGGTACACTAACTAGTTCCGCATATTTGAATACACCCTCAAGATAATGTTAGAAACCGGCACAAAAGCACTAGTAATACAACCAGGAAAGCTAATGCAATAATCCTCATGTTTGAATATAATCTTAGGTAGGTTTGTCTTTAAATGTGACCTGGACCAAATTTCTCCCCTATTCTGACTTGCTATGAGAGGGGAGGGGAGGGGTGTGGGCACGTGTTGTGAGCTTCACCCTCACCGCCACCTCTCCTCCCTGTTCTGTCCAGGAATGTTTCAGGAGGAGTGGAAAGGGATGACTGCACCTTTTGTGAAATTGTTGATTCACCCTCCCCCCCCCCATTTTCTGAAGTGCCTCCTGGAAACCTGTCATTCCCACCTTGCATTAAAGGCTCGCTGAAACTCCATCTGTAGCTGGAACTACTCGTTTCTTTCAGGCAGAGACGTGTTATGAGTTTGGGTGGGGAGGACCAGCTTTATGCTTGGGTGCTCTTCTCATTCCTGTATCCAGCATGAATTCAATTCCTGGAAGAGCCAGGCTAGCTTCCTGGTGAGGTAATGGCACTCTTAAGTATGGGCCATTAAGGTAACAAAGGAAGTAAAAGAGAAGAAGAGTTTTGGATTTGATATCCCGCTTTAACACTACCTGAAGGAGTCTCAAAGCGGCTAACATTGTCCTTTCCCTTCCTCCCCCACAACAAACACTCAGTGAGGTGAGTGGGGCTGAGAGACTTCAGAGAAGTGTGACTAGCCCAAGGTCACCCAGCAGCTGCATGTGGAGGAGCGGAGACGCGAACCTGGTTCCCCAGATTACGAGACTACCGCTCTTAACCACTGCACCACACTGCCTCTCTGTGTGTAGCTCTGTGCCAGGGGACAAATAGGTTGGGTTCTCTCCCTCACCTTGCTGGTACTTAGAAAGACAAAGGCCAAGGCAGAGGGTTGAGTTATGTGAGCTGCAAGCTGGCAAGGCTGAAGGCTGGGCAGCTGAGAGACAGAGCTATGCCTGATTTCTGTTGGAATCCAAGGCTGAGGCTATGGAGAAGCAAAGCCCTCTTGGGGTGTTAATGCTGTGAACCCCTCCACCGTGGGCTCAGGTTGTGTATAGATAAACCATATATCCTAAAGACACCACAGTCTCTGCTGTGCCTCATTCCTAAGGGTGAGAGTATCGTGCAACAATATTTAGAATGCGAACTCAGGGCAATGCGAGTGATTAATACCATATGCATATTGGAAGATGGGAGCCTAAGTAGAATTGATGACAACTTTGCAGTGCAGAGATCATTAACAATGGCTTATTATAGAGGACGCAGTCTAGTTTCGATGATACATGCATGCTGTCCTCTAACTTGGTGCAGATTTAATTTGTGGGGTGCAGGGAAGCAGTGGTGGCACGAGCAGACAAATGGTAATGTATAACCGTTCTTTGCAAATGGTTATTCAAATGCCATTTGCCCACAATAGAATTGAAAATTACTTCAATACCTGCTGGGGGAAAGTGTCGACTATACTGTTGCCTGCAAAGGAAAAACAACAACAATAGGACTCTCTCTTTAACATCATGGGGTTCCTTTGAGCACTACACCTTTTACCAGTACTGAGCTTTCTCTATTGATGCTTCCGCATTGAGTTTTTGGTTTTTGAACATTTTGGAACTTGAACGGTCTTCCAGAACAGATTATGTTTGAAACCGAGGTACCACTGTATTTCATTGGGGGGATTAAAGCTATGTTTATGGACAAATAGATGGAAAGAAAAATAACTAGATTGACGTTTAACCCTGTAATTAATGAATATGTGTGTAAGCACATATGCAATTTGTGAAATTATATTTAAATGCCAAGTGAGGAATTATTGTTAATTCATGGTGTTTCTTTATCCCTTCAAAAACGTTCTATATCACTCTGCTGAAGTAGGAGAAACATATATATTGATAGTGCTCTAAGCTGTCTGTATGCTACTAGACAAAACAGCATTTTGTGTGCACAAGAGGGAGGTATTAACAGGTGTGTGTGGTGGAGGAGGAATCCTAATACTTTGCAGAAGCAGCCTGTGTTTTGGATGACAAGGGGAAAAAATCTTTATAAAAAAATATCCCCGGGGAAACCCCAGCCACACACACACAAAATACTTAATGAGGAATGAGGATGTTCAGTGGGCACTGAATGCTAAGTACACAGTGGTGGAAAACAGTAGAGGGATGAGAAATAACATGGAGCATTTGAAATCCCGATCAGATGATACTACTTGTAACAATCACTAGCCATCATTCTACTGTGGCCAATTCTGTGAAATTTATAATCGACAAAATGTCTGGAAGCATGTGAAATAATAGGAATAAAAGAACAGACTGGGAAGGATATCTTTCCCAGTCAGAATCCAAGCCAGATTCAGGGATCCTTGCTGGAAAGGAATTATTTCTGGACCAGGACTACCAGATTCTAGTAGGTTCCAACCTGCATGGTTGGGAGCAGCTGCATTTAGTTGGGGGCTCCAGATGTTAGAGCTACTTGTTCAATAGCAACAGAAATGGGAGAAACTTGGTTCAAACAGATACTGTGTATGGAAGCTGGTTGTCTAGGACTGGGGAAAAAGAAGACTCCAGCTGCTGCTGCTTCTGCTGCTCCAAAGATGGCTGTGGCTCAAGGCAGCATTTGTAGGAAAGGCAGCCTGGCATCTGGCCTCATGCATGCACTGTGGCAGTGCCAAGCTGGGGGGTGGGGTGGGGAGAGCTGGACACTCGGCTACTTAAGCCCATTGCTCAATTTCCTCTGCCTTC
Source organism: Podarcis tiliguerta (assembly GCF_965153285.1). Lineage (NCBI taxonomy): Eukaryota > Metazoa > Chordata > Lepidosauria > Squamata > Lacertidae > Podarcis > Podarcis tiliguerta. The sequence goes on from NC_139537.1 coordinate 70,263,981, forward strand.
TGCATTTTTGTGGCACCCACTCTCCAGTCCTGTATTCAGTGCATAGGTAATGTTTACAGTAGTTGCCATTTTGAAGTCAGGTAGGATGCGGGGGAGGCTGTCAGCTGATTGCTCTTGCTGGCTGGATTTTTGTCTACTTTGCACTGGTTTGGTGACCGGTGCCTTTAGCAGGTAAGGTCAAGGGACCCCTGACCATTAGGTCCAGTCGCTGGCGACTCTGGGGTTGTGGTGTTCATCTCGCTTTATTGGCTGAGGGAGCTGGCGTACAGCTTCCAGGTCATGTGGCCAGCATGACTAAGCCGCTTCTGGCGAACCAGAGCAGCACACGGAAACGCCGTTTATCTTCCCGCTGGAGCGATACCTATTTATCTACTTGCACTTTGCTTTCAAACTGCTAGGTTGGCAGGAGCAGGGACTGAGCAACGGGAGCTCACCCCGTCGCGGGGATTCGAACTGCCGACCTTCTGATCGGCAAGTCCTAGGCTCTGTGGATTAACCCACAGTGCCACCCGCGTCCCTAGGTTGGCAGGTAGTCACCCCTAAATAGGTTAGTTGGCCAGATCCGCAGGAAGTTGTGGGAAGTTATCAGGTAGTTAAAGTTTGGTGAGCACCCTTAGTGTGAAGGGTAGTAATCCTGAGACTTGTCTTCAGTGGACTTGCTGGCAGGGTAAGGAGCAGCTTTGTAACACCTGCCTGGAAGGTCTCTCTACTCACCGGAAAGGGTGGGACTTAAGGGAAGGGGTAGATGAAATATTGCCTCTTATCCTTTGTTTTACCCAGTCTGCTTTGTGCACCTTGGTTCTGCACTGCAGATCTGTTGCATTGAATAAGTCAGGCCCAGTTCACCTAACCTTTGTGTCTTGCCGTATTATTTCCCTAGGTGGCTGCAATTCAGCCTATAGGTGCCACACTTCCCAGCAATACAGTCCTAAATACCTAGGACTGTGCAAATTTTTGAGGCTGCCTATGTTAGCTGGTGATCCTCAGTCTGTTTCAGTTGCCTAAAGTTCACAAATGAAAAAAAAAAACGCATTATTTTATTTCATTTCATTTGAGAAACTAGGTATTCCTCTCTGCTCTTCTATGCTGATTTTTTTCTGCTGGAAATCTTGGAGCTTCTGACTAGATATCGTTAGAAGAAGCTTAATTATTTTATATTTTCATAGGGATTTGATGGCGAGTGTTGTGTGTTTGTGTGCATGGAACTGAGGGACAGGTATTTAAAGTTGTTGGTAATTTGTTTTCTGGGTGTTTAAATTAGCATATTGTTAATTAAATGAGTGTCTGACATCTGGCAGGATATAAGCCTTCTAGTCCTTAATTCTGTGTAAAGCTTCTCTGCTGAGCCAAATTATTGGTGCCATTTGGGAGTATTGTAGCTTTCATCAGAGATTGCAAAGCACTCTCCAACAATTTCTGTTGCAAGCATCTTCTATTATGCTTTCTGTTGCAACTTGCAGTGTGGTCAATGAGGAAGTGAAGGCTTTCAGACCCACTTAGGCTTGAATTTCCAATGTTCCTACCTCCTACTTCTCCTTTACCTAAGGAGTAGTTCCAAAAATATGGTTAAATTGGTATCCTTTTAGGTAGTGGAAATTTAATACAAGTGAAAAGCTGAAGACAGCGCATGGATTTGGGCAGCTTATTACAGAGAGCAAGATAAAGTCAGACAAGAATTTTTAAAAGACAGCTATTACCCCACAGGCAGATTTTCACAATCAAATGCAAATGTGAACTTTAGTACCTGCCCTTCTGTAAGTACCTTTCCACTTTCTGCAATAAGAAGTTTGTTCTTTCCATATATCTAGGTTTCTTTTACTAATCTCAAACAAGTTTTGACTCTTGTTCAATAAAGTTTTCCAACAGCATCCACTGATGCTTGGCTTTCCAGTTCCCAGTGCAGACACAATGCTGTAGACTCCGCAGACTGTGTCAAATGGATGTTATGTCAATTGGAAATGGACCCAAGTGAAGGTTTATCACTATAACAAATGAGAGAGAGGAATACCATGCACCCACTCATGAACTCTACTGACAGGCCTGCCTGAGTGTTGAGGAAGCCTTGCTCCTGGTGCCACTGTGAAAAGAGGGACAATGGTGCATGGAAGGAGCTTTTCAGTGATAGCTCCCAGGTTGTGGAATGCCCAACGCTTTGCTCCAACATTGTATGGTTTTCATTGGCAGGTCAAGTCGCACTTCTTTGTCTAGGCTTTAAGAGAGGTGAGGTGACATTTTACATCCTTTTCTGCATTGCTACCTTCTCTACTGTATAATGCCGCTGCGATAATTTTTACTGTAATTTTAGATATTACGTTTTTCTGGTTTCATCTTCTGACATCACCCATCCTTGGGCTGTTGGGTGAAAGACTGGTAATAAATTCAGTCAGTCAGTCAGTCAGTCAGTCAGTCAAGGACTCAGTAAGTATGCCAGGCTAATTCCATTATATTCTATAACATACCCTCCAATATGAAGCAGCCCCAAACTGGGATGCCATCTTTTGGGGCCATACTCTTGCGTGAGTCACGTGACTCATGTTAGAATGTGTGGCCCCTCCCCCAAAAGTGCTTCTTCCAGGGACAGTGCCCCAAAATGAGCACGAGTGCGGCCTGAAATTATGTGAGATTGCAGCAGCCATTTGGGCTGCTGTCCTTCCATTGGATGTCCTGTTTTTCTCCGGGACAGTTGACGGGTATGCTATAACTAGTTCGTCCAACATGTGGGATAAAAGGCAGAAGCATTGCACTGAGTGGGGCAGAGCCATTTCGCTACCTTGTTGGCAAGTGGGTCCCTGGGTACAAATGTACCAGTGGAGCCAATCTGATGCTCCAGCTGGTATGTTTGCATATACCATATGGACCTCTCCACCACCTCTGCCCTCCACCTCTTGATAAGCAACAGTGACTCAACTGCCGGGAAGCTAGGATAGCAGCTCTGCCCCACCCAGACAGTCACTTGCAGTAAAATGTATCCGTGTGATGTGATTAATTCTGTATTCTCTAACATCACAGACCATTGTGAATATGGCCCTTGAACTTCTCCCAAGGGTAAAATCGGCAAAGGATAATGAGCTCCCACACAGCAAACAAAAAATAAAAGACAATAGGCAGGAATGGTTTTTTTAATTTAAAAAATGGCTTTTTATTGAAAATAAGGTCATAAATTTTGGAGGAATGCAAATGCTAATGAGGCTGCTACTGGATTGTGAGCACTTTGAATAATTCTGTTAACGTGCTGGGGACAAAAAATTGGCAAGCCACTGTCAAAAAAACTTGATTGCTTAGTTGCTCGCTCTGCATAATACACAACATACTCTTATTTTTTGATGTTGATGGGATATTATCATGAATTATCATAAAAGTCAAATTGGTTTGCCAACAGCATTTTAAAAGCTGGCATGCCAGCCATCAATAAGAGCGACTCTATCACATTTTCTGCTGCTATTTTTAGAACAGAGTTTACTTCTAATCAAATGAAAATATGTTACAAGGACTTTTTATAGTTTGCAAGCCCAGCTCCATAAATAAAAAGGCTGAGTAACTTTGTAGTAATCACTCAAGATAGTTTTTAACCTTATTAAAATGTGAAGGTACAGGTTGGTACTACTTCATACTTTGAGTACTACATGGATGGTCTGATTCACCAAAGGAGAGTAGCACCTGCCTTTTTTTTTGCTGAGGGAATAAACCCATTAAAGAGGCTGCTACATAGGAAATAAACAGGCAGTCACCAACCTGAGGTTAATTTGTCAGGAGCTGCCAGCTCTGTGTGCAGGTAGCTCCCTAATGCGGTGAACCTAAAAGATGGCCTCACTCTTTATATACAAAACCAACCACTGCACTCTGCAGAAGAGGACCTTCTGCAGAAACCATCTCAACAGGGTTCCTGGTCCATATGGCATACCTTCTAGGTGTCCTGATTTTCCAGGGACAGTCCTGGAATTACAAAAGCCACCCTGGTTTCTGATTTGAAGTTGGAATGCACCTATTTCCCCCACCAGTGCCACCATGTCTGAGCTTGAGGAGGAGGGTGAGCTTGTCCCCAGCAACAGCAGCTGCAGCGGCTGAGAAGGAGCATCCTGTTGCCTCTCCACCGTCCCTTGGGCAACTTGTAGTGGCTGCTGGAGAGCGGGCGAGGAGGAGGAGGAGGAGAGGCTGTGGCCACTGAGGCCTAGCTCCATGTGATGCACTGGCTGGGCAGGAAGGAAGTCGAAGTGTAACAGAACAAAAGGAGCCTTGATTTTAAAAAAGAGAAAAGAATCTTTGTGCATCTTCATCTAAGCTAGGCCGTCTCTAAAAGTTGTGTACTTTCTCTAAATCTACCAAAGAATAAAATCAAATCAGGATTAAGGAGTTTTCTCAGGATGGTGGAGGACGTGTGTGCTGTGCCCTATTCATGAAGTGGTATAGGCACTTGCCCTTCTTCCAATAGTAAATGTTCTGTGGGGACAGGGGCTAAAAATGGGGGGTCAAGGAGAGTCGGTTGGTAAGGGAGTGAGAAATGTTCCTATTTTCTTCAGAGAGTTGTTGGATGGTATGATATGGTGCAGGAATTGGGCCTTTAATATGGTGACATTGCACAGATACAGTCTCTATTATCCTCTCATCACCTATTGAAGACCTTCCTTTTTTCTAACAAGCCTTTCAAGTTGAAAATTTTCATCCCAGTTTGTGTTTGTACTGACTGGACTTGATATGGTTTTCTATATATGTTTGTGATTCCCACACAGATCTTTGGGATGTTTTATAGGAAGCAATTAATAAATAAACCTTTGGACTGCAGGTAGCAGCTTCTCAGTGAAATACTTCCAGTCTCTGGACTAACTCTTGCCCACGCAGACTGGTTATTGGACCTGCCCTGGAAAGGAAGGAGCAAAAGATGACTTCCTGTTCTGTTTAGCTTTGCACAAGCAAGCAGGTCTGACTAAGCTCTGGTGTTTCCTGTACAGTGGTACCTCGGGTTACATGCGCTTCAGGTTACATACGCTTCAGGTTACAGACTCCGCTAACCCAGAAATAGTGCTTCAGGTTAAGAACTTTGCTTCAGGATGAGAACATAAATTGTGCTCCGGCGGCGCAACAGCAGCAGGAGGCCCCATTAGCTAAAGTGGTGCTTCAGGTTAAGAACAGTTTCAGGTTAAGTACGGACCTCCAGAATGAATTAAGTACTTAACCTGAGGTACCACTGTACTGTTGCCCCCTATTTTGGACCTCAGGCTTGCTCCTGCCATTGTGTTGCTTCCTGAACCTAGGCAACATCGCCATAACATCTCTGCCTCTTGCATTAGTGCTGGTTGCTTCTACAGAAAGTGAAGATTTGGATGAGAATTTAACAAACTAGGGAAACGAAGCTGTAATGAATCTAGCAATTATGAAGTTGGCCCATTACTGTATGAATGCCTGTCTTGGAAAACACATCAGCTTCAGTTTGTGCTCTGGGAACAATTGTGTGAGTTAGCAACACCGCTTTCCTCATTCATGCAATTAGTGCAGAGAATTAATATATGCAGTGTCAAAAACAGTACCCTAAATGGAGACTAATGATGCTTGATAATAGGCCCTTGATGGGGGTAACCTTACTTTTCACTTCACGCCCTGGTGTCAAATGTATGCAAAAAGGAAAAAAGAAATTTAATGGCAATTAATAGTGTGCTAATCATTATGTCATGGAAACTGCCATACCAAATATAAATCAAAATGGTATTTGGTCATCTCTTATTAAAGGATGCTCCATTAATCTTGTGTTCCAGTTACATATTCATACTGGTCCAGATTTGGTCGTACATCCTTTTTTAAATGCTGGGCGTCACATTTAAGTACAGAGGTAGCCAAAAAAAATGACCTCCAGATGTCCGGGACTACAACTCCCATCAGCCCCAGCCAACATGGCCAATTGCCAGGGATGATGGGAATTGTTGTCCACAACATGTGGAAGCCTACCCGAGTCTGCAAGTACAGTGGCAGCATCACAGGGCTCTGTGGCACCAGTGTGTCCTGCACTGGCGTTTATACATGATGGTGGCCAGGTGAAACCATACACTAGTAAGTGTTTTGTCCATATGCCAAGTTTCCAGTTCCAACCAGGGCTCTCATTCTGAAAACAATCCTTTCCTATCAGGTGTGGGGAACCTTTGGCCCTCCAGATGTTACTGACCTGCAACTCAACATCTTTCCCAGCAAGCATGGCCAATGACTATGGACGATGGGAGTTGTAGATGAGCAACATCTGGAGGGACAAAGGTTCCCCACACCTGAGATGAAAGGACATGGGTCTTTGCTGAGTCGGACAGAGACCTTCATCAGACACCACACTCTAATCCAGGATTGGGAAACCTCTGCCCCGACAGACATTGCTGGACTCGACTCCCATCCACATGGCCAATAGTCAAGGGATGCCCCAATGATGGGAGTTGCTGTTCAACAACATCTGGAAGGCCGCAATCCCTACTCCTGGACCTGTTAGAAAGCCTCACACAGGAATTTCCAGGCTTCAAACTAAAAGTGAGCCTGTGGAACTGAATATAATTCATCAGCCCCAAGTGCAGAGTTCTGCTGTCAGCCTCTGTGATGTGTGGCTTAGAGGTTCTTTGCCAAAGCAAGAATCACTCACATCTCCAGACTTGAACCTGTCAGCTGCAATGGGTGCCAAGGGTGATGAGCCAAATGGGAGAAATAGGAACAGAACTGGATTTATTATAGTTCCATGAGCAAAGATTGTGGGCTGAAAGTGGGTAGCAAAGCAAATCCAGCTAAGATAAGAGGATGTCTTCTTTTGTCTATAGAACTATCGAGTGAGGAGATGGGCTTTATGTAGAGCTTGTTCACAGATGCAAAGGGTTTAATGTAGCACAATATTTTTAAAAAGAATGCTCACCAATCTTTGCAGTGCTTTTTACCAGAAGCAAAGAGCTGAAATGATATCACACCATGTCACATTGTTAATGACACACAGAGATGGAGGCTGGGAGGAGGAAAATGGCATTGCCTCTAGAAACTGCTGACTCCTTTGCACAAGTTCATAATGAAGTGACTCCTTGGCACCAGTTTCTAATAAAATAGGAAGTCATTGATGGAGGAAAAGTTACGTGTTCATATGCACAATAGAAAATTCTTGTGCCTAACTTTGTAGTGCATTGTGACTCTGGTGAATAGTGGGATCAGAACTGATGAAATAAGTTAATATTGTACAGGCTACTTAAGAGAAGTTAAACAGGGACAAAATCAGCATAAGCACAAGTGGTCTTATGGGTAGCTGGTGAGGATAAAATGCATCTCATAAGAGGGTAGGAAGATTTCAGACTATGGCTTCTTAATGGAGAAGAAAAGGTGTTAATGCCATCACAACCCTTTTATCCAAGAAATAATATGTAATAATGCACTAAGAATGCATTGGATTTTCTTTATGCCTTTATTGTCATGCACTGTGCCATACAGAAAGGTGTCTTTTGAACGCTACTAATAAAGTAGGTCTTCATTTCCCCAGGACACTGTAGGTGGAATCCAGATTTAGACTAGATCTACTGAAATTAGTCAAGTTTGTGAAGTTAGTCAAGACAAACATAACTCCCATTGATTTCAACAGGTCTGCTCTAAACATGACTAAGTCTGGATTCAACCCATTAAGCATATCTTTGTATCCCTTTTGACATAATTGATGGAATGAGAGCAAATGAGAAGGTAGGCAATACTGAGTATTGCAAAAAGCTGTAACAGTCTCACCTTGTATAGTGGTACCTCAGGTTACAGACTTGGCTAACCCAGAAATAGTGCTTCAGGTTAAGAACTTTGCTTCAGGATGAGAACAGAAATCGGGCTCTGGCGGCACGGCAGCAGCAGGAGGCCCCATTAGCTAAAGTGGTGCTTCAGGTTAAGAACAGTTTCAGGTTAAGAACGGACCACCATAACAAATTTAGTACTTAACCTGAGGTACCACTGTACGCAGTTGTGCTTTTTTATTTTATTTTATACTGACATAGGTTTGGCATTGTTTATTTTTAAAAATGCTGTTCCAGCTTTCTTTCTTTCTTAAAAAAGTCTATGACCTGCTTTTAGTTTTGTCTGAGGGCAGAAAAATGAAAAGCCCCAAACTCCCTGGAGCTTTTGTAATCCAAAGGGTGCATACCCTCCGAAGTTTCTCCGATGAAAACAGGGACATCTTATTGGAGTGTGAGGTTGGCAGTGAGGAGATAGTCAAAGGCTTTAAAAATGTAGTTAGTCTGGAACTGGGCAGTTCAGGGTGGAACTCAGTGTGATATGAAAAAAGCATCAAAGATACTAAGAAAGGAGAGAGAAAATTCTGCTTCAGAATATATATATATATTTTCAGAGTCTGGTAAAGTGAGTGACTATTTGAGTTCAGGGAAAGTGGATGGTGTTTTAATCTACTTATTTTTGTTGTTTTGTTCCATTTGGGTATTGGCAAGATTCCTGTAACTTCCCCTTATAATATATTTCTCCTAAAACTCGATGTCCCCTCCCCCTTAGTAAACGTTTAGCTTTTACTTACTCCATAAAGCTAAAAATGCACTACCTTGACTGACTTAGGGGAGACCCTAGGGAAGTCTTCAGGTGGGCTGATAAAGTGCAGCCTTGTAGAAATAATTCCCCCTTTTTATCTGGTGGCAAAAAGTACGTAAATGGGGAAGGGGGGGATGCATACTCTCAAAGCTGTATCCTGGAAATTACAAGGGGAGCGCTATTGTACTCGCATCTGACTTGCAGGGTTCCCATCATTTGGTTGGCCATTGTGAGAACAGGATGCTGGACAGAATATGGCCCAATCCAGCCTGGTGGTTTTTATGTTCTTGTGGAAAAACACATTCAAGCCTTTTCATTTTATGTAGTTAAAATGTAAAACCTCAAAATGTTCTGAAGTTATTTTACACACTGTGGGTCTGTTCTACAATCTGACTTCTTCATGCAACATTTTTTTATGGAGGCCAGTTCAGGGAAGTAACCCACAGCAAATTATATTATCCTGAGCTTCACTGATGCTCGTGCCTTTCCTTAGTAACGTGTCCATCGTTTACTATCAGGGGAAAAAAATGTACAAGGCATAATTGTATTAAAACCTCATTTTCAAAAGGATGCACCAGGCACAACTATTCCTCAGAAGAGGTAAAAGGTATTGACTGTCAAGAGCGACTAGCCGGTATTACTATGATGAGGACAGAGAGAGAGAGAGAGAGAGAGATGTAAGTCTTAATTTGGTATAACTTCATTTCCAAAGACAAGAAAGACAGTCTGAATCATCAATATATGGAAATGTGATAACTGAATATAATTAAGCATGTTTACTTCCTATTACATTGTATTGATGGCAATAATATACAAGCATAAAATCTTACCTGTAGCAGGCATCAAAGGAAGTGGCTTCTGGTTCTTGAGAGCTTAGGATACAGCGAAAATGTGTTTGCCTTTTCTGCAACAGACTGACTTGCGGCACCACAGACTAAGACAATTGGTTAACAACAAGGAATTTTGTAGCACCTTTAGCAATTTTGTGTGTGTGTGTGTGTGTGTGTGTGTGAATGGTCACTGTTCAATGTGTAATTGTCACGTTCTGTATTCTTCTTCATTTCATTTTGTTTCTGATTTCACTGTTTACAATCCCCAACCCAACCTAACCTATGTATCTGAATCTCAGGGTAACGCTTCATGAGCCTGATGAAGTGGACTGTAGGCAACAGCCTCTTATGCCATAATAATTTTGCTAATCTTTAAGGCAGAGCTTTCAAAACTTTTCCTGTTGGTGACACACTTTTGTACATGCATCATTTTGCAACACAGGACACGGGTGGCGCTGTGGGTTAAACCACAGAGCCTAGGACTTGCCGACCAGAAGGTCGGCGGTTCAAATCCCCACAATGGGGTGAGCTCCCGTTGCTCGGTCCCTGCTCCTGCCAACCCAGCAGTTCAAAAGAATGTCGAAGTGCAAGTAGATAAATAGGTACTGCTCTGGCGGGAAGGTAAACAGCGTTTCCGTGTGCTGCTTTGGTTCGCCAGAAGCGGCTTAGTCATGCTGACCACATGACCCGGAAGCTGTCTGCGGACAAACGCCGGCTCCCTCGGCCAATAAAGCGAGATGAGCACCGCAACCCCAGAGTCGGTCACGACTGGACCTAATGGTCAGGAGTCCCTTTACCTTTACCTTAATTCACTTTTATTAGCAAACCGGAGGTTAAACTAACCCCTTTCCAGTCCCGGGAGAAGTGTGGGGAGTATTTGTGCGACACACCTACACACTGCAGCCAATACGCTAATGTGTTGTGACAAACAGTTTGGAAAGCTCTGCTTTAAGGTGTCACCAAACCCTTTGCTGTTTTCACATGGCTCCCCTGCTGAAAATGGTTTCAATAAGTCGATTGGGAACACACTGACACAACTCTCTCAAGTTTAGCATCTGAAACATTTGAGTCAAAGTAGCCGCTATGATACTTTTAAGGAACAAAATGATGTAAATTTTGAACTTATTTGTTTTTGCTTATACAGCACATTTCTTTCCAGGGTTATAAAATATTAAGTCAATAAATATTAACATAAACCTGGTAACTGAAAACCAATTACCTTGCTTGAAATTTATGCATATTCATTGACATTTCAGTCTGGGGACACTTTCTCTCCTTTCATAATAATCTGTCTAATGATAATCACATCAGTCCAGATCCATATGTGCTCATAGGTGCATATTACACATCTCTTCTACGTTTATTTTAATGCAGAAAGTTGAATTGAAACTGTTAGGCAATTTCCATTTGTAAACTGATTCCCTGCACTGGAATACGCAAGGAAGATGTTTCTAGAGGTCATATTCAGTTTTACTCAGACATAGATCCATTGACATAAATGGACATGACTCAATTAGGTCCATTGATTTAAGTGGGTCTACACTAAGTAAAACCTAGTAAATCTCCATGGGTGGAATGCAGCTTTGCACTCTTCCGGTCAATCTATCTGTGCAAGCATTTCAACTTGCAGACAGAAAAATCTCTCTTCTCCCCCAACGTGCTGTCCTTCCAACCCCCCAGAGCAAATACTGGTTGGTGTGTAAAGGGGAGGAAATTGGGGGAGCTGAATGTGCACTTACGCTTCTGTACCTGGAACAGGTTAGGAGTAACTTTTTGATTAGGTTATATATCCAACTTTCCCAATAGTGATGTATGGAAGTGAGAGCTGGACCATAAAGAAGGCTGATCGCTGAAGAATTGATGCTTTTGAATTATGGTGCTGGAGGAGACTCTTGAGAGTCCCATGGACTGCAAGAAGATCAAACCTCTCCATTCTGAAGGAAATCAGCCCTGAGTGCTCACTGGAAGGACAGATCCTGAAGCTGAGACTCCAATACTTTGGCCACCTCATGAGAAGAGAAGACTCCCTGGAAAAGACCCTGATGTTGGGAAAGATGGAGGGCACAAGGAGAAGGGGATGGCAGAGGACGAGATGGTTGGACGGTGTTCTCGAAGCTACCAGCATGAGTCTGACCAAACTGTGGGAGGCAGTGGAAGACAGGAGTGCCTGGCGTGCTCTGGTCCATGGGGTCATGAAGAGTCGGACACGACTTAACGACTAAACAACAACAATATATCCAACAGTGGCTTTCCTCTAGTAGAAAGCACTGCCTCTTGTGCAAGACATGACACTGGATTTTCAGCCATTTCCCTTGTCAAAGGCAACTGTCTGCACCATATCCCTTGCTTTTTTGAAGTGTCCCCCAACCCCCAGAAGCTGCTTTGGGGGACTGCAGTACATGAGAGACACAGTGTCACACATTGGGTGCTCATCCTTGAGTGAACGGATGTTTTCCCCAGATGCAAAATCATTATTGGATGCAATCTGTTGCAAGCTTCCTCATCAAGGTGCCCACCCAATGTTATGTCCTACTACTCTGATCAAGTCTAACCTGTGTGGCTAATGGTTGATGATGATTGGAGTTAGAATCCTACAGTTCCCTCGCTGTGAGAAGCCAAGTTATAGGGAACCAGGCAGAGGGCCTTCTCGGTAGTGGCACCCGCCCTGTGGAACTCCCTCCCACCAGATGTCAAAGAGAAAAACAACTACCAGACTTTTAGAAGACATCTAAAGGCAGCCTTGTTTATGGAAGCTTTTAATGTTTAATAGGTTATTGTATTTTAATCTTGTGTTGGAAGCTGCCCAGAGTGGCTGGGGAAACCCAGCCAGATGGGCGGGGTATAAAATTATTATAACTTCTGGAAGGTACTTAGATGTTGCGGAAGGCTGACCCATTGTATGTAATATTTGAAAATGCAAGCCACATGTCATATATCTTTCGCCAGACAATATATGCATTTCACTGTTCATACATTTTTTTTCATGCTACAGGGCTTTTTTCATTTAAAAATTGAGAATGAGTACGCTGCTTTTGCTTGTGGTTTCCATAAACATGCATAGCACAGTCAATTAACAAGTGTTGTGCTAATTACTGTAAGGATAACAGGTGCTCTTATCCCTTTATGTTCTCAACACCGTCTGATGTCCCACAAGTAAGGCAAACATACATACATCAATAGCCTTCTGTGTGCAAGAAAATGAATGTTTTTCTATTCAGAAAAGGGCAACAGATTTTTCCTCAGTGGCAGAGTAATAGAATATCAACAGCAGGCAGAGCAGAAGTTTTATTACTTTCTCCATGCATGTCATTGTACATCACATCTGTATTAGGGAACAAAGCTAAAATCATTCCATGCCATTCAATATATATTAGGGATGCTCTGAACTTTCCCATTTAGATCTGGAGCATTCATTTTAATTTAAAAGGGTCCCCCTGCAGCTCTGTGAACTCACACCCCCCCCCCCCCGCCTCAAAATGGCAAGCTCCTTTTTCTGCTATTATTTCAAAGACACAAACTTATTTTTTAAAGTATGTTTTTATTGATTTTCCAATATCGTTCCAATAGCAGCCTCATTATAACAATACCAATTTCATCCAGTTTTTACAATTATTGCCAATTATTCCAATACCAAATTATACAATTTAATCAAACTGGCCTCCCCACATGCTAGATTTGATGGCTTCATTCTTCTACATTTTTTCTGTATTCCAAAATCTTAATGCCATACTTTTCCGTCTATAAGACGCCCCCATGTATAAGACCCCCCTTTTTGGAGACTCAGTTTTAAGAATTTTTTTAAAAAAATGAGGGGAGATGGGCCAAAGTTGCTGAGCTTCTCCCCCCATGCGGCTGTCAGCAGGAAACACTCACTAGATCATTTCCTGCTCGCTGAGGCATCAGGGGAAGTTGTGCTCCGGCCAACCGGCTGGTTGGCAGGTGTGCTGCTTCTCCCCTCATGCAACTATCTGCGTATTGGACGACCCCAGTTTTTTGACACGATTTTTTAGTCAAAAAACCTCAGTTTACCAAAAGTCACTGCATTACTTTGTCCCGTGATTTGGCTTCCAGCAAACAAGCCCTCTCCGCTATTTTTCCAGCCTAAGAAGAGCGGTCTGAATCCAGACTGCAAACAGCTAATCTAAAAGCTTCTATTCCCGCAGCTGGTAGACGCCTTTCTTCCCTGCTGCTGATTTATGGCCAATTGTCCTTATCTCAAACACATTCCTTTGTGGATAATGGTTAGGGAGGACTTTGCTCCAAATTTTGAAAGTGTAGCATTCCCACCCCTTCCCTCTCAGTTCCTTTCTTTCACGCCGTTCCAGTTTTGTTAAATTATATTCCAATTTCTTCCTTCCTCACTTGTGTGTGTGTGTGTGTATGTATATATATATATATATATATATATTTGCTTTCGTAGATTTTCACGGGTACAGGAATGCAGGTTTTGGTGTCCTCGGGTGTCTTCCCGTGTAAAAGTTGGGGTGTCTAGGCGACGTTTCGACGAGGTCTCACTCGTCATCTTCAGGCTGGTGCTTTCGGCTTCTTGTTCCAGTAACAAGAAGCCGAAAGCACCAGCCTGAAGATGACGAGTGAGACCTCGTCGAAACGTCGCCTAGACACCCCAACTTTTACACGGGAAGACACCCGAGGACACCAAAACCTGCATATATATATATATATATATATATATATATATACATACTTGCATTCCAGGGAGGGTTGCCGTATCATAAATGTAGAGAAAAACTCTGATATAAGCAAACTGTGGACTCCTCTCCCCCATCATCTCTTTTACCAATTAAAATCCCCTCTCAATCCAAACCTTTAAAATCCTTGTAGCTGGGTTCGTTTTTGCAGTTTCTTATCTCATCTTCTCCAGCACGTGCCTGTAGTTTACTCCAATTTTTTAAAAAAACCAAATTAGCAGGATAACTGGTGCTTCCAGGAATGGGATGGGGTGTGTGTGTTGTGGCAGCCGGAGTACTCCATGCCCCCAGTGCCTTTGCCTGCCCTCACATTCCATGGGGAAGCGAGTGCCAGACTGCCAGGCAAACTGCAGGTAAAGGCCAGGTTCCTCTTCCAACCTAAGAGGAATGCAGAAAATGCAATTCCATCATTTTCTGATTATCTCAGTCTGTCTCTCTCCATGGTGTTGGGAGAGGCATCCATCCCCTGGTGCACAGGAAACAGGAAGCCTCAAAGACACTAATCTAAATACATTTCCCACTGGAAGCAGGTGCTTTGTCTCCCTATTGGCATCATTTGAAATGCTATTTTGAACATTTGCAGCTTTAAGTGAGGAAAATGAGCACAAAGTGACACAGGAAGGTGGATGCATCGCCTATTCCATCACTCCAAATGAATGTCTAGGGAAGGAACTCTCATTGACTCTCTATGGAGTAAATGCATCTTCAGTTGCACCATCAAAGCGCAGATTTGCAGTTCACACCCTGCCTCCCAAAATGAGCTGCTCTCCCTCCGTGACAAAAGCTTCTAATGAAGAACCATCCGCTAGCGATGCTCAAACAACCCTCTGTTAAAATTGTACGTGAGCCACTAATTACAACCTTTCTTCACAATTAAAAAATAATTAAATAAAAATCTCCCCCGTCCATCCCAAGACTTTAAATAAATGAATGGCCTTGGGATGTTTTGGAGCCTGTGTTCTCATCGTGCCTCTGGGGGTTGTATTGAACAGAAGGAAGGCAGCAACACACTGCCAAACAACTGCATGATATTTCTCATTGCGGTCCCAGTCGCAATGCCTCCCCATCTCCTCCGGTCTAATACCATGGCAGGAGAAACTCAGGCAGAGCACAATCGGGATTAAAAATGGCCACAACTTTGTTGATTACAGGTATAGGTGGAAGTTTGGCTCAGACATTGGGTGTACATCCATTTCAGCCTCCTGCCAGAGGGCTGGAACTGCTTTCAGGGTCTTGCTGTGGATTATGGCCTCCACAAGACATCAATCTACTGAGGTGGCTGTCCTAAGGCTGCTGTTGGAAGCCCTGTGGCTCGCCTGCCCCATGCTTGGCTTCGGCCAACCGTGCTGTAACAGCCATTTGTACATAAATGGCTGACCCCATAAAGAAATAAGAAAATTAAAATAATCAACCATCTGTTATGGAAATATATATACTTAATTGCCCGCAGAAGCCTGACAAGGTAGAAAACTTTTCAGCAGGTGTTTAGAAGTTGAAAGGTGCCTGCCGAATCTCTATTGGCAGAATATTGCACAAAACTGGGGCGGTGACACTAACAGTTCAGATTCTTGTCAAATGAACCTCTCCAATTCAAGGAATTACCTGTGATGCTCCTGCAGACGATCTCACAGACTGAAATATGAGGGTTCAGGTGGTCTCTAAAGTACCCTTGGACCTAACTTGTTTGGGGCTGTTAAAAGCAATACAAGGTATTGATGGTTGGTTGTTGATGAGATTACATATTAGAAGTCTGTTAAAATCAAATCATCAAGAGATGTCTATGTACGTTAGGTAATTGTATTTATATGCAGATTTCACATTCTGTATAAAAAAATGACCCCCCCCATCATTTCTCATTGAAATGATCTGAATGGGAAGCGAGAATGAAAATTCACCAATATCTATAGATATTAGTTTCTGCTCTATGGTAACCCTTTACTTAGTTTGCCACAGCATTCCTGAATTATACAACTGAATCATAATTGCCTGCCACTGTCTCTGTACAGAAGAGGATCAGAAAGAGTGGGCTGTTCCTTTTTCTTCTTGTGTTTAATTATAACTTTTCAAAACTTTTTTCTTGAAAGTGCATTATGGATTTCTAAGAGAATTAAGTTTCAACAAGGCTAATTGTTGCTGGGAAATACTTAGAGGAGGAAGAAAGAGATTAAAAACTGTCCTTCCAACTCGGCGGCAAGAATGAACTTTTAAATCTCCTATGCATGGTGGTACACACGAGGTTGCAGAAGAGACCCGGTACATGGAAAATTAATCATGCTATCTCCATCTGACAGCTCAAGTGATTAGTGTGCAGAGA
Organism: Podarcis tiliguerta; assembly: GCF_965153285.1. NCBI lineage: Eukaryota > Metazoa > Chordata > Lepidosauria > Squamata > Lacertidae > Podarcis > Podarcis tiliguerta. The sequence continues at coordinate 70,280,348 of NC_139537.1, forward strand.
CCTTTCATATCTCAAACTAGCAGCACATAAATTTGATCAACTTTAGGCAGCCGACATCCGTTATATAAAGTCATATTGTAGCAGGAACCTAAGCCTCTCAGTGATAGTGCTGTGCTAATTTACTGCCTAAGTAACAATGGCTGAGGGGGACAAAAGTCATCTTCCATTTGGCTGGCAATCATGCAGGTTTCGTTTCTATTTAGAGAGTCTTTGTATCTCTAGCCAAGCTAAGATCAGAAAGCAACCATTTAATTGATGAATTTGGAAGCTCTTTTGATGTTTCTCTTGCTTTCTCATTCCAGGAGCAAAACCACAATTTCCTTTGCATTTCTAAGGGAAATTAGTAGAAGGTGCATGTATGCTGAATATCTGCCTTATTTGTGATTATATTAATTTGCTGTGCACAATGTCTTCCATTCTGAAGGTGACTGAATGCTGGAGCCAGGGTTGGATCCAGACGCAGTTCTCTTTCTAGTCCACTTTTACACTTATATCTGCACCTTTCCTTCAAGGAACTCAAAGCGCCATGCCTTATTCTTCTCCGCTCCTATTTATCCTCACAACAACCACATGATGTAGATTGGACGGAGAGACAGGACCTGGCCCAAATCTTGAGCTTCACAATCTTAGGTACCACTGAAATCAACTGGGCAAGATAGTCACAAATTCACATAAGGCCCATTGCTTTCAGCGAGAACTCAGTTCCACAAACTTAGTCTGGCTACAACTCAGAGTGAATACCTTTATGATCATGGGGTATCCATCTTCCCAGGTCACCAATGCCTACTGATGTCAGTGGTCAAGATGGCGGAGGCTCCATGTGCATTTTTGAACCCTGATTTTCCAGGGTACTAAATTGCACAGGAAACATCTGTGAGCATGCTTCAGAGGTTGGATCTCCAATTTGTGGAAGGTGACTGTGATGTGATCAAGAGCACCCTCTCCCCATGCTTACTTAATATGGAACTAGAATCCCTGAAGAGGACAAGTGCCTTAGTGAACAGTTTGCTTGGGACCAAAGCACTCACTACAATAAGAGGCTGCACTATATTGAGACAGCCCATTAGTCCATCTAATTCCTCTTTCCTCTTATGGGCAGCATCTCTCCATTGCATCTGGTAGACAGGTTTCCTGGAACTGCTGTCGGGGTGTACTTTTTAACCGCTATCGAATCTAGAACCTTTGCATTTTCGCAAGTTATCTACATTCTCTGACATTTCTGGACCAGAGGTTAGACAGGCTAGAGAACGGGTCTTTGTTCTTCCAGCTCCCACAACCTCACAGACTCATAGATTTTCTTCTGTCTCACAGACTCACAGAATTGTAGAGCTGGAGGGTCATTTAGTTTAACCCACTGCGTTGCAAGAATCTTTTGCCCAATGTGGGGCTCGAACCCACGACCTTGAGATTCTCATGCTCTACTGACTGAGCTCTAGCTGTTCATGTAAAAGCTCCCCCATTCAGTGCCTCTCATCTCTGCACAGAGCAGGGAAAGGAATAATGTTTGTAACTCTGCAGCGTTGCCTTGCTGGCAAAGCAAGAAGAAGAGGAGTTTGGATTTGATATCCCACTTTATCACTACCCTAAGGAGTCTCAAAGCAGCTCACAATCTCCTTTCCCTTCCTCCCCCACAGCAAACACTCTGCGAGGTGAGTGGGGCTGAGAGACTTCAGAGAAATGTGACTAGCCCAAGGTCACCCAGCAGCTGCATGTGGAGGAGCGGAGACGCGAACCTGGTTCACCAGATTATGAGTCCACCGCTCTTAACCACTACACCTCACTGGCTCTCAGAACATGGAACAAAGGGTGTTCCAGAACAAATGCTGTGGCAGAGCATTTTTCATCTCTGTACCCTAGGCTGGTTTTTGTACACAGCCTTTATTCTAACCTCCATCCAGACAAGCAAGACTTCAAGAACACTTCCCAGCCAGGCCCAAACATGGCGAGGTGAGAGGTATTGCTTGATGGAGGGATGTGGTTTGAGGAGAATGAGGAGGACCAGGTAAACAAGATGTTGGATATCGTATTTCCCATCTAATTTATTCAAGTCACTTATCATTGTTCCAGCTGTGTCAGCTAAGCTACATGGCAAGCAGTTGTGCCACCAGAGTGGAAGCAGACATTTATTCAAATGCTGTTGCTGCACATGCTGATTTGTATCTGTGACGATGGCTGGGGAAGAAGTTGGTTCTTTGGATTAATCCCTACTGCAAGGAACTGTAAAAGAAAAGAGGGAGATTGATCAAGAAGCTTAATTACTGCTGCGACATTAAAAAGGGCACATTGTTGTTTCTGAAATGAAGTCCCTTGTGCTACCATCTCCCAGGTAACCATGGAATTCAGAAGGCAGCAGCCTCTTCAGGGAGAGCGTTTCAAAACACAGTTTTCACCCTCCTGTATAATTTATCACTGATTCATCGGTCAGTAGATTGGAGATCCTTAAAGAAAGGGACTAATGGCTGTACCAACAGAAAATTTGATTATAACTGGAATATTGTTATATGGAATAATGATATTGGAAACTGCTACATTCTATTACAAGGAAATTCAGTTGGAAGAGGTTAGAGGAAGTCAAGTAATATGTTTATGAAGTTGGAGTTTAACCAATTAATTCTTATTTATGTATGTGGTGATATATGTGGGGTTTGTAACATTTTATTTTCTTCATTTTCTTTTTCTTTTTCTCCCTTTTTTCCCCTATTGGTTTTTCTTTCTTATGTTATAGTTATGTTTTTATATGAAACTGAATAAATATTATTGGAAAAACAAAACAAAACAAATGGCTGTACCAACAACCATGACAAGCATGACAGCAGCATGGGAAACAAGGTCAAATCCAGTCCATCACCATTTTGCAGGAGCGATTCAAGCACATACTGGAAATTGAGGTTTGCACAACTGAAGTGCTCCGTTGCCCTAGTGCAACAAATCCACTTTATTTTTTAAAAAAATAAATGGGCTTTTTGCTGTTAAGAAAGTGATGGGAAAATGCACTGGAAAGTGTGGGATGAATGTAATGACAAGACATGGGCACACCCTGAAGCAAAATCATAATGAACGCTTATTGTCGTAAAACTCAGGTGGGAGGGGTATAAATAATACAATTATTAATTGAAATCATTAACCTCCCTGCAAACAAATCAGAACAAATGCTCAATCCAGAGCGAACATAGCCTCACCTGCACAAAAGCTTTGTACAAGCAGATCAGGATGAATGCTCAATAAGGTGTTTGCTTGGTGGGGACTCAAGTGAATTGCCAAAGGGAAGAATAAGAAAACTAAGACTCATTTTAAAACTAAAGAAAATAATACAATTAAGAACCTGTGAAATTTTCCATGTACAGTGGTACCTCAGGTTACATACGCTTCAGGATACATACGCTTCAGGTTACAGACTCCGCTAACCCAGAAATATTACCTTGGGTTAAGAACTTTGCTTCAGGATGAGAACAGAAATCGTGTTTCGGCGCTGCGGCGGCAGCAGGAGGCCCCACTAGCTAAAGTGGTGCTTCAGGTTAATGGACCTCCAGAACGAATTAAGTACTTAACCCGAGGTACCACTGTATATGGAGAGGCACAATTTTGTGCTGATATTGCATTATCCCAAAGGCTAGCAGCTTCCATCACTTCCTGTTATGGTTTGGCTAGTTGTAAAATTGATCCTACGAATGTGCCAATTGCAGGTGTACATTATGATACAATCTACTTCTTGAAGAATTACAGGAGACAGTAGTTAGCGGTTTGTGTTGAAGCATTTAGAAAGCTGCCTCAATAGACACAAATGCTCTGTCAAGCAATAGGTATGCAATTTCCTCACAATTTTGTATATTACTTGTATCCTAAATTTATAATTTAGGATTTTGTACTTAATCCACAAGTCTGTTCCATTGGTGGGTTCTTGGATTTAATGTTGCTTGTACAAGATTGCCTCATGCTGGCAACACAAGGTTGAGTTTTGTGTACCACAATCTGTACAAAATCAGGAAAGTAGGTACACATGTGGAAGCCATAAGCAGAAGATGCATGAATGTTCTTGGAGATGATGCTACAATAGCCAACATCATGCCATAGGATGTTGGACTCCCAACTCCTATCAGCCCCAGTCAGGATGGCCAATAGTCAAAGATGATGGAGTTGTGGTTCAGCAACATCTGGAGAGAACTACAGGCATAGGCAAACTTGGCCCTCCAGATGTTTTGAGACTACAATTCCCATCATCCCTGACCACTGGTCCTGTTAGCTAGGGATCATGGGAGTTGTTGTCCCAAAACATCTGGAGGGTGAGTTTGCCTATGCCTGACATTAGCTATACCTGGCATAGAACAATAAAGGCAAAATGTGGACATTGATGTGACTTTATTGGCAGTTTTGCTAGTGCATAGTTTCTTAAGATTACCCCCTCATTAGGTTACTGAAATCATTTTGAAGCTAATAAGACCAGTTTAGGATAGACTGCTGGGGTTTTTTTCCTAGTCCTAAAAACATTTGTTACAATTAAGTCAGTTGCAAGTACCTGGACTTAGATATGGGCAACTCACCCCCTCAGGATTTAGGATGTTCTATTTCAATTAGAAGCTATAATCTGATTCAGTTTAAAAATGTAGGCTTCCTTATGAAGTGTGACTGTATTATTAACCTTAAAGAAAGTGATAGAATAAACTTTCCTCCTTCATCTTTTTTTTGGTCTACACCAAAGATCTTAATTTTTGAAAGCTGTGCTGATACTGATGACTGGGCATCATTATTGGATAGCTTTTACCTGGGTAAACAAAAACAAGTTTTGTTTGTCTCTAGATTTATTTTTCAGATGAAATCTAATGATGGTCTTGATTTGGTTTCAACCCTCTCTATAACAAGAAATAAAGAGAAAGGAAATGGCAAATAAACAAGAGTGGGAAGGTACCTAAGAGCTGGCACATACGTTTTCCTAAATGGTGAAAAGCAATTTTCAACCTTCCGCTGTTCAGTTTCAAAATAACCATAAAAATAAAGTCCAATGAAACGATAAGGTTAGTAAAAGAACATCAATACTCTGAAATATAACTCTGCTGCGTTTAACACAGGTGCTTTAAAAGGCTGGTGATCTCATCTCGGGAAAATATAATAGGTTTAGAAAAGGTATATGAAGGCAGGGGGAAGACAGATGACTAGTGAAATGGAATAGTTTTCAGATATAGGTACTGTATGATGGTCAGGTACGAGGAATGGTTTATGAGAGAGGGATAAATGGAAGACAATAAGAATATAAGGGGGCTCTAAAGCAGTGTTTCCCAAACTTGGTTCTCCACCTGCTTTTGGACTACAATTCCCATCATCCATGTCCACTGATCTTGCCAGCTAGGGATGATGGGAGTTGTAGTCCAAAAACAGTTGGTGACCCAAGCTTGGGAAACACAGCTTTAAAGGGTTCCACACAAACCGGGCTAAGCTGTTCAACAATAAAGCTGGAAACGCTGAAAATAAGGACAAAAGAGGATAGATTTTCGTTAAAAGCAATAATTTGTATTTTATGCTGATTTATGCAAATTTAGAAATGATTTACATTTGCTATAATTTAAACAGACCTGTGACACTGTGGTTAAGAAGGCTGTAACTAGCCTGGTTGCTAAAGAAAAAGCATTTTATATACATTCTAACACTGTTACGCCAGATGGCGCTGTGGAGTTCCGTTTTTGCCAACCTGATTTCTCATACAAAGTTAACTGAAACGCTGCTTTGATGCGTATAGATCCACCCCAGGTGACCTGTATGTTTGCTTGTTCTGCTGCCCAGGCACTGCTAAGTGTGGCGGGGCAATGTCAAGGCCTCTGCTCTTCCATCTTACGTTTCTTTGACGAGATGTGGAGTGGGCAGATATTTCAAATAGAGGACTGCCCTCTAACATACTTAAATCAATCGATCCTAGGCCAGACTGAAGTGGTGGGGTGGACAGTGGCACTCTGAAGAGAAATCCTGGATGAATAGAGCCCCCGAGGCTTTTTGGCTGATAGTCTCATAGGATTATACTATATATATATTAAAAAAATTTCATTCTGAAGCAGCTGAGCCTTTTATGATTTGCTTTATAATTTATGAGCTTTGAATGTTGGCATTGCTACACACAGATATTCCCCCCATGAGGAATACTAGATTGCACTAATCTGTCAGTCAAGAAGCCTGTGATTTTTCTTTATTGACCAGTAAGTTACTTGCAATTTGTTTTCTTAACATGAAAATCATAAAATCTAGAGAGGGAAAATACTTTCTTTGACACCCAATTCATCTTGTTTGCTAGGGCAGCACAGTTTCCCTTTGATCATTAATCTATTAGTGATATTTTCCCCATAAAGTTTCAACGGTGCTCAGCAATGGAGCTCCCATAACTTACATTGAAACGTACTTCTTCTCTGGTGGCATTTTGTGATTGTATCTCACTAGAAAAAAACAGGGAAATGCTCATCTTGACAATGAATGTCAAGATGACTACTAAAACATTCAATGTAAGATGTAGGAAGAAGGCTAGATCCTTTCACTCAATATATGGTAATTTCTTTATATGTGTATTTACCATATGTATGGTGATCATCTAATAATCTGTATGCTTCTATCTCATGGCCTAAACAGACCCAATGCACAAGATCCATGATCAGATCAGATGTTATTTTATTTTGTCATTTTAAGGCACTTTCAATGGACTCCGTTGGCAGCTGGCTAGGGGGAAGGGAGGTGATTAACCTTTTCTCACCAAACCATTTTTCCAATATTAATCTCTGTGAAGGGATCCAAACGTGTGCAAGTCATACCTTACCTGAGGTCTTTCTGAGCTCAGATGGGTATATTGGCTTCCTGTTTTGTCCTAACTTCTTCCTTATTTCTCAGTCCTGCCTTTGCTCTTCATTACTGACTGCTCCCTCAACTTCATCTCCTCAGAGTATTGCAGAAGAATCATGTCAATAAACAATTGATGATCTCCTACCGGTCAACAATAGAAAGTGTCCTTTCATACTGCATCATGGTGTGGTACACTGGTTTGACATCATCTGATAGGAAGTGCCTACAGAGGGTGATGAATACAGCACAAGATATTATGGGCTGTCCCGTGAATCCACTGGATGAAATAGCAGAAGAATGTTGCCTCAGGAGAGTGAGGAAAATTCTCAGGGATGATTCACACCCTGGGCATCACTTTCTTGATCTCCTGCCCTCAGGCAGAAGATATAGAAGCATGATTAGTCGCACCAACAAAGTGAAGAACAGCTTCTATCTGTGGGCTGTTAGGCTGCTGAATGAAAAGATAACAAAAGGGCAACTGACTTCCGGGTTTGGTGTGCGTGCGTCAGTAAATGAGGGGAATTAAGACTAAGAGAGCTGAGTGGGGGTGCTCGTGTAATCTCATTGTATACAAGTTGTACAAGTGACAATAAAGTATTTCAATTTCAATTTCAACTTCCCAGCTCCTGGGTTCCTGGCTCCTCACTCATCTCAAACAGCTGCCTACAGTCTAGTCAATATCACTCATTGGGTAGATTTTGATGCAGGGCCGTTCAGGGACATCTACTCAAATATTGTGGGAGGAAGCTGCATTATAGTGAGTCAGATCATTGGTCCATCATTGGCAGCAGCAATCCAGGCAGGGTTGTCTCCCAACCACATTTGGAGAAGCCACTGAGAAATGAACCTGGGATCTTCTACTTGCATGTAGCTCCACCACTGAGCTATGGCCCTTCCTCTCATTTGACTTTGTTGCGAACATTGACCAACACTGGTTCCATCTTACTTTGAAATATATATTTCTATTCTGACGCAATGTCTAAAAGGACAAATTATAATCTACAGGAGTGTTGTGTGTATTGCTGCAAGCAGAAGAGAACTGGACTGCGTTTAATTCCATGGAGCACTTTTGAACTGATTTACTATGCTAGATTTTTTTTTTTTTTTTTGGTGCTTTTACAACAACATTAATTCTCACACACTGCTGCCTTGACATTAATTACTTTGCAACAAAGACAAATGATCTTTGCAAACTGCTTGGTGCCATGCATGTATTAACAGAGGCTGGCCAGTGGCACGTTGATCAGAAGTAGGGTGGAAATTCAACTCATTACGATAATGAAGTAGCTTGCCAATACCTGCTAGGAAAGTGACAAGTCTGCAAGGTGAATAAAGACCACCACCAAAGCTTTACCTCCTTGAAACCCACTCACCCCCTGGGAGTGTGCTTTCTTAATTGTGGACTTTACCATGCCCAGCCCATTAATTTTGCGCAGATAAATAAATAAACCTTCCCTCATGCTGTGGTTGCAGCGTTAGTCTCCCCCCCCTTGCCTAGTGCTGCTGGGTTTTATAAAGGGCTATTTCTTTAGTGCTAGATCCTCAACAGTACACTCTTAATAATGCCTACTCAGAGGTTAGCCCCACAGAGATAAATGGGACATACTCCCAAGTATATTCGTACCATGGAAGTTGAATGGAATCCATTCTGGAAGTCCGTTCGACTTCCAAAACGTTCGGAAACCAAAGCGTGGCTTCTGATTGGCTGCAGGAAGCTCCTGCAGCCAATCGGAAGCCACGGAAGCCCCGATGGATGTTCGGGTACCACTGTACGTTCAAAAACCGAGGTACCCCTGTATTTTGAGTTATCAAGCTATGTTTGAATATAACACTATGGAGTGAAATTGAGAAGACCGAAGAGCAGTTTAATTAATATTGGTGCATTGGGCAGTGGAGGCCAGTCCAGTAGGATGAAGGGGAGACACTGCCTCACCAACTTTGGTCTGCCTTCAGCTAGCCCCTATTTGTATGACTTCTTTCTTACAACCAGTCTAGAGAGCAGCACTGCTTGTCAGCTTCATCCTCCTTAGTTGCCCTTGTAGAACTCAAAGGGGGCAGGATGGGGACTATGTGACTATGTTCACCCACAACTTAACAGGGACAATGCTAGAATTTGTTGGGCTGGCTCTGGCTCCATGCCTGCTGAAGCTCCCTGCCTCCCACCCTACCAGTCTCAATGGGCAGAAGCCACCAGTTCCATTGGGGTATGTGCTGAATGATGATCACTTGGGCTCTCAACAAAGAACTTGATTAATTTCCCAAGCACTAGATCTCTCAGGCAATCCTTTGTGCACCTCTCTGCAGGGTAGGATATACACAATTTCCTAGCAACTGTGGCCTAAAACCAATGCATTTTGGAAGATAACATTCAAGATGTGAATGCAAGTTTAATTAAGACAGTGAAAAGTTTGGCAATTCCGCATTGCAATCCATTTGCTCTTATAGCTGTTTTCAGTAATTTTAGAAAAGGATTAAATAGCGGTGCAAGCTTAACATTTTTTTAATGCTCGAATAAACAAGTGGGAGCACCAAGTGCATTGGCTGTCAACTGTTTGGGGCCAGCGATGGATGCAAAAACAATGACACAATACAAATATTCTTCATAATAGGGTGTCTTGTTCCATCTGTTTGCTTGTTTATTTTAGAGAGAGTAGGACACAATTATAAAAGGCGGTGTCATCTGAGAAGAGAGCACAATATAATTATCAAAAATATGCATGAGGAAGAAGCAGCCCTGTTGCTGTCAACAGTGACTCAGATGCAAATATTAGGGGGAGGGATCAGCACCCTATTAGATGGAATCTATATGGATGCAGCATCCATATGTATGGATGCATATATATACAGTATATATATATATATATATATATATATATATATATATATATATACACAGAGAGAGAGAGAGAAAGACAGAGAGAGAGTTGAACCTTGGTTCTCAAATGCCTTCTGACTCGAACGTTTTGGCTCCCGAATGCCACAAATCCGGAAGTAAGTGCTCTGGTTTGCAAACGTTTTTTATAAGCCGAATGTCCAACGCAGCTTCTGCTTGAGTGTAGGAAACTCCTGCAGCCAATCGGAAGCTGCACCTTGGTTTCCAAATGTTTTCGGAAGTCGAACAGACTTCCGGAATGGATTCCGTTTGAGAACCAAGGTATGACTGTATATCTATCATCTATCTATCTATCTATCTATCTATCTATCTATCTATCTATGAATGCAGGCTCCATTCAGGTATAAAATAGGGATGGACAGTTTAGTATATTTCCAGTCTGTGTCAGTTTTGCATGTGTTCATTCGTAAATCCTTTCTGTTCCATTTCTGCAATAATCTGGGATTCTTTTTTATTTTAGAAAATCCATAGAAAAAATTGCATTTAAATACATAGAGTTTATCTTCACCTGCCCCAGCTGCACCAAAACATGTCTCTTTTGTGTTGGTCTCTACAGACATAGCAGGCGCTGAATCTTCCAACAGTTTGACTTCACTTCCAAAGGCGCACTCCTCCCAAAACAGATGGAGGCCAACAAGTTTATCACAACATTTTAAAATATGTATTTTATTTCCATGTTGGCATTTCTAAAAAGAAATCCCTAAAATATGCATTTTAAAAACTTTTTTGGGTTCCATTTCTAAAGCCAAGAATGCATTGCAAAAGTGTGAGATTCAAAGGATAATTATGTCCCTTGTATGCATACCGTGAAATAGGTTGGTTTGCTTAAAAATGTGGAGAAAACACAGTTTTGCTCCAGCCTTACTTAGGTGTGTTAGGTTGCAACCTGAAAATTTCTCCTGTACCTTTCAATTTACCACTGAATCAGGAGACCAGGTAGTCATCCCTTATTCCATTCGCACACCCTAGTTCTGTAACCTGTTGATTTTTCTGGTCTTTCATCTACTGAAAGGAGAAGGACACAAAGTGCTTCACAGCCAGAACAGGAAGGGGAAGATGAGTGTGCTCAACAAGGGCAGAAAGCTGACTGGAAAACACCACCACTAATACTCTGTTCCCAGTTCAGAGCTAGATTTAAAAGGCATTGGGTGGATTTCAGGTTCCATCTGCAGTATACATTTATAGCAGTATAATACCACTTTAATAGCAGTATAATACCATAGGGACGCGGGTGGCGCTGTGGGTTAAAGCCTCAGCGCCTAGGGCTTGCTGATCGAAAGGTCGGCGGTTCGAATCCCCGCGGCGGGGTGCGCTCCCGCTGTTCGGTCCCAGCGTCTGCCAACCTAGCAGTTCGAAAGCACTCCTGGGTGCAAGTAGATAAATAGGGACCGCTTACTAGCGGGAAGGTAAACGGCGTTTCCGTGTGCGGCTCTGGCTCGCCAGAGCAGCGATGTCATGCTGGCCACATGACCCGGAAGTGTCTTTGGACAGCGCTGGCCCCCGGCCTCTTTGAGTGAGATGGGCGCACAACCCTAGAGTCTGTCAAGACTGGCCTGTACGGGCAGGGGTACCTTTACCTTTAATACCACTTTAAACAAGTCATGGCTTCCCACAAAGAATCCTGAGAACTGTCACTTGAGGATAATTTTGAGACCCATATGCTCCTCACAGAACTACAATTCCCAGAGTTTACTGAGGGACTGATTGTTAAACCACTCTGGGAAATGCACCTCTGTGAAGGGAATAAGGGCTTCCTAACAACTCAGCACCCTTAATGAACCACATTTCCCAGGATTCTGTGGGGAAAGCCATGACTATTTAAAGTGTGCTGATACCGCTTTAAATGCATAGTGTGGATGGGACCCTAATCAGGATACAAGTGTAACAAATTTTTTGTATGCCTTTCCTGAAAGGAGCTTAGAGAGGTACACAGATGAGTGGGATCTGAATGGAGGTTTCCCACCTCCAAGCCCAATTCTCTTGCTCAGGGGTCTCCCCAGGGTTCAAATATCACCCTCCCGGTCTCTTTATCTTAGTCCTCAGGACTTGTCCAAAACCACACACTGCTCTGTAAGCCACACCCATCGCTGTCCCTGCTTATCTTGATGAAGGACAGAAAGAGGTGTGTGCTATTATGCAAAGGTAAAATTTACATTAATTACTCTGCACACTTCAGAAAGTTGCCTAGAATGGAATGTGGCCTTTGGGATAGAAAAGCTCCCCCACCTCTGTCTAAATATGTTTGAAAAGGGGTGTGTGTGGCTTATCTGGTTGTCCCTGGCCATCCAATGCTTTTGAATCTTCCATCTTGGTTTGTTAAGACTATATCCTGGTTACAAATCTATAACTATTTCACAAATCCCCTCCCTCTCCCCCAGCCTGCTTGTGCAGTTTCATATACTAGAAAAGCCAGTAGTTTAGTCTCTCTCTCTCTCTCTCTCTCTCTCTCTCTCTCCCTCCCTCTCTCTCTCGCTCGCTCTCCTCCCTGATGGTCAACATCACAATTACATACTTGCGTTTTGCATATTCCTTAAAATCAGATTTTAGTAGATTTGGGTGTTTGTTTTATCATGAAGTTCTTAAAGAGGATCTGCAGTATTTCGTTGTGAAATAGTAGTGTTAAGTATAAAAGAGGGAGATTATGCCTATTTTGTGTCATGAGAAAGACACTTTTTGTGCCAGACTTGAGAAAGATGGACCTTTCATTCCTTCTCAGTTTATCCCTTTTAAATTGAATTAAAGTGGCAAAAAGAACATTGACTAAATCCCTTCTGTGCAGTGAGAAGATTACATGCAGAATTGTGGTGGCAGGAACCTGACTTTTATGGGGTATTTGGGGGGGGTGAATGGGAGGGTTGACATGGTGGAAATGGGGTGCTCTGAAAAACAGGTGGCATTACCAAAAAAAAAAAAAGGATAAAAAAGCAGACCGCAGATCAGAATAACTTCATTATGTAAACTTGACATTTATAAGCAATTTAAGCCTCTTTTTTCGGAAGCAGCTACTACTATCTCTAATAGCAGCTGGAAGTTAGCCAAAGTCTTCCAAAGGACTGAATTATTTATGCTTCCAAATTAATATGTCTTTCCACTTCTCCAAAAGACTGCAGTGTGCTCTGCAGCAAGCTCTCCTCCTCTAAAAAGCATGATTGCCCCACAAGATGGGGTGATGGTCACCAACTTATAGGGCTTGTAAAATAATAATAATAATCATTGGGGCTGTGGGGGTGTGTGGATAAGGCTAGGCATAAGAACTGTCCTACTCCTGGGATCAGAGGCTGTGCCCAAGGAGTGTATATTGGTGAAAAAAATTCATTGCACAAGAATGCGTGGCATTAGGGAAAAATTGCTTGCAACAATATAGATATTATTTATTTATATACAGTCCTTCACCCAAAGATCAGAGGCTGGCCTACAGCATAAAAATACAAAATGAGAACACAAAATGCATAACAATCCCCCACCCACAAACTAATAATCTCCTTCCCATTAACACCTTTAAAAGGCCCTAGAATTTTTTTAATTAGCCAAAGGCCTGGAAAAAAGAGGAATGGTTTTGCCTGGCACCTAAATGAAAGCAGCAGGTAATCTTCGCTGGGAAGAGCATTTCACAAAATGGGGAGCCACCTCAGAAAAGGCCCATTCTCATGTTGGCTCCCTCCGGATCTCTCATGGAGGAGGCACACAAAGATGATTATCACAGGGTCCAGGTCAGTTCACATTAGGCAATGCTGCATTCATAAATGCATATATTCATCTGCACATAAAGCCATACAAATCTTCATGTGGACTTTTCATTTTAAAAAACCATAAGCTGTGATTTGAAAACAGAACAAAATGAAGTTTGGAAGAAATGAGTAACTGAGAGAAACCAAGGATGGATCTACACGGACCTGTTTAATGTTGTTAGGATGATATTAGAGATATCATTCCAAAATGTCACAGGGCAGTCTTGTAATTTAAATTGCTTCTTACCTTGTTTTTGTCTGTCAAAAAGCTGTTTCCCTATTGCTAGTTCCCGGTTGCTCTGCATCACCCTCTGGTGTCCCATTTTAATACTGCCTTATGAACTTTAAAAGCAGAACGTAATATGTCCATCTATGTTATTAAAACCATTCCTTAACCCTTAACATTATAAACCATGAGTGTAGATCCATCCCAAGACTGTCAAATTTATCAGGTAAAACACACCCCTGTCATTGATCAACCCAACCAGATGGGTGGGGTATAAAATCATCATCATTGGGGATTATGTGACTTTAACCCAACACAGTCTGGAGAGCCTCAGTTTCCCTCAACCTTCTTGTAGGCCTAAATACCTTGAACACAGCTGTCTCTGTGCTTAGGACTGCTCTTCTCCCTCTTCTCAGTCCTTCTAAATCTCTAGGCAAGGAATCTTGTACAGTGGTACCTCGGGTTGAGTACTTAATTCGTTCCGGAGGTCTGTTCTTAACCTGAAACTGTTCTTAACCTGAAGCACCACTTTAGCTAATGGGGCCTCCTGCTGCCGCCGCGCCACCAGAGCACGATTTCTGTTCTCATCCTGAAGCAAAGTTCTTAACCAGAGGTACTATTTCTGGGTTAGCGGAGTCTGTAACCTGAAGCATATGTAACCCAAGGTACCACTGTACCTTTGAATGCTTTCGCCCTGCTGGCTTGGAATATTGTTTGTAACCATTTCAGCAAAGGCCAGCTGTGCCCATTAAAGCATCTATGATTTCCTATTGCTGCGCAGGTTTCTCTGCAGGCGTTTTAAATAACCCAAATAATGTCCTGCAAATACCTAGGGCATTTATAATATTAAATAAAATTTACCTTTTAATCTCCTGCAGTTGATGTAATTTTATAAATAGGAACCAGACACCGGGGTGGGGGGTGACCTGCAGTATGAATCATTTTGCAAAGCTGACAAGAATCAGCCAATAAAATACCTAAGGCAGAGTTCCCATAGATGCCGGTAGGGTCGATGGAAACTGAAAGCACATTACTAAGGTTTTCAGGATAGCCTCAATTGTTTCAGATTGATTTTTAAAGTTGTTGTTACAGGCAGTTTCTCATAGCCCAAGCATGGAACTGAAGTAAGGTTGTCATGAAAAATCCATTAATAACTAAATATGATTAGGTTCCCTTTAGGGTACGCACAGAAACAGCACAACGCTTACCTTGCAACCTCCCAAAGGATAATTAAATTTCAGCTGCTAGCCTTTCCAAAACACTTTCCCAAGGAAAGCCTGTTAAAAAATAATTTGCATGGGCAGATATATATATGTTCAATTCTACTCTTAAAATTGATGAAGGCAGATACACCCTGACTAGAAAGCTTTTGTGATGCAAAATCAGAACCCCAAGAAACTGGAATAATGGATCTGGCTGAAGACACTCAGCAGTTGTCCTAACATTCGTCAAAGGCCAGAAGTCGACTCCAATCCCTTGGCTGATACAGAAGAACATTCTTTCAACATTACATGGGGATAGACAGCTTTGCTGCTGCTTCAAGCTGTGTCTAGGCTTCTCTCAGCTGTTCGGTGGTGTTCCTTTTCTAGTCTCAGACAGAATGCGCCATGTGCATCATGCATTCCTGGGAAGGAAAAATATCGCTGTTGGCTCATGCAAGTTGGCTCATGCAAGGCACTCAAAAACAGGGCTACATGTTTCTCTCATCACACAGGGATGACAGAGAAAATGATCTTCCTGTGGAGCAGGATGCCCATACTGGCTCTCACGTTGCTCCTGATGTTTACTGGAGCGCTGAGACACAAGATGACAGCAGATGCCGTTGCAGTGAGTAGATAACATTATAGGCAACGGCAGAGATGGCTCACCCTAGGGAGTCCCATTTTCAGTGGTGAGTTCGGTCTGTGCAGCAGCTCAAATTCATCTTATATTTCTTTCACGCAGTCTTATATTCAGGAATGATGAAGCTATTGATGGCTACAAGCCATGATGGCTATGTATCAGAGGCATTGTACCACTGAATTCAGCTGTTAGGAATCACAAGTGGTGATAGAGCTGTTGTGCTCAGGACTTGTTTCCTGGCTTCCAATAGGCATCTGGCTGCTCCGAATCCTGCAGGCCTCCTCTGACATTCTTATGCACTAGGGAACATAATAATTGAGGGACTTCAATATTTGTCTTAAAAGCCTTTTAAACAATGTGCTCAAGGAAACCTGGGGGAGAAGGTAGGAATCTGGCCTCTCAATGACTGAGATTCGGTGTTCTATTCTGAGCTGCAAATGTTTGGTTTTGTTCTCCTCTTCCAGGAGGAAAATTGTATGCCATGTTTTTATTCTATTTTAATTATCATATTTTATTTCATTTTACTCTTCACTTCTGTGAGCCACCCACAGAGCATTTGCTGATATGTGCAATAATTATCATTATTTTAAACTGCCTTCATGTGACTAGATTGTGCAATGCTTGAAACATACAGGGAGAGTTGAAAGTGCTGGGTGGCGTTCAAGTTTTACTCAGAGCAGAACTATTGAAATTAATGGACCAAGCATGGTTATGTGCATTAGTTTCAATGAGTCTGCTCTGAGTAAGGCTTACTTGAATGCCAACCGTTGCCCTTTAGTTGGAGCTGTTGCTGTGCGAATACCAGCTAGTAAAGACATGCTTCTGTCACGGGTCGCATGACTTCCAATTGTTAAGCCCCACTCCCTTGCTTCAGAGGACCTCAGTGGGAGCTGTTGCCTGGCAACTGCTAAATGCCAGCAAGAGAAGATTTGCTTCCATCACGGTCTGAGTGAGATCCAGTTGCGTAGGCCTCGCCACTAGTCCATTACTTGCCTCAGAGGAAGCCCAAGGTTGAGTATAGGAAATGCCACCTGAGCAATCCCGTCACTTTAGCAACATTTCAGTTCCCATTACCAGACTTGGAGATCCTTTTTTTTTTTTTGGTAAAAAGTGACCCCAGCGCCATTTATTGCAAGGATACTGTGGGAATTCAGCTGAAGCTGAGGTTCGCCAGTTAATAACAGGAAATTAATGGCATGTTTAATGAACAGCGTGAGAAATGTCACTCTGCATTCTCTCCCCGTAATCTGGCTATGAAGGAAGCAGCACACGAAACTGTAAATCTTGTTCAATGGGGCTGAAAGATGCTCGTCTGTGTGCTGTGCTGCACCCAGAGGCTTTAGGTGCAGGGCAGCTGCTGGTAAATGGAGCCAGCCTGATCAAAGCATTGCTGTTTCAACAGACATCATCACCCATTAGCAAGTTCACTGGAGTGAGTCAACCACAAAGGAAAGTAGGGATTTTTGTCTTGAGAATCTTTGCTAGCCGGTCCTTTAAGCAGGGAGGTTGACCCTTTTCTTTTCACAGTTATACTTAAACTTAAAAAACAGTTATGCATCACAATCCTATGCAGATTGCACCGTTTTCAGCAGAGCTTCTTGTTGTTGTTTAGTCGTTTAGTCGAGTCCGACTCTTCGAGACCCCATGGACCAGAGCACTCCTGTTTTCTACTGCCTCCCGCAGTTTGGTCAAACTCATGCTGGTAGCTTCAAGAACACTGTCCAGCCATCTCGTCCTCTGTCGTCCCCTTCTCTTTCTGCTCTCAATCTTTCCCAACATCAGGGTCTTTTCCAGGGAGTCTTCTCTTCTCATGAGGTGGCCAAAGTCTTGGAGCCTCAGCTTCACGATCTGTCCTTCCAGTGAGCACTCAGGGCTGATTTCCTTAAGAATGGATAGGTTTGATCTTCTTGCAGTCCATGGGACTCTCAAGAGTCTCCTCCAGCACCATAATTCAAAAGCATCAATTCTTCGGCGATCAGCCTTCTTTATGGTCCAGCTCTCACTTCCATACATCACTACTGGGGAAACCACAGCTTTAACTATATGGACCTTTGTCGGCAAGGTGATGTCTCTACTTTTTTAAGATGCTGTCTAGGATGTAAGCAGAGTTTACATCCAGGTAAGAATGCAGAGAGGATTGCAGTACTTAATTTTCTCTGTATTGTGCTTGGTCCTGTGGATTATGCACAAGATGTTGCTCATGATTTCTGGCTCAGATGAGTATATGTATATGTCCCTATCCAATTTGCGAGAGTAATGGGAAGATAAGCCTTCGTCTTTGTAGTGTGTTCTAGGATGAGGATCACATTTCACATTTAGGTGCATATCTGCATCCAGTCTGCACACACACACAGCGAAAGAAAGAAAGAAAGAAAGAAAGAAAGAAAGAAAGAAAGATAGATGTCAATGCATGGAGGGAACCATAGCCATAGGACCCCACCCCCCAATAAGATACCAAGAAACTTGTGTTTGTTAAAATGTTGGGTATTTATAAGAGATTGGAGGGAAGCCTTAGTGGGCAGAAAGTTGGAGTGTTCTGCCTCATTCCTTAGCCTTAGGATGTTGCAATGCCCTTCACAAGATTGGACTCATGCCTTCGTTTTTCTCATTTTTGGCAATGTCCTACATGGTTTTGTGCTTTAGCTAGAGACCCAAATATTTTCACACAGATCTCCAAAAATTGAACCAATGTCAACTCTTTGCAGGAGAATGAGTGTCCTGAATTTTAGGCAGCAGAACATTATTAACAAATAGATCACAGGGCTGCCAAGAAAATGTTCAGCTTTTGCCAAGTTTTAGCTGAAAAAGAAAATCTTTTTCTGAAATGTAAAAGGAGTAAGTGAAGCCAGAACCTCAAAGGAAACAGAAGGGGCCATTTTCCTAGTTAATGAATGTTCACACCAAATTGCCATCTCCTTATAATAGGCGTAGCCAACATAGTGCCCTATAGATGTTTTTGGACTCCAGCGTCCATCAGCGTGGCCAAAGACCTTGAGGGCACCATGTTGACCACCCTTAACTTTGAAGAACCAGGCCAATAAATATATGACATCTAAAGCAGATAATCCAAATCAAATGCTTCCTCAGTAGTGAAAATAAATGTAATGGTAACAGAAAAAGTCCTGACTTTTAAAGAGAACAGTCACCATTGCTCTTCACTGGTGGAGGAAGAGGCGTGTGGGGGGAGCACACCGCCCCCAGCAGTGCAATCCTGGTGGGGTGCCATCGCGGCTGCCCCCCTGCCCGCACTGGGCGCCATGCCCCCGGGACGTGCGCCAGCCCCTCCTGCTTTGCACCCCCGCACATATACACCGTGGTGCCGGAGCACGAAGCTCCATCGCTGTTGCTCTTATGTCAGCACTTAGCATTTAAACATACCCCATTCCTCCTGTTACCTGAAGAAGCCTGATTCAGATAGCAAAGGACTGCCGTACACTCTTGGAGGTGTGGCCTGGAACAGACTTTAAAAATATGTATCTATTTTATTTTATTGTTTGGAATCTGAGGCCCTTCAGCCTCAGCCATTGTGGAGAACGGTCAGGGATTCAGGGAGTTGTATAGAAAAATCTGGCGGCTTCTCCATCCCTGACCAGGAATAAGCTCCATAACACTATTTAAACATTAAGTGTGTCCGTGAAATGGAGATGATTTTCAGCCAAAGCTCTCTGAGTAGCTTATTAAGTAAAACAGTACAACACCCTGGAGTGGTACTTGGACAAAACAACTCAAAGGACACTGGATTTTGAAAACAGCATAAAAACAACATATGCAGACTGGAAAACAGAAAAGGCCAGAACATCAAAATGGTCTTTGCCTGGGGCTGAAAAGAAAACCAGAACTCAGTCCAGGCTGGTCCATTAGGGTGAATGTGGCATTTCCTCACCAACTTCAGTCTGCCCCCAGCCAGCCCTCACCTGCCTGCTGTCTTATTTATAACCAGTCAGCGCGGTGGCTCTGCCTCTCATTGGCCCTGGTTCCATCTGAAGTTGTTCCTCCCTACCAATCTGCAAGTGCTATGCCAGGTAAGCCTCTTTGAAGAGGGAATTCCAGAGATGGGGGCTAAACTGGGAAGGCCCTGTTTTTGGTTGCCACTGTACTCCAGAAGGTGAAGGGGGACATAGCAGGGCCTCAGAGGTGAACATCAATGAGGAGATTCATGTGGGATATTGGCAGCTATATAGCGAAGAATAGCTTAATGTGGCAGCAATGGCCCCTCTGATAACATGAAGAATAAAACTAGGATACATTATTTTATTGGCATGTTCAGCACGAAGATCTGGGACAGCATCTGAAATGTTATTAACCAGGGAATTCAATTAGCATCATCAAGTACTAATTGCCTGGTTATTATTACGGATGCCCGTAAACTGTGTAATTACTGACAGTCATGTTTCATGCCATACACAGTCATAATATTTAGAAAGAACAAATGGAAACTAAATACAGGAGGAACACTATTGCTGAAAGGAGTCTAGTTAGCTAGGAGAGGGAGGTACCATATGTATTATGACAACAACAACAACAACAACAACAACAACAACAACAACAACAACAGATTTTCCTTTTCCATTTTGTGCAAATTTCCACCACTAGGACAAAGTGCTATAATCCAAATCTATTGGCAGACATTGCAAACTCATTCTTGGATCAGTTTCAAAATTTTCAGGATACCCATTCTTGTCTCATGCAGCCTGAGTAGCATAGCGGCAGAGAGGGAATAGAGTATTCTTAGCCAACAACAAAGGCTTGTTTTTTTGGATGTACTCAGTTGGTCAACAGCTTATTGAATGACTCAAAAGCATCTAAATAACCAACCCAGGTCCAGAGAACTTGAAGAGGTTGCTCTGATGGGATAGGATACCCATTTGACCAAATGCAATGAAATGCCAAAGCTCCCATCCTCTTTCTTTTGAAATCACTATATCTGCCAAGTACTCCATCCGTCCACAACACTGACTCATGTAGGCCAAGCTTCTCAGAAGATAGTGTTTTCTCTGGGCTATTCCATCTAGATTGCAAGGAAGGAGAACATATATTCAAGCATGTTACCTCAGTGAGCTAAACGTATGTGTGGAACCTGGTAAGCCCAGATCCTTATCTTGTTATTTGCTTACTGCTCTCCAAGTCTGCAATTGCCCCTCAGAACACAGCATCAAAATGGACAATTTGAACATGCAAGGGCCTTTGTTTTACCTGGGGAAGCTTTGCTTCTTTCCAGGACAGAACCCATGCCATTGGCAGGCAAAAGGTTGCTAAGCTACTGAAACTAGTTATGGAATCAATGTCAAACACTAGTTAGCAAATACTGGGTCATATGAGTACACTTCCGTCTTGTGAGCTCCTTTGGTAGAGGTTTCCCTAAACCTGTGCATTTTGGTTGTGGTGTGGGGAGCTTCAGGGTCAGGAGAGGAAGGCACAGTCCTATTGCATGACAGACCCTGTTGGATTTCTCCCACTGTTGTTTTAAATGTTTTGATGGAACCTCATAGGAACCTAGGAAGCTGCCTTATGCAGAGTCCATGTAGCACAGTATCGGCAACACTTGAGTGGCAGCCGATTCCTAGGGTTTTAGATAGGGAACATTCCCAAGGCTAACAGGAGATGCTGGGGGTTGAACCTGGGACATGCAAAACAGGTGCAAAGCTGCATTCATTTCCCTATTTATTTTTAAACTTTTAATAAAAGGGATTGGGTTAGAACTCTGGAGTTAGCAAAGTATTCTTCCAAGTTAGAACCTGTCTTGTTATGCTTTAAGCTTCCAGTGAGTGGTGGGAGGAAGGCATGAATTAGGCTTATGACAACAGTACTTCCCTATCAGATTGATTTGTGCAGTTCTCAAGTACCAACCAGCTTGGGAGAAAGAGCAACAAGTGTGCTTGTGGTAGCCATTTAATGAATCTCAGAAGGGTGTACACCTCACTCCGTGAGCCTCATAAAGAATGTGTGGGAATGAGTGCCTCATTGTTGCACCATTCGACACGAGATAATACCACCATGGCAACTACCTGTAAACAAACGGTAGGAAAATTAAGATTAAAAATACGTTGCGAATGCATAATTAAGACATACCTTTGTAGTAAATAATGTACAAGAGAAGACAGTATATAAACAACTTAAAGCAGGGGTGCAAGAATAAAGGTGAGACAATATCTAGTCTATTCGTCCATACATGGTTAATATCCCCAGACCCACTAATACAAAAAATCTGATTACCGGAATGACGAAACCACTGACATTACAAGTGAACTCTTTATTTACTGTGTTTGCAATTGTTTAAGATAAAACCTATTTTGGAAAGATACTACTTTTGCCATTTTCATGGATGTTTATTGGTTGTTTACAGATAGTTGACTTGGTGATATAATCTGGTGTTGATTGCAGTAGTCATTGTATCACCACCTTGTTCATTGTTTTGTTGTTTATTTGTCGCACCAGTATGTTTTGCTTGGCTTTGCAGAATATGGAGTCTTAAAGCACACTAGGGTGACCACGATGCATGGCTGCATTAGGAAACTAATGTGAAATATTATACCGTTCAGCTGAAATGTGGAACAGGAGGATGAAGCTGAATGCATGATTTGATTCATCCACAACCATGTGCAGCTATGCTCTGTAGATTTACCAAACTTTTCTGTAGCTAAAATAATTTAGTATCCCTTTGTACCAACCAACCAGTGTCGCATTTGAGCAAGGTGTGTTAAAAAGAGAGCATGAATAAATGGCTTAGAGCTTTGGCCTTGTGGGACTGCATTGAGGGGCACTAAGTACTTCAAAAATAGTTTAGCTACAACTAATATCTATGCTAAACCACTGGAAGGTGTAATTCAGTATGCTGGTGATACCCAACTCTCTCTCCATTTCATGTGAATCAGGACAGGTGTGCGAGTTCTGGATCAATGCCTACAGCAGAGATGGGGTGACTAAGGCCAACAATCTGAGACTGAATTCTTATAAAATGCATTTTCTGAAGGTAGATGGGTTGCACTCTCCGTGAAGGAGCAGGTGTGTGGCTTTGAGGTCCTCCTTGATTCTAGGACGACACTAGAGGTCTAGGTGGTCTCAGTGAGGAGGAATGGCTATGTCCAGCTCTGGCTGGTTCACCAATTGCATTGATTTCTGGATAGGGATACCCTGGCTTCAGTAACCCATGCTCTGATAATATCCCTATTGGATTATTGCAAAGGGTAGCTCTACTTGAAGATGGTCTGAAAGTTACAGCTGCTACAGAATGCCAAGGGGACATTATTTGGGGCCCGAGATGGGACCATTTAGTTCTTGAACTGCTTGCCTGTATGCTGTTGAGCCCAATCCGATGTATCAATGCCGGTGTACAAAATCCAAAATGTTTGGGGGCCAAAGTAATTAAAGACCAGTAAATGACATTTCGTTGTCATTTACCAGGCTAAGAATATGACTGCTCCCTTCCCTGTCTGAATGCTGAAGATACTAAAGGATAGTATTTAATTGACACTGGGATCTCTAGAGTCGCCATAGCTGTATTGTAGTTAAAAATGAAGCAAACATCTCTTCACAGAAACAAGTTTACCAGAAGAACACTGTTGCCTCTGTTTTGGCAGGAGCAGTGGGGAACTTTTCATATTCATATTTTATATAACTCCAAAGGAGGTGATTTTTCTTTTTCAAAACCATGGTCAGAGAGACTGTTAATCAATGTAGGGGGAAAAGCTCCACCATCTCATCTGACCTCGACAATCTTAACAGATATGAAATGTGAAGGTAGCTGTTACAGATTTGGCAAGCATGTTGACTGCATTCCTGATCAGGTATCTCATACATACTTTCTTTTGTTTAAACGAATAAATGGATGAATAAGTTTCATTCATTTTCTGTTGGACCAGTCTACACAGATTCAAATAAAAGGAGGAAATCAGTCTCTGGATCAGTAAATGCATACTATTTTTTTGCCTAATGGTGTCAGACATGAGGTGAGTTTTTCCAGATGATCTACACTGAGATTTGATCATAGATCACACCAATGAAATGTGCAAAATGGGAGAAAATTGATTGGTGCAAGGGTATGACTGTTCTGAATTTCTTTGAATTTAGCCCAGCTTATTCAAGCAACATTAATAAAATGGGACAGAAAGAGGTCTTGCTAATGACTCTTTTATTGATCTTTTGTACTTCAGCAATTTTGTTCTACAGTATATTAGAAGCTAATTATTTTTCTGGTTGCAGTGAAAATGCTAATGAAACATGACCTGTTGAGGAAGTGACTTGGCTTGATATATTATGATGACTGTTTAGTCAGCCATCCATTTCACAGTGTTTCATTTGAAATTCTACAGAAAATTTTGACCCAAACTTTCCTTACTTGTTTCATAAGCATTTTATGCATGTAGAAGGTCCTTCAATGAATTACTCACAGGGTGCACCATTCTCGTGATCTGATGTGGGTGAAGGTGCTCTGTGCTGTCCAGTTTATTTCAGTGAAGCAGAGAACTGTGTTTGAATGTCAATTCTTGCTTTTGG
This sequence comes from Podarcis tiliguerta, assembly GCF_965153285.1. NCBI lineage: Eukaryota > Metazoa > Chordata > Lepidosauria > Squamata > Lacertidae > Podarcis > Podarcis tiliguerta. The sequence continues at coordinate 70,304,340 of NC_139537.1, forward strand.
AGATGTTCTATCTATTGAAGTGAATGGCTGCATAGGAGCTTCATGTGTGCAGTGACTCCAGATCAAAGAGAAAGAGTTTTAAGTATTCTGGGGAAGTTAGATATTTATTTACACCAGACACTGGTTTTAATTTATAATTATCATTGTTGATTTAGTGGGAAGTAATGTCTCAGGAGCAGTAATATTCCTTAAAGATTTCAATAATTCAGTTCTGTGGATATCCAATCAACATTAATATTGCTTTCATTCTTACAGAAGATTCAATATAAGAGTAAATGATAGTCTCCTGTCACTCTACGTAGTCTTTTAGTAGAAATGCATTTTTTTCTTAAACATGACAGTACTTTTAATCACTGATCAAAGGTTTTTTATATATATAAAAAAGAGTGAACTGCCTTGCAGACACATTTTGTCATTGACCATCACCTCCTACAAAACATGCACAATAAAGATTGATTTGCAGCCTTAATCCTTGTTCCCTACAAGGCAGATCATTTGAATGAGCAGTCCCAGTATTAAAAAAAAAGTTGCAAGATGTCTTTACTACACTCATCACCAATGTGCTATTCCAACTTTATATATTGTGGCTTTAGCTTCACTGGTTGTCTTGTATGCTGCATTGAGGGTGACTTTCAGGTAGGATGTATATTTTAAAACAAAACAAACACGACAATCTATGGTTATGTAAGCCAAACTGACCCAGTCTTCAGAATGACTCAAAGGGCATAGAAATCATTCCCATGAAGATCCACTTTCCATACAAAGCCTTTAAGCTGTGATTAGCAGTATAAATTACCATATGCAAATTTAAGGCAAATGGGTGTCATCGTTCGGCCTCATTTTTGGCAGTGTGTTACACACCACCCTACACTGATCCATCACTGAGTAACAGGCACTCAGGGAAGGGAAATGAGCAAACTATTAATACGTTTGCGTAGATGTGTGTGGTCTGTTACCAGTTGTGGTGCTATATGGTTTAGCCTGCATTGACATTTGTTTTCAGAAAATTATCAGAAGTATTGCAGATACCTGGTGGATATTCAGCAAGTTCTCCTTCTTTTCCAACAAAAGCTTCTCCAGATGAATTCTTTCCTGGTATGCATTTGGTTTTTCACCCAGCTTCTGGTTCACAAATCTTGAAAAAGTGCTCTCATTCTATGAGATGCTGAGAAACTTTGAGCTTATTTTTGTTTGTGCTCTCAGCTTTGCAGCAAAGAATTGAAATGAATGGAATATGAGAGTTGTGCACTCTGGCAGCGAAGAGAGCACAGCAAAGCAAACAAACCCCTCATGGAAAAGCAGAACAGCAATGAAGCTGATTACAGCTGTGAAGTGAGAACTGTTTAAGACTTGTGATTCCCTGCAGTCAAATGCCTACTTACTTGGGAATCAGCCCTGGGTCAATCCATGATCAAAATTTTACAGTGCTTTGAGGGTTGTTGCTGTTGTTTTCCTTCAAAGTTCCCATGCAAGACTACTGTTTTGATCAAGGAAGTTTCTCCCACCCAACCCCATGGAGTTAGCAGCAACTTGTGTCGTGCACATGCTCTTTAAACGGAACTTGTTATAGGATGGGAGAAAATGTCTGGCGCTTTTCTCCCTCCTTTCCCCTGCCCCACACCCTTTGCTGTGAGTATGATATGAGCTGCTTGTGGCAGCAATGTAGATTTGAACAGATTTGGCTCCCTGCTCTCTCTCCCCCCCAGCAGAATTTCCATGGGAATGAGGGAAGTGTTGTAAACAAAAATATGCCCTTTTCCCTTATGGGGTATCCAAGAGCCCATATAGAGTCCTTACATAGGTTCCCTATTGGTAGGAGAAAATAACAGAGGCCAACCAGAGAATATTGAGAAGCAAAGCAGCTAGTAAGCTTGATCTTTATTGATCTGTTGCAACAGGGTGCTCCCCTCACTCGCAGGAAAGGAGGAGGACCCACAAAAATGCTGTTAAGGGCTTATAAAGACTTTTGAAATTCCCATCCTGTAGATCAAGACCACCCCCAGAAACATTATACATACATCACAGAAGGGGTGTAACCTAAGACCACCCCTCAGATACATCACAGAAAAGGTGGTCTTAAAACAGAAATTTCAATATTGTTTTTCTCTTATCCTTGTTTGTTTCCTGTCTGGCAGGTTACTTGATTGGATTGCCTGAGGAGCCTAGACATTCTTTTGTAGTGATAAATAGTGATAAATACTTAGTTCCTGGGCCATGTCACAGGCTCACACCCTATTCAAACACATCAACATACCCTTAAGACAGGATTTGTGAAGGAAAAGACAATGGGGTGGTTTTTCCACTTTGACTATGCAGAGAAACATTTGCTCAGTTTAGGAATAAAAAATGGCTTCAGGTCAGTCTTCCTGTGCTTGATCTATGTACGTGCAGTTATGAACATTACCATATATCTAGACCTCAACATTCCTATCACAGAAGGAAGGGGAGAGATGGCGGGAAGAAATTGGCCCTGGAAAATCAATATATCTACTTCAATGTGTATGTATATATATGAAAAGGAGAGGCAAAACTGGTACCCTCTTGCTTTGCAGTGGAGCACAAAGGCAGCAGGGAGACATACCGGACCTGCTGCGTTAGGGTCAAACTGCTTGAAGAGCAGGTTAGAATTGAGACATGAATCAGTCAAGGGTCAGAGACTCCAGGTCTTGAACAAAAAAAGCCAGAGTGCAAAAACTGGATGTACTGTAGCTAGTGAGCCACAATGGAGTGCATCTATTCAGGCTTCAAAGTTCTTCTTTTGAAGAGCAGAAGGGCATCGAGGTGTGTTTAGTTCCTGCAGCTGGAAGTAGGGATGCACGAGGAATTTGATATTTGCAAATTCTGGTATGGACTGATAATATTTAAGTGGTAGGGAAGCAGTTGTCTATCAGAGTTTGCCCTTCTCTGACAATGCAGGAGGGGCATTGCAGAACCTCTTGCCAGACTTTGAGTAACACACCTGAGAAGTCCACCATTCATTTGGTTAGACAAACAGAGTTGGCTTTTAAAAAGTCCCTGCTAAAAGTATCTCCAATGAGCCTGAGATTTCTGATGTTCATATATATTAGCGGGACCGGCAAGAAGATGGTGTAAGGTTTCCTCAGCCCCCTAGAGGAGTGCATCTGTTCAGGGCTGCATCCAGTCCAGAATAGGAAAAGGGGAGGTGCTTGAGAGCCAGGAATGAGTCCATTTTCCCTGTATATATAAATGCTTCTAAGCAATTTTGGCTAAAATTTTGCAAAGCAATTTTCCCCAGTATAATGCATTTTGTATGTGATTTAACATACATGTGCATCTTTATGCACACTTTCTCAGTGCATTTTGTACACATTACTTGGATGGAGAATTGCACTGAAAAATTCAGAAAAAGGTGTGCATTTCAAAGGATGATTGTGTTTTGCTTTTTGTTTTGGAACATGTGGATTAGGTAGGTTCATTGTTAGATGTAAACTGGATGCAATCCCCACACCCCCCATCCTTAAATCACCCTAGTTTGCTTTAAGAGTGAATGATATTATGTAACAGATAGCTAGAAAGACAGAGAGAGAGAGAGAGAGAGAAGGGGGTGAAGGGTGAAGAGAGCCCAATATTACTGACAACCACAGCTCCAATATTTTTATTAGCTTCAAGCAACATGCTGTCAAAACAGCTACAATTCGCATTACTCTAATCCAAAAGTTATTTGGCTGTCAAAGCTTCCTTCGAAAACCCACCCAAAAGGTGAAAAACAAAAACAAACAAATCGTGGTCATATCATTTTCCCTTCTGTCTTTTTGTTCTTCATAAAATATTTTCAGATCCCAAGGATTGGGATTTTTTTTTCTGCTTTCAGTTTCAGTTACACAAGGATTTATGGCACACATAGATGTATATTTACTCAGAAGTAAACCTTCCTGGCTTAGTAGTCAAAGGATTGTAGCCTGAACAATGCAAGATGCTTTCCTAATGTATTAAATTCCTGGTTTTGATTGAATATCAGACAAAAATTGGGTGCTTTGACTATCTGACTCAGGGCAATGCTTTGCACAGTGAGACCCATCAAACTCAATTGAGCTTAGTCAGCAGACATAGGATTGAACTGTTAAATTATCCAGAAGAAGGCTTTCTCCAGTATCTTAAAATGATAAAACCATAAGTCTTCATAGATTGCCAATGGTGATGGATAGTTGGATTTTCTTAAGGGACGGGCCACAGCTTAGTGGCAAAGCAGTTCCACAGCATGCAAAAAATCCTAGTTTCAGTCTTCAGTATCCCCAGGTAGGAGAACCAGGAACGACTTCTGTCTGAAATTCTGGACAGCTGCTACCAGTCAGTGTAGCAGGAAGATAGACTATAGTGCTTTCAATGTATAGTGCAGGTGTCCAGTTATTTGGGTTATTTGACAGCAGCAGGTAGATAGACCAACTCATTGTTAGGCAGCTTCCTATGTTCCTAGCTATGTCCAGATGGCTTTTCCAAATTGCCCACCCTGTTTGTGGGCGGAGTAACTGAGGGAGCCATTTCACCACACTTCTCCAGCGTGAGGAGAAATTTTCCCACTGTTTCAGTCCATGACATCATCTAGTCTGGAGTTGGTGCCAAACAAGAGACCTCTGTGCATAGCAGGAGCAGAAGTTGGTCAAAGAAATTCAGTAGGAAGCAAGCCCAAGTGACATTATAGCCTCACCGCTCCCTTTCCTGGTCTATCTGCTGAGTTACTGTTTGGCATGGAGTCTTCTCTGACTTCTCCTTCTTGAGAGCATGAGAAGAGCTCTGATGGATCAGGTCAAAGGCCTATCTAATCTAGCATCGTGTTTTCACAGTGACCAACTAGCACTATGGGAATTGCTGAGGGCAGCTTCACTCTCCTCAGTTGTGATTCCAAGCAACAGCCATTCAGAAGTATATTGCCTTTGATGGTGGAGGTAGTACATAGCCATCATGGCTCACAACAGTTTACTTAAATTCTTTGGTTGGGAAAATTAGGGAAATGACATAATGGACAGCTCTGTTTACTTTAAGTACGGCAAAAGAGAAACAGGTACACACTCCTGCCAGCAGTAGGAATTTCTATAGGAAGGAGAAGTTTGGTTTGCTACTGCTGTATAAAGAGAGAGAGATCAATAGAGGCAGACCAACAATCAAAACATCAAGGAGAAAATCAAGACTAAGCCTATCTATTTTCTTCCATAATCAGTTTGTTGTTCAGCAGTAAAGTGTTAAACAGAATGCTCTATAGAGAGGAAAAGTGAAGACTATAGGAAGGAAACTGATATGTAGCACCTTCAGTTACCCGGTGAGAGACATAGTGGATTCTTTTTGTCCTAAGGGAGTGACCGTAGAGCAGCATTCGCCAACCTGGTGCCCTCCATATGTTTTGAGCTACAACTTCTAGCGGTCCGATATGGACGGCACCTGGTTATGGAATATCGTTCTAGAGGAACTAAGAAGAGTAGAAAGAGATCAGGGATATGCTTTGAGAAAGAGATAAGTTTGCATGGAAGAAAAGGCTCTCAAGAAATACGCTTTTCAACAGTTTCCAAAATGAACGTGAAACGAGGCATATTGTTTTGTCTCAGATCTAGATAGACATCATTGGAAGAAAGTAGCTGCCAATCTCCATCTACTTCTGGAAGCTACATGTGCTCTGCCATATTATGCAACTGATATTTTTTTTTAATGGGTTTACTGCCTAAGTCTGGATCCAACCTTCAGCTTATAAATTACTGAAATCCTAATACAATAAAACAACAATATTAACCACTATGCCAAAAGTCATTAGTGAAAAACTGGGTGAGGGATTAAACAAATTTAAATGTCTGGGTAAATAAAAACATCTTTCCCCCCCAAAAAAAATTATTCTTTTTTTGGTAACACATATGAACAACAAAAACAGAAAAACCAACAATACAAAAAAATTCTTGTCTTATCCTTATTTTTTCTAAACATTGTTGGGTGAGCTTCCCCAAGTCCCGCCTATCTGATTTTCATTTTAACTCATCTTTAGCAGATTAGTAAAGTAAAGGGGCCCCTGACCATTAGGTCCAGTCGTGGCCGACTCTGGAGTTGCGGCGCTCATCTCGCTTTATTGGCCGAGGGACTGGCGTACAGCTTCCGGGTCATGTGGCTAGCATGACTAAGCCGCTTCTGGTGAACCAGAGGAGCGCACGGAAATGCCGTTTACCTTCCCGCCAGAGTGGTACCTATTTATCTACTTGCACTACTTTGACGTGCTTTCGAACTGCTAGGTTGGCAGGAGCAGGGACTGAGCAACGGGAGCTCACCCCGTCGTGGGGATTCGAACCGCTGACCTTCTGATCAAGCAAGTTCTAGGCTCTGTGCTTTAACCCAAGGTGCCACCCGCATCCCCTTTAGCAGATTACATATATCATAATATAAACATCTTAACCTGGTACCAAAAATATTGTAAAGCAAAGGCAACACCAATGAAGAAACCCTCTTCTTCATATGTACTTCAAACCATGCACTTTTGAGAAGTGCAACACTTAGGGCAGGGCCTGAGTTGTAGCCAGGCTGGTATATGAAGAGGTCTCCCTCTCAGCTATTTAGTTACAGATTTTAAATGTAAATCTCAGCTCCTTCAATTGGACCCAACAGTGTAGGCAACCATTGAAGTTCTTCAATGATTTGAGCATTATGAGCAAACCTGGTGGCACCAGCAAGGCCAGCCCTACCACTAGGCAAAGTAAAGCAGCTGCCTTAGGTGGCAGATGCTAAAGAACTGGAGTGGCAGTGCAGGGCTTGAGGACAAATCTGTATGTACAGCACAACTCATCCTACAACTTCTAAGCCATCCTGCTGCCCCCAGGTATGGGGTCCTGTCACCAGTGTTGTCATAAGATTCAACCGCCCAATCCTATCACCCTTTGTAGATGGGATAGGAGGGGGTGCTATCTTATCTTCTGCTTCAGGGAGCAAAATATCTGAGGCTGGCCATATGTACCTGTTAAAATTCTGGCAGCCAAATTCTGCACTAATTGAAGCTTCTGCGTCGTCTTCAAGGGTAGCCACACATATAATGGATAATGGTAATCCAACTGGGAGGTCACCAAAGCACGGATCACTATAGACAGGTAATAGCCTTCATTTTGACATTATCCCACGTGTTGCAGAAACTCGACAATGGCTGAGACCCAGGGCAAAGAATTTGGCCTGACAAAAATGGAGGTAATTTTTGCAAACCCCAGAATAATCAAACACAGCAGTGAGCACCACCCGATGAGTTCAATGGGATTGATGGCAAAAGGAATCAGAGGTAGAAGAAAAAAGGGGCAGAAGAAAGCATATTAAAAAGGATGAAATTGAAATAAATCACTAGTTCAGTGGAAAGTGTTATTCTTTGATTCTTTTAAAGCAGGTTCAAGACGATGTGTCCACTTAAAACACACAGGAAATAGATTATATACTTGGTAACTCCTTGTAAAAATATGCAGATGATCATGGGGGACCAGTTTTCATGTTGCTTCTTCTATTCACAGAGCCAACCTGCTGTTATTAATAGGCATATTTTATGGCAATCAGAAACCCAGACAATTGTGCTAACCACTGGGTTCTTGCAGAATGAGCAGCCAGGTCTGCAAAAAGCGCTTCTTATAGAAACAGTGTTAACCTGCTCTGTTGCTCTTCATTTAACTAAAATATTACACTTGTAGGAACATAACTATATGGAGATTGCCACAAACATGTATTTAACTAATGAACTGATGCTAGTGCTAGTCAATAAGGACACAACCCATCACAAATAAGGATTTTTCATTCCTCCTGGTTTCATTGTGTTAGATTTTGAGTGCATGCTTAACTCTCCCACTGAAATCAGTGTGAGCTGATTGAATATTGTTCAAATATTGTTTTGGAATGTGTGAATTAGGTAATTTTGCCTTTCAATGCAAACTGAATCAAACTTATCCCCCTCATCCTACTCCTAGTCCCCTTGATTCGCCCTGCAGCCTCAGATGGGGTGAAGGATGATATCCCATGAATAGGGGTGCCAATCTGCCAATCCAGTCATATTATATATGCAGAAATGGGGAAAGCTGCTATTTTCTCCTTTGCCTCTGGTGGCAAAACATATTGGGCAGGCGCTGTTCATGTACTGGTATTGCATTTTGATAGCCCTCCTTTCCCTCTCTCCCCTTGTTTTATTTGCCTGTTAGATTTTGAGCCTTTAAAAAGGGCCTATCTTTTAAATCACATCTTCCCCACTTTGGGAGATGATGAGGTGAAATAAAAAGGAAGCAAGTGCCAACAAACCAAGAGAGGTGATTATGAACAAGTTGGGATCTGAACTTCCAAATAATGCCAAGTGAATTAGCATAGAGCTGGCGTTATGCAAGTGTTTTACGTAACTAATAATGAGAGATTGTAAACAGATAGAATATAAAACTACTCAATAAAACAAAATGGAATAATGACCAAATGCGTTTTAACCCTATAGTCTCCGTTTACACACACGTATATACAGAACAGCAAACAATTTAAAACAAAGTGTGTGTGTGTCAAAAGCAACTACACCTGCAAATAAAAATGCAGTTGTTAAAAATGTTGTAATCTAATGGAAAAATATGTAAATAGAATTACAGTCGTACCTCGGCTCCCGAACGCCTTGGGAGTCGAATGTTCCTGCTCCCGAACCATCGAAAACTGGAAGTGAGTGTTCTGGTTTTCTTTTTTTGGAAGCCGAATGTCTGGCATGCCTTCCGCTATTGTTTCCGGCGCGCCTGTGCAATCGGAAACCAATCGGAAGTCGTGCCTTGGTTTCTGAATGTTTCAGAAGTCGAAAGGACTTCCTGAACGTATTCTATTCGACTTCCGAGGTACGACTGTATTAAAAGGCAGTTCACCAAACGGGGCTATTAATAATAGTCATCTGGTCACATATGTGTATTTTTCAACCAAAACAGGCACTCAAAAAAGCTGATTACAGTTTAACCTCGGGTTAAGTACTTAATTCGTTCCGGAGGTCCGTTCTTAACCTGAAACTGTTCTTAACCTGAAGCACCACTTTAGCTAATGGTGCCTCCCACTGCTGCCGCACCGACAGAGCACGATTTCTGTTCTCATCCTGAAGCAAAGTTAACCTGAGGTGCTATTTTTGGGTTAGTGGAGTCTGTAACCTGAAGCGTATATGTCCCGAAGCGTATGTAACCCGAGGTACCACTGTAGATGATTAACCACATTTTAACAGCTAACCTTTTTGTAACTAAGGGTTGGTTCACACAAATAGTGCTTATTCTTCCCTACAACCCCACAGATAATCATAAATATGGATGCACACTTAGATGGACAATCCTTAATAGATACATACAGGGAATGGTAATAATCATTAATTGCCATGCTTGTGACCTACCTTTGGCAACCTGCCATTGCCAATGAAATGTTCCAGTTAAGTCTGTGTTTGTGGTCCGTTTGTGAAGACTATGCTTGTACAATCTTGGTTTTCTCCCAAGGCCATGAGAAGAACAATCCATTTTAGAACTTTATCCAGCCCAGTACACCAATCTATATTTCTTCTGTTTGTCTTAAAGGGCTGTAATTCGCAGAGTGATTTAACAGTCGGTCTATCTTCCCAGAGATCTCTGGAATTGCAGCTCCATGAGAGGAATAGGGGTCTCTTCTGAGCACCCTTAACAAACTGCAATCCCCAGGATTCACTGGGGGAGGCCATGGCTATTTAAAGTTGTATCATAGTGCTTTCAACGTATAGTGCAGATGGGACCACTGGTGTCCAGTTATTTGGGTTATTTGGCAGTCTATAAGTGACGCGGGTGGCGCTGTGGGTTAAACCACAGAGCCTAGGGCTTGCCGATCAGAAGATTGGCGGTTCGAATCCCCGCGATGGGGTGAGCTCCCCTTGCTCGGTCCCTGCTCCTGCCAACCTAGCAGTTCGAAAGCACATCAAAATGCAAGTAGATAAATAGGTACCGCTCCAGTGGGAAGGTAAACGGCGTTTCCATGTGCAGTTCTGGTTCGCCAGAAGTGGCTTAGTCATGCTGGTCACATGACCCGGAAGCTATACGCCGGCTCCCTTGGCCAATAAAGCGAGATGAGAGCGCAACCCCAGAGTCGGCCACAACTGGACCTAATAGTCAGGGGTCCCTTTACCTTTAAGTAACATTTCCTAAAGGTCTGGTTTCCACTGTGCTCTCTCATAAATTATTTCACGTATGTATGACTTTACAACAAAGGTATTTCTGTTAGTACACCTATAAGATTGTCAGTGGTGCGGTTACTGTCTCTGGGGACAGATTGTGTTGCTATTTAGGGCCAGCAGAGTTAGAGGGCGGTTCTATGTACATTTACCTGAAAGCAGGCCCCACTGAAAACAGACATGTGCTATAAGCCGGGGGTGAGAGGCAGAGGGAGAGGCCAGAGGTACAGCACATCAGCAACTTAATCTTAAGGGCCAAATTCACAGAGTGCAAGGAGCAGCCAAACCCATGTACAGCTCTCCATATGGTGAACCATTGAACAGCAAAGGGGCAGCTACTTTGTAATGTACTTTCAGGTCCTGGACCAGGCAGGCAATTTGAGAGTTCTGGACAGGAAGGTGTGTAAGAAAGCTTCTTGTTCCAGTGTATTCCTGTAGCTTTGGTCATTCTGTGGTCCTTGCTCCTGCCTCCTGGTTTGTCCTCTAGCTCTGACTTGTTTTGTTATGTACTGAAGTTCTCACCCTGGGCCAGCAGGGGGATACTGTAGATAGTTATGCAAATAAGGGATCGAAAGTGACGTTCAGTGATTGGATAGTTTTAGAAAATTGTTACAGTTACATTGTACTGGAGCTCTATATAAGCAGGCTGACTGAACCCTTCAGTTCAGTTCTGGCCTGGCCTGTGAATAAACAAGAGCTGTTTGAAGAATCGCTGTGTCGTCTGATATGTTCACCCACAACCTAACATGTTTTGTGGTCGTATTCCTCGCTTCCTTCTTGCTTCTTCCTCCTTGTTCCCCCAGCTCACGGCTCATCCCAGATGTGTGTCCAAATTTCGTCTCTGACATGGTTCTCAAGAAATGGTGTGCCTGACATAGGAATCAATAACCACGTTACACATTACCAAGTTCTGATAATATGCGCTTTTATTTGTATTCAGAAATACAAATGTTAGAATCAAAATACAAATATAAATATTGGTCTAGATGCACAGCCCTACCTCTTTAACACAAAAATTGGACGCATGTGTCTTTAAGAGGGCAGCTTTCTATTGGAAATGCTTGTGTAGGGAATAAAAGATGGCTGGCTTTATTGGACTGGTTGGGTCTTTATGTGAACATTACTAAAATTGCTACCTAAGCTAAAATGGCATACTGGCACTAGTGCTACCTGTATTAATCAAGGCACATTTTGGGCACAGAAGTATACTTTCAGTTCACTAAAACATCACAAGCTGTACTGCTAATGAAGAAGGGAAAACCAGTTTTAAAATAATGAACCTTCTGTAGTTTTTGTATGTGATTTTTTTTTTTGAAAAAATTGTGTTGTAGTTCAACAGTATTCCAAATCAAAATGACTATAAGGTGAGCTGCAAAACAAACAGTACAGTTGGGTGTGTTACTTTCTTTTCACTAATATAACTATAACTATAATTGTTGTGTTATTATGGTACAATATCTTGCAGTGAATGACAACACAAGTAAAGAGTTTGATCCTGCAAATTCTCCATCCAAGAATATTTTCAAGCTTGTTTGTTCCTTTTGAGCACAATTTTGATTATTTGGTTCTTTTTGAAGTGTCACAGTAAAAAGAAGATGCATACCTTGGCTTTCATATATATTTAAAAACCGAGTCCGATCCCTTAATATGGATAGATCCAGAAGTGTGCTTTTGGCTTCTTCCTGATAACTAATTTTAAAATATGTGTATGTAGAACCTCCGCAAGAATTTCATTTCATTTTGGGGTACTTACTGAAAAACCTAAGTATATTGGCACAGCACTTACTTACTGAAAAACCTAAGTATATTGGCACATTATGGCTTTGTCAAAATTGACAAGGGAGTGGACAGATTTTTCTTCCTGATCTGATGTTAAATTATTTTATTTAACCTTGTAATATTGCAAGCAATTTGGGAGAGGGGATTTTTTTGAGTGTGGGTGATTTAGAGAATAATTTGTAGCAAGCTGCAGAGAGTTGGCACAACTTTTGTATAGACGATTAAATTGGGTAGACATGACACATTGCTCAGTGACCCAGAGGTGGGCATAAGAAAGACTTGTCTCTCTGGATTTAAGCAAGGTCAGTCTAGTTCAACATTCTGTTCCCAACACTTCTCAATTTTATGCCTTCAACAGAGCTAGATGATGCTTCTGGGAGTACACAACAAGCCATGATGCAAATGACCATCTTCTTACTCTCTGTTCCTTCCATCTGATAGTCAGTGCTCTACTGCCACTGAATGGGAAGGTTGCATTTTATAGTCATGGCTGACAGTTCTTGATAGACCTATCTTCAGTCTGTACAACTGCCTTGCAACACTTCCTAATTCATCTTTGGTAGATTATCAATGTGATGGTGAAATGTCAAACACTAATTTCCACCTCTTTGACTGAGCTTTGTGAGTCATGCAAAAATATTTGGAATAAAGGGAAAAAAGAGGACTACCCATGGAACTCTGAAACAAAACTGAAAAGCTAAGTCATTCGCCTCCTTTCTTTGCAAATGCTTTTCTACTGGCTCATTCATCTCTACTTCACCTGGGACTTTAGCAGTGATAAGGTTAATGATAAAGTCTTGAGGCATTGTGGTCATTTTTGGATATGTGCATGTCTTGTGGGAGATGAGAAACGAATTCAGTTTGAAAATAAGAGGAAGAGAAAAGGTTGGTGGGTGGTTCTAATTGGATTGTCTTCTTCCTCCAATGGTCCATAAAGACATCTCGGTCTGGGAAATGTGAGTTCTGCAAGCTACATGAGTCACATATCCAAAGTAAGGTGTGTAGGCAGCATATAAAAATATTTTATAGTACTTTCATGTTTCTTCTCTTGAAAGCATAACCCCTGTCCGATTAAGTAGCACTTTTTATCACCTCAAAAAAATAAGGAATGAAGGAAAATCTCAGTGTTGTACTTTGGGATAATGGTAGTCATCAAATGTCTGAATAATCTGAACTTTCCTCACTGAATGAAGATGTTCTACGAGAGGAACTTCACTGATTATCTTTGAATAACATCTAAGGCAGGGCTGGAAAACTCCCATCAGCCCCAGTTAGTATGCCAGATGTTCAGGGATGATGGGAGTTGTAGTGCAACAACATCTGGAGGGCTACAGGTTCCCCAACCTTGCTTTAGATGTTGCTCAACCAATAAGTGAAGTTGACCTCCATATACTTTACACAAGAATACAGCAGCAGAAAATGTCGTTTCATATGTAGTTCAAATATTATTATTTTCCCCTAAAGCATAGTTTAAAAAGTTTGGACCAATTCTATTCATCACTGTGCTAAGAAAACTTCCCATACAATTGTGGACTAAGATCACAGCATTGATACTGGCGGGCTTCTGTTGGCAGTGGAACTGGACTCCAGTCCCCCCACCATAGCAGCCATCAGTACTTCTACACTGACAGCTGCCTCCTGCCTCCTGCCCCTGTTCTATCACTCATTAGGTCGGTTGTGAGGTGTTGTCAGTTATAGAGAGAAGGCAGAAAGGGGCAGCATCCCCTCTCTAGGCCTCTCATGCTGTATCATCTATGCCTTTTTGGTCCATTGATATTACAAAGGCCATACAAATTTGTGTCAACTAGCTATAATACTTTCTTGGGTTCCATGATCACTGCAGATGGTAACAGCAGTCACAAAATTAAAAGACACCTGCTTCTTCGGAGAAAAGCAATGACAAACCTAGACAGCATCTTAAAAAGCAGAGGCATCACCTTGCCAACAAAGGTCCGTATAGTTAAAGCTATGGTTTTCCCAGTAGTGATGTATGGAAGTGAGAGCTGGACCATAAAGAAGGCTGATCGCCAAATAATTGATGCTTTTGAATTATGGTGCTGGAGGAGACTCTTGAGAGTCCCATGGACTGCAAGAAGATCAAACCTATCCATTCTTAAGGAAATCAGTCCTGAGTGCTCACTGGAAGGACAGATCCTGAAGCTGAGACTCCAATACTTTGGCCACCTCATGAGAAGAGAAAAGACCCTGATGTTGGGAAGGATGGAGGGCACAAGGAGAAGGGGATGACAGAGGGCAAGATGGTTGGACAATGTTCTCGAAGCTACCAACATGAGTTTGACTAAACTGTGGGAGGTGAGGTAGTGGAAGACAGGAGTGCCTGGCGTGCTCTGGTCCATGGGGTCATGAAGAGTCGGACATGACTAAACAACAACAAGAAGAAGCTATAATAGGAAGGACATGGGTTTCTTGAATTCTGTTAAGCTGTGGCAGATCAACTCAGCAGAGTTGCATTGTATTCTACAACCTGCTCCTTTTACAGTGTTTGATCTGATTTGCATGACATGGTAACCAAACCATTGTTGAATGAGACTGCATAAATATGCAGGTTCCCAGAGAGGAGCTCATGTTTCGGCTCAGCATCTTCCATACTAGGGTTCCTGGTTAAGCTCTTGCCTCACTAACCCCAAGCTGTAGTTAAGGAAGTCTGCACATTTGCATTATCTGGCTAAGCTATACTTTGGGTTACCAAGCTATGCAAAACTGTCCTTTGTCTATCCTCCCCCTTTTGGAGAAGGATGTATTTTGGCCTATGTTCACTTATAGTAGTGTGATTCGTTCCAAATGCTATATTAAGAGTGTAAAAAATAATATTCTAAAATTATTTCAGTCGGCTTCTCTGTCTTTGAACACTTTTTTTTCTGTGAATCCCATTTTGAAGGGATCACGGAGGCTTCATTTCCTTGGGAGAAATAAATGACAAAGAATAGTTGGGAATGGAAACAAATGAGAAATCAATACGCCAATTAATTCAGACATGCTGTATAGCATTTTAGCTCATAGGTTAAGGCTCTAGTACAAGGACCACTTAGCGTAGTGCTGCTTATTTGAGAACCAAGGGCATGGGGAGCTGCAGTTCTTGTCCAGCGTAAGTGGCTTGTAAATTACAGCCAATGGGCTGGATCAACAGAATATTGTATAGTGCAGTTATGTTCATCTACCTGTGAGTGTGGATGGGGTTTATTTTTTATGGGGGGGAATGAATTTGAATAATTGAGCGATGAATTCCATAAAAACAATAATGCTTCTACAAGGCACTAAATGCTCAACAAAATGCTGCTTTTAATATTGCGGGGAAACATGATTGCTGGTTGCCAGTTGACATAAGGTTCTGCAATGGGGGGAGTTTTGATATGTGAAACGTTCGCTTCTACTGGACAAAAATTGGCAATAAAGAGCAGAAGATCTTTGTTGCTTATTTTACAGCATATCTTAATGATAAAGCAAGGGTTTTTAGTGTCAAAGAACAATCCCTACGATTTCCTCTTGCCCTTTCCTTTAAAACTTTTAATTGCTTCTATGTGGCAAAATAAAATATAAAACACTTGGACGAGCATTGTCACCGATGCCTGCAAATTATATTTCTTTCCTTCCATTATTTTCAAAAGCCAAGGGATGCGTTAACAGTCGCTTGGAACAGATATCACAACACCAGTTAGAACTGCAGCAGGGATGCTCCAATATCACAGTTGGATCCGCCAGCTCCAGATTAAAATGGCACCTCCTTGTCATTAGTGGGAATAAGCCAAATAAATGACTTGCACAGTTATGTTTATAGGGTTATGGGGTGAAATTACTGCTACATTTATTTCCACTGAATATTTTCAGGGAAGGGAGTAACATTACTGAGCCCGGCTTCGGCTGGGGAGGGCAGGATATTAATAATAATAATAATTTATTATTTCTCCAGCCATCTAGTTGACCACTGTGAAAACAGGAAGCAGGACTAAATGGACCACTAGCCTGATCCAGCAGGCTCGTCTTATATTCTTACTCGGCCAAATCACTAGAATGGATCATGGAAGCTGAAAGAGGCATCTTTGTTTCAGTAGGATCCAGCAAGCTGGAGCTCTAAGTGCTGAACCCTATTTACTCTACGTCAACCCTGAAAGTGGAGCAGCATTTTTTACTCCGTTCTCGGTTTTTTGTATTTTAAAAAAAGCTTGCTTCATTGTGGGAGGCAATCTTCCTATGATAAATAGTGTAGGTGGCACTGCCATCAGGGTCTTTGGGTAGGGCTCTTCCTTTAGCTTATTCGCCCACTGAAGCAGCGATGGAATACCATGGGGCAGTGCCCCCACGGATGCTCCACTTGCTGCTGCCATGTGACCCTTGAAAATGAGGCTTTTGGTGTTGGAGCAGCAGTAGTGCAGGGAGGGCAGCACCTTCCCATTTCAGCTAAGACAGTGAAATGGGGTGGGGGCACCTCTGCTTATGGCAGCAGCGTTGCGATTCACAGCCTGCCATAGTTACAGCCTGTTATGCCTCTGCTTAAATGATGTTACATCTATGTCATTCCAGAGGCATTTTTCTGCTCACTTTCAATAATCTCTGGCTGCAGCATCATTCAAACAGTCCCCCGAACCACTGGCTGTCGTTCTATCATTACAATTTCTAGATCAGGTCTAATGCTCTGGAAAACAACAGGATCCCTGGATCCATTCTAGAAATGGTTTCAGCCCTGGCAAAAGTCAACATTCTGGCACAAAGTCAGCTGTGGCCCTTGCTTAATTCTAGGACAAGCAGATCAAGGCAAAAGTTAGCTCAAGGCCGTATGCTTTTATACATCTCTCTATAAGTTACTTGAAGAATGCATCCTAGGAAAGAAGAAAGGCTGGGAAAGTGGTTGTTTCCATGTCCTCCAGCACTGGTGATCAATTGGCTAAACTTCATTCACTGGAGGAAGTTCCTATCAGGGGCACAGGGTGACATCAAACATCGGAGTAGCTGAAGCCCATTGATTTCAATGGGTCAGCTTTGAATATGAGTTGGTTGGACATGGCTTCTTGTGTACAATAATTACCAGAACTAACACAAGCACAACAGTGCACAGTCATGAAATATGGTAGGGAAGAGCTGAGAAGCTTACATAGGCCCTTGAACTGTCCATTACTCTCTAAAGAGGGCATCCTCATGCTGTTATAATTATGGCACCGCATACCCAAATTGCAAATCATTTTACTTCATGCTGATCCCAATGAGATTAAGTGAATTGCATGCTTGTCTCCATCTGATTTTGTTGTGCTTGATGCCCTCTTCAGAGGTAATTCATAACATACAAGGAAAATAGGCAATGTTTATATGAGTTCTGTTTTGTTGGAAGTGGGGTTTGGCTCACTGATCACTTACCTGAATCTAGTTTCTCTAGGTGCATTATTGTTTAAAGCGAACAATTTATTTTAAGCTGTGGCGGATCACCAAAGTCTTGCTGTACTCAAGCCATGTAATAGCTATCTAGTTCCAGAAATACAGGCACATGAATTTGGAAGGCAAGCAAAGGAATCAGTAATAAATTCAATGGGTCAAAGTGGAAACGAGGGCAATGAAGAAGCATTAGATCATATGAAAGTGGAAGACCTCAACGTATCTCATAAGCAGTCTACCACACAAATGCCAGTATGATATCATAAACCAAGTCAATGACTGTTTTCAGAGGGTCGATGCCATAGAACTTTTAGTTACATGATTTTTTGGGGGGGAGGAATGACCATGATCCTGCCAAAGATAAATATTTTCAAGTTTCATTGATTTCAATGCAAATAGTACAGTCATACCTCGGGTTGAATGCGCTTCGGGTTGAGCACGTTCGAGTTGTGCTCCGCGGCAACCCGGAAGTAATGGAGCGCGTTACTTCTGGGTTTCGCCACTCGCGCATGCACAGATGCTCAAAATGACGTCACACGCATGCGCGGAAGCAGCAAATCACGACCCGCGCACGCGCAGACACGCCGTCATGGCTTACGTTGCGTTCAGGATGAGAACGGGGCTCCGGAATGGATCCCATCCCGAGGTACCACTGTAGTTTAATTCTCTCCAGATGCTATCATTGGCTTCCATCTGTGTTTGGAAGCATCGTTGAATTTTTGAGGATGAGAATTCCTGTCTACATTTGGTTATATGAAACACTCAGGTTATGTATCTGTACAAATTTAGATTTGCCATGCTCAATGATTCATAGGGTGAAGGATGAAAATTGAAAGCCAATTTTCCTAAGAAAATTGGTTTAAGAGACTTTCAGACCCCTGAAATGTTGGCTGTAGATGCATTGTCTGCACTATTTTCATAACACACTTGTTTTGCAATGAGATAGAATAAATGTCTTGCATGAATGTGTGGCACAGGGTTAAAATCTTTACCACTCAGGCAGCCCAAGAGTTCTGTGAGGTTGGTGTTTTTTTTGGCCAAAGTTAGGAAATCAGTCACTTCTGATCAGATGAGGTACTTTGGTAAAAGAGCATTTTAAGCCGCAAATGATGTTGTTTGTTAATTACACAATTAATTGTCCAGATAAGGCACGGTATTGTGACTGAATCCCCATAGAAAACTAATTCTAGACTATAAAAGTACTGTCCTATAAAATGAGAGTTCTGTTTACATATTTTTATGTAATTGGGGGGAAAGTGTGGCTTTCCCCCTTCGATAACAGAGTTAAGAAGCCTTTGGCCCTACATTTGCTGTTGGATTTCAACTCCCATCAGCCCCAGCCAGCATAGTTTATGGTTAAGGATGATGAGACTTATAGTCCAGCAATATCTGAAGTGCCACAGCTTCACTACCGCCCGCCTATAGAAATGAATGTCTAACTTCCTGTTGAAGGTCATGGAGCTGGATTACATTTTTGTACTTTTTCAAAGAAAGGCTCAGTGCAGTTACCAATGATCAGAATCTAATGTGGTCCACTGAAATGCACAGATTTTCATTGGATAGAGTGTTTGCAGGATCTGTTGCTAGGCAATAACTAGCTTGGTTTTCATACTTATGTTAGCAATTCAGGGGTGTGTTTTGTTATTTCTTTGTTTTTGCAATGATAGCTCACGTTGTTCTTACCAGAGGTCCATGACTTTTAGTACACATATGTGTAGACTCTTCTACATTTCACAGCTTTTAGAAAAATATGAACTGAACTCAAAAACACCTCCCCATCCACAACCCTACATAAGAAGAGAGGGCTGAAGTCTTTTGAGGTTCTTTTTTTAAAAAACAAAACAGTCGCATAACCCAAACAAATTAATATTTTGGTCTAAGATAAATATTTCAGAGTATCTTAGGACAGAGTGAAGTTCACTCCTAAATTCTTGAACCAGCCAGCTAGATAATTAGGACTATTGTACGTGTTAAACTACACTCTATCCTTGTGATGGAGTTTTGCTCTCAAAAACTGAATTCATTTAACATATTAGAAACATAGGAGGCTGATTTTTTACCAAGTCAGACCAATAGTAAGTATCATTTCCCATGACTGCTAATGGTTCTCTAGGGTTTCACATGGGAGTCGGTCCTGTGTAAAACCCTGAAAAGATGCCACATTGAACTTGGGACCTTTTGTATGCAAAATGACCACAATGCTCTACCACTGAGCTGTGGCCCTTCCCTTAATTTTCTCTGCTTCCATGTCAGAACTTCACTTAATTTAGTAAACATTTTTTTACAGTGTTTCAAATTAAGTATTCATTCCTTTAAAAAGAATATCAAGAAAATTCCATTTCCTATATTTCTCATACTATTGTTTCCCACATGCTCTTGAGACTCATTCTCGCCTTCCCAATTTCAGAAGAAAATGAAAAGAAATAGAACAATATGAACTGTGCACCACAGGCAATCATATCCATTTTGGAATAAGCAAAATTAAGGGTACAAATTGACAGAAAAAGGCATTTGATGGTATTGAGAGTACACTTTTGAAAATGCCATTCTATTCAAAGTTGGTGGAATTTTTTTGACAGAAGTAATACTTAAAACTTTTAAAAAAGAAAATGTAGATATTTTGGCACATTTATACAGGACTCTTGGAAGGGATATGAAGGGCTTCACAATAATGAACAGTTTGCACAACACAAAAAATGTGACACTTTCAGCAATTTAATGTCTGTGTACCAAAAGTACAAAACACATTTCCAGTTTAAAATCTATTAGTAGTTTTAAAAAATCCCAATATCTCTTCATCCATAATAACTTTTCAAAATGCACTCTTTATTACAACTGAAGCTGCATTATTTCACTTCTTTCCCAAGAAAATCCTGTTTGAACACATAAGGCTTCTGTTGTGCCAATACAGAGGAATGCTTACCAGTGCTGCTACTCCAAAGTGTGTGGAATTCCCTCACTAACAAGCACTTCCCCCCCATTCTTATCCAATTCATGAACTCAAAGGATAGCACATACAGATTCGGGCTTTCCAATGGAATGAATGGGGACCCTTGAATGTGTGAGGGATAACATGTGAGCTCACATGGAATGGTGATAAGCAGAGCAATTCTATACTCACATTTATGTTGGTCATCTGTTGGTGTGACCTCATCTCCACTGTCAGAGTGGTGTTTTTGCCACTTCCTAAGTCCAGTCAGCTAGCATAACTCAGGTATAGAATTGCACTCTGAGGTACATGAGTTTTATTCTGCACGGGCAGAATGAAACAAAACAGGCTGGATCAGTAGCTTTCCCTCACTCCTAAATATCCATGAAAAAGAAACTCTAATGTATGGAAGAAACTTAATGGTAGCCTGCAATTAATCACATCCTCCTAGTGCTATTATATAGTGAACCGTACACCCAATCAGCTACAATCTGCTACACTACCATAAACAAGCTAAGCCTTATCAAGATTCAAGTACGTTATTCTAGAAATAATTTCCTGCAGTGTTCAACCAGTCAGATTAATTTCACAACTTGTATTAAAGGGGTGCTACATTAGTAACACCAACACCTCTATATTCATGAGAAGCAAATGTTTAGGTTTCAATTCAATCATACATTTTTTTAAAAAACCTCAAATTAAAACCAAGACAAAAGTATTATAAATCCCATGAAACGAATACCAGTGGCTTTTCAATGAACATCATAGATAGTCCACACCAATAAACATTTGCTCCCAGAATGTATTTAAAAGTTGGTGGGAATAATGTATGAATGAGTACTTTTCTTCAGCCTTCTTGCCTGAACGCTACGTAGCAAGTGGTAACCCAGGAAAAAAACACACCAGCAAATCCTCCATTATGTAGGAACAATAAACAAACATTTGTTATACAATAGTGTCTGGTGTGCTTAGCAAAATAATAATAATAATAATCTCATACTTGAAATGAATATTTTATTTTGTTTGTTTTTATCAGGCAAAGGTGTAAATAAAATCTTCTCTTTCTCTGATGACAAAGCGTAAGGTGACCTTTACTCTGTGCGATGACACTGGCCAGGTCCTTATCTTCCACATGTTCTCCATCCCTAAGAAGTGTGAAAACACAGTTTCCTTCACCATTTCTAGAGATAGAGGTATCCAACCCAGTACACCAAGTTAAACAGCAGGAATGATGTAGGGAAGAAGACCCTTGAATAAGAGTCTAGTTCTAAGATGTCTATGTGTATCCTTCCTTTCCGCCATGAACCGGATTTACAT
Source organism: Podarcis tiliguerta (assembly GCF_965153285.1). NCBI lineage: Eukaryota > Metazoa > Chordata > Lepidosauria > Squamata > Lacertidae > Podarcis > Podarcis tiliguerta. The sequence goes on from NC_139537.1 coordinate 70,325,894, forward strand.
TCTTCGTAACAGCAGAAAAAGCTCTGGCAGTCCTTCCCATCCAGACATTCATAGATACAATTGTCTTCAAATTCTTGCCAGTACATGGCATTATTCAATGCGATGACTGTAGGAGGAGGCCTCATCTCTAGCACAGAATAGTTCTAGGGGGGGAAAGAGAGGACAGAAGAGATAGTACCTTGGCTACTAGAGGGACATCAGAGTTTTAGCATGCAGATACTTTGGGCTGGTCTAGACAAGCAGAGAAATCATAGAGTGCAGACATCCCCCTAGGACTGTACCACTTCAGCATTCAGGAAGGAATGGTACAGCTTAACTGTACCATGTCCACAGCTTTCATGGATAAACTCTGCATGGTGAAAAGCTGCACAGCGGGCTAGCGCCAAGTACAAACAACTAAAGTCTTAAGGTTAATAGACACATTCTTTTTGTTGAATCAAAACCTGTGTTTTTGTATTAAGGCAAAGTATAAAGAAGCATGAAGGTGAAGCATTTATTTACTTCAGTTTTATTTCAATTTGCATTCATAAAGCTCAGGGGAAGAAGAAAGCAGAAGAAAATGTTTCCATTCATAGCAACATTTTAGGCTGTACTAATTTTTTAAAAAGAAGTTTAAAAACCGTACTCACCATCATGTGCCCGAAACTGACATCAGGTAGCTCAAGTAAAAGAAATCAGAGAATAAGAAGAAAAACTCAGAAGAAATGACATGACGAGAATACACATTATATGGTGTAAACGTTTATACGTTTTTTGCCAGTTTCTCAAATATTAAAGAGGAGGGGAGTTTTGATACAGAACGTGAGGATCTTAAACATCCCATAAGATGTCTAAGATCCTCACTTTCTGTATCTAAACTGAATTGTCCAGATCCTGTCTGTGGGCAAGATCCAGCCCAAAGTAAGCCCTTTTCACTTCCATGGGTTTTAACGGGAAGCAATAAAATGTGAGCTTAATTTGAAATCAATGGGATTCACGGGTCATGAATCAGGCTGTTATGTTTAATGACATGGGGGTGCTCCCCATGATTCATCCATGGCATTAAAACATTAAAGAAAAAATATATATCACTACTTCAGGGAAGGATGAATACATCACTGAGCTACTTGAAAGTTTTACATATTAATGTCCTGCCTGCAGGCAAAGGCACATATTAACCCTTCCCCTGTGGCTTAGAGGGGGGAAAAGATCACAATACCTTTTTATTTGTAAAAAATATATATATAAAGCCAAGTCTACAAAACCGTGGGCATTGTAAAATTTCAATATGATCTGTGTAAAGCAGAAGAGAGAGCTTCTATGCTCTTGTGAATAGTAAAATTGCCGCATTTGACCAACTTTATGCCCGCCAGATGTTCTGGACTACAACTCTCATCCACATCAGTCAACATGGCCAAGGGAGGATAGGAGTTGTAGAACAAAACATCTGGAGGGACGTCTGTTCTACTGTGTTGCAATCCGTATTCCAATTCTTCTCTTGGGCCACTTTCACACCTTTTAAAGAGCTGTGGTGCCACTTAAAGCAGACATGGATTCCCCCCCCCAAAAAAAAAATTGGGGGACTGTAGTTTCCTAAAGGTCTTGAGAGTCGTTAGGAGACCTCTGTATGCCTCACAGAGCTACACTTCTCCAGCGTTCCTCAGAAAGAGGTATTGGCTGTTAAACCACTCTGGGAATTGTACAAGTTGTTATTATACCAACAAGTGGAGCAACACTTCCATGCCAACCTTCCGCCCTGGTTTCTTATGTTCCGTGATGCTCATGGTTGTGTCACAGCACATTCACTGGTGCAAATGAAATTTAATGTGACCTGCTATCACATCAGTTGAAAAGCCACATTTCCATAATGCAACAGGTTAAAGGAACATCGGAAAACAGCACAGAAGCACTATCATAATAATTTGGAAAATTGCATAATATTTCCTGCATGTTGCAGAGGTGTGAAAACGTTGGATACCACTCAACATCTGTTAATTCAGAAGCTTGGTTCCCCACTTCCCCCACCTCATCTTACCGACTTTTTCTTCTTTGTGCAGTGTGGCTTCCTGCAACTCGAGTAGTAGTTGAGGGTGGCATATTCCATCAGAGCGGCAAACACAAATAAGAAGCACACAGTCACAAAGAGGTCCATGGCAGTGACGTAGGACACACGGGGTAAGGAGTTTCTTGCAATGGTGCTGAGAGTGGTCATGGTTAATACGGTGGTGATACCTGCAAATGAAAGCATGTCTTTTCATGTTTTTGAAAGGAAAACACACCCAGATGCAGAACAGAACTGTGATTCAATTATCGTTCCCTTGTTGAAGAAAGATGACTCCATTCTTCATGGGCTTCACAAGTCGCAATATAGTTTGGTAGGACTTCTTTGTGTGTGTGTGTGTGTGTAAAGAAAAGAAAAGCAGATCAGTGTGGAGCCAAAACAGAACAGAATGGAGGGATTTGCCCCTTTCTATTTAAACAATCAGTGCCACTTGTAAGCAAAGGTCATTTTTTGATTGGCTTTCCAATCTGCACAGTCTAAATTGTGCGGCTGGATTACAAACGATCGATTACTATTACTGTTGATTTATCAGTCGCTGCCTAAGCTACCATCTCAAGGCGATTTGCACATAAGATAATTAGAAACAGTTAAAAACCATGAAACAGCAAATATATTTAAACAAGCCTAAAACTAGAACAAGTGGATGCTCATAGCAAGGGCTCATTTATTTAGCTTGGGAAGCTTGTCAACTTGGGAAAAGTGTCTTCAGTTGTTTCCAGACAGTACAAATAGTGGCCCCCGCAGATATCTCAACAGCAGTGCTATTCAACAGAAGAGGGGGAGGCACAGAAAAAGCAAGTTTCTGAGCTCTTGTGGTTCCACTGGAAAAACTCTTTATTACAATGGGTGGGTGCTACACTGTTACTAAAACAGAAAAAGAGCAACAGGTGGTTTTCTGGTGGAAAGCCTCAGCAGATCAGGTACATCCTACATGTCTTATGTTGCTTGCTTCTGACATATGCCGAATATCTCAAGGTGTCTTATACTGTAGAATTATACCTTCATCAAATCATTTGAGAGCTCCAGAAAAAATGAATTATTTTCCATTTCTCTTCTCCACTCCCTATCCACTTTCTGATTATCTTCATTATTTCATCGTAAAACGTACCACATACTAAGACCTTTGCTGAAGGGGATAAAGCCCTCTCTTCATACCACCAAGAGCAGCTGCCAAGAGCACTGGTATTTTCACTAATTAATTTCACTGAGCGAAATTTCTCTCAGATGTATCTCAACTGAGGTTAATAGGAATTACACCCAGGGAGCTTTTGGCCCACTGAGACTCTCTATTCATTCTGTCTAATTAACATTAATGATATAGAGGCATAAGGATGTTTTCAGCAGGTAGCCTTTGGCTGTATTGTAAACAAATGTATTTTTGGAATCAGGCATTCTATTTCGCCTGGGAGGGTTTCCACTTTCAGACTTAAATGCCCAACTATGAAACAAACAGAACTGATGGCTTTAAAAAAAAAGCTCGCCTGAAACTGACCACAGTGGAGTAGTGGATGGGTGCTTTAACAGAAGACCTTTAGACTGCCATTCTATCCCTATTTGCCCAGGAATAAGCTCCACTGAACTTAATGGGACCTACCTTTGAGTGGGTATGTACAGGATTACACCACATAGTGTTGTGCTTACGAGTATTGGACTTGAACAGTAGCTCCCCAAGTGAGCAGAACTGCCCCCTGGGGGTGGTGGGATTACTTAGGGGAGCACTGAAAGCCAAGGGGGTGGCAGTGGGGCACAGGAGATGACAATTAGACTTCAAAAAGCTGGAATCACTGGTTCAAGTTCACCAGCTTTGTGGAATTAATCAAACAAAATAGTTTCAACTGGATTTTGAGCAAATGTGCAAATAATTGCTACTGTTTTGAATGTTCTTGTTTTATTATCTTCCTTAGTGGTTCATTGCGTTCGCCATTTTGAATAATGCTTTTTATAGGCAGGTTAGGGGGCACTGGGGATGGGTTTATGGAGCCAAGGGGGTGCTGCCTTGAAAAAAATTGGGAACCACTGGACTAGTGCTAGGACTAGAACTAGGCAGACAAAGGTTCTCGAAGCTACAAACATGAATCTGACCAAACTGCGTGAGGCAGTGGAAGACAGAAGTGCCTGGCGTGCTCTGGTCCATGGGGTCACAAAGAGTCGGACGCGACTAAACGACTAAACAACAGCAACAACTAATTGGTTAGTGTGCCATCTCACAGATCCCAGGATCCATATTGTTCTCACTCTTGTTTTACAGATGGGGAATAAAGATACAGTGATTTGATTCAGGCCACACGCAGGAAAGGATGCCTCAAGTGATCAGTTAAGGGCACATGCAAGCATGAGGACCCCTGATCAAATACTTCAGAGCAGGACTGGGGTGAACACAACCCTGTCCACAGGTGATCTCAGTAGGGTGAGCAGGACTGTGTTCACCCTGATCCTGCAACCCACCCTAGCAACCTCCCCTTTCCTACTGTCTTGAGGCAGGGGGGAGGCAGACAGCAAGGGCTTCAACACTTCAAGCTGGATTCAGACATTCCCCTGAACATGCAAAAGACAGGAGATGGGAAGGGGTGTGCATGCAAGCCTCGCCTGCAATGTTCTCAAGATGCTGTCTGGATTTTTGCACGAAGGGTTCGTAGATCAGTGTTGAAGTTTGCAATTTCATTATGTGGTGACCCTATTTCAATCCAGGTTTCAAATCTCATCTATTGACTCAGGTCAACAGGACAAGAAGGGTGCACATTTCCTTACAAAAAGATTCCCAAGACCTAATGGCTAACATATCTGCTGTTGGATGAGGATGGGATCTTGATTACCAGGACGTTACCCTGTCCCACAAATCTGCTGCAGATATCTCCCCTGGGGCAGCCTTGAATTCTGATTTGCACCTCTGCAGCCAAATATTTCCTAACCTCCTCATTTCCTCTTGACCATTCAAATGTTTAAAAGATAATAGTATCCTCTGATTAAACTTCTAACCCATGCCTCCCTTTGATCAGACTGATAACAGAGGTTTGCAGTGATAAGCAAGCTGCTTGTGGAAAGCCAGGGCCAGAGGGCTTTGCTGCCTGCTAAAAAACCACTTGACATTTACACGATCTTTGTTCTTCCATAGAAAGTCGAGCATTGTGGAGATCTAATTCAAGAGCATGCTCTGTCATCATTTCATCACACTTTTGATAGAGAAATATTATTCACAGCTGTGCCCAATCATTTCTCATTTCCACAACTATGCCTAATCTAAAGTGGGTAGGGGGGGCACACACAGAAATTTAGTAATGCCCGGTGGGTTTTTTCGGGGGGGGGGGATGCAGGGGTACGCATACCCCTAAACATTTTGTGGATCTAAGTTTGGCCTCATAGAGGGGCAGTATTTCAATATGAGTAGGAAAATGAGAGTACCCCTAAACATTTTTTTTTTGGGGGGGGGGAAGCACTGGCAATGCCTGTTTCTCATCCCACCTCTTCAATACTACAGTAGTGGCAATAGCAAAGCTTTAATATTTGTCCCCCGATAGTGTTACACAACTCTTTCCCTTTTTCTATCTGTGAAACATGCTTTATATGGGGCATAAGCATGCAATTCTGTACATAATTACCCAGAAGTAAGCCAATATATATGTATGCTGAACTGTGTGTTTGTGGCAATTTTTGCATATCTATTACACTAGCAGCCCTTGGAAAATCAGTATCTTTGATGGGGGTAGATAACCAGAATTCCTCCAGAAATTGTTGGACTACAGTTCCCATCACTCCTGCCCATTGGTCATACTGGCAGGGGTGGTGGGCATAGTTGTTTAGCATCATCTGGAATGCCACAAGTTCTGCTTCTTTACCTTGAAATAAAACCCATGACATACACTACAGATGTTATACTTTTGATGCTATCCGATGGCTGCATTTTTAAATCTGTTCCTCCTGTGTGATTTTTTTTTTTTTACCCTTTGACTTATATATTATGAACGACAGCTCCCATCACTCCTGACTATAGCGCAGTAGACATCTGAAGATCACATACTAAGTCACCCCGATTTACTGTTTTGCAGATAAGATGCAGCCACAGGGAGGCAGAATCTCCATCTGCATATATTGGCTTTTCTAATAAGTGGCGGAAATTGTTCATGTGGGATATCAGTGTTATCTGGAAGAAATCTTCCCCCACCAACAAATGGTCCTTCCGCAGGAAGGAGAGGCAAGCATGAGCAGCAGGAGGAGAAACTGGGAACAGTGGGGACTTGCTGGATGGTTGCATTTGAGCTAGACATTGGTAAAAGGTAAAGGTAAAGGGACCCCTGACTATTAGGTCCAGTCGCGGATGACTCTGGGGTTGTGCGCTCATCTCACTCTATAGGCCGAGGGAGCCGGCGTTTGTCCGCAGACAGCTTCCGGGTCATGTGGCCAGCATGACTAAGCCACTTCTGGCGAACCAGAGCAGCGCACGGAAACGCCGTTTACCTTCCCGCCGGAGCGGTACCTATTTATCTACTTGCACTTTGACGTGCTTTCGAACTGCCGACCTTCTGATCTGCAAGTCCTAGCCTCTGTGGTTTAACCCACAGCGCCACCCGCGTCCCTTAGACATTGGTAGAGGAGATGAAAATTTGGTAAGCCAGCTGCAGGGCTTGTGAACTGCCATGAGTGGTCGCATAATGGTTGCGTGTGCATATAGAACTCTGTTTGTGCATAGTGGTGCTTTCTGACCATGTGAAAGGGCAATTAGTTTGGGACCAATTGGTTTGGGATTTGTCCAGATTCAAAATTGTGTCTGCTTGTGGCTCTGGTTTCTCACAGTTACCCAAATGCAGTAACTACTCTGCCATCGCTGTTCATGAAAAGGAGCTCTGAGTCAGTCCAGAGTCCTCCTTCTACTGCCCCTAATAACTTCGCGCTACAACAATGGTAGTGCTTTTCACAGCGCGACCTGTTCAGTAAAGTAATAAAGGGCACCAGGATTCCTTTCCCGTCTACTTGATCTCCCTCACCATGACCAATCTCTTGAGGTTGGTTCACTTTGATTTCTCATTGTTTGATGACTCACAGCTGAGTAGATGAATTGAAAAAACCTCATTCATTGTGCTTTGAGGTGAGATGGAGTATTTGAAAGTTCTGCCTGTTGTGTTGGATCTACCGCCATGCCCCATTCATTCACATCTGCCTGTGTGGACTTGTTCTTAGAACATTGCATTCAGGATACCTTGCAATGGTAGTCCTAGCAGCTTGGATTAATAACCTGGACAATGTCATATCATAAGGAGGAGACTGCACCTATACATTTGCATAGTTAACCACAACAAATCCAAACTAGAGGTGTGCCCTATCTGTGGGCAAAGAAATTGTGGGGATGTTTTTTACCAATAGGGGATTTCCCTAGGGGGAGAAGAAATTCTCCAACATTTTCTTGATGGAGGGGGTTGAACTCACCATTAGCAGTGACAGTACTTCATTTTCTTCTAAGGTTTGGATTTGGGGTTTGTGTGAGTGTGACCATCATTTTGCATGTCCCACTGTACTTTGAACTAGGTCTGGCACCAGCACTGGGCCAAACTGGTCCCTGGTCAAGGGACCTGTGTGCCTGAATGGTCCCTTCACTGACCCAGCCTGGCCACACTACCATTCATTGCCTATCTGCTAGGAGTCTGGGTGCTTTACAGAAGCAGCTGCTGCTGGTGGTGGTGCCAAGCTCAGCTCCCACCTGTGGCAGCTGCCTGCCATTTTAAGTTACCCAAAATGCAATGCCCTGGCCCATAGATGTATGAAATATATCGACTGATTGTATCTATAGCCTAGGGAACTGGTGTGTGGCAGTGAAAGCAGTAGCAGTGCTAGAGAAATTGTGTAGTGATCACCTGGCAACTGGGTTCCCAGTCATACACCCATTCACTGTTGTATGATAATTCTTAGGGAGCTTCAAAAACAATGAGAAAGATAGAGTTTGCAGTCCAAGAAACCCTTTTCTAATCTGCACTATACTATTAAATCCCTATTTTACCACTTTAAAAAGTCCTGGAAATGGTGGTTTGTTAAGGGTGCTGAGAGTTTTTAGGAAGACTCCCCTCACAAAGCTACAATTCCCAGAGTTCCCTAGGAAGAGGGATTGATGGTTAAACTACTCAGGCAGGAACAGACTGTCCAAATTTGCAGGATGCAAGCTGTCTCTTTCTCCCCCCACCCCACTTCTCAATCTCTCTCTCTCTCTCTCTCTGACATATATATTTGCCATGAAGCAATTGTTCACAGGAAATTAGATTGAGTTTCTCTACTGACAAAGAACATAGGCAGGATTCACATCCACCGTGACACACACACAAAAAAATTCTGAGAACTTACCTAGGGCTGTTCTTGCTGGTGTGGCATCCTTTTTAATCCAAAACGATACCCAGGATAAGACAACTGTTAATATACAGGGAATGTATGTTTGAATAGTGAAGTATCCCATTCTTCTACTTAAATCGAAGTATATAGTCATGACTATATAATCACCTGCAAGAATAAATAAATTGTATAATTTGGTAACTGGCTTGTAGAATCCAGTGGGAGTCTGCTCACATGAAGAAGGAAACAGAGAACATTGCTGTAATGACTTACAGTGTTAACATTCATGGGTGACACAGTGCTTTGAATAGAGAATACCTTTATATCAGTGATGACAAGATCACCTGGGGCTGGAGAGCCAAATTTTTCCAGGGCCCACACCCACATTTTTTTTTTTTTTACTATAAAAACCCCAACTCCCCCTAATTTGACATCAACGTTATGTTAATCAGAATCTAAAATTTGAAACAAGGAACGCCCAACACATTCTGGCACCTGAGGAAAACTACAAAATAGCAGTGCACCACCACCAGTTCAGAGGAGTGAAAATCAGCTTGGGAATGAAAGGGGAGGGTGGAGAGGAGGAGGAGCAGGTGGCGGTGGCTGAAGCAGCATAGGGTGAATCCACCACTCTTCCCAGGGGGTCCAGATCTGCTGCCGAAGCAGATGCCTCCTTCTGCTTCATGGGCAAGCCACCCCTAATGTGAACTATTTGAATATGGCAATTTATATAATCTGAAACATGTACAGTGGTACCTCGGGTTACAGACGCTTCAGGTTACAGACTCTGCTAACCCAGAAATAGTACCTCAGGTTAAGAACTTTGCTTCAGGATGAGAACAGAAATTACGCGGCGGCAGTGGGAGGCCCCATTAGCTAAAGTGGTCTTCATGTTAAGAACATTTCAAGTTAAGAACGGACCTCCAGAATGAATTAAGTTCTTAACCTGAGGTACCACTATACAGCAAATATACAATAATTTGAAGTTATTAGGTATATACATATTGTCCTTGATGTGACTTGGGACCCTAAGGGAAAATACTGCTGTGCCTTTCCAAAGTTGCTATCAGAACAGATGTATGCCTCAGTCCCCACCCCACCCCACAGTAGCCTTGACGATAACGCCACCATTTGTATAGTTTTTGTAATGGTGTGGGTGGCATAGGGCACATTGGGAACTCCCAAAGGGTCTGCTCCGGCTCCTAGGCCTTATATTTGAAATTGCTAAGTGCTGCTTTCTGTTATCGTCTCTGGAGCTTCTAAGAGGCAAATGAATTTTAAATCAACGGATTCAAATAGGTTGTGCAACAGTATAGTCTAACGCAACGGAACTGTAATGAGAGACTATGTGAAAGTAAGCTTTCTTTGAAATGAGTGGGCTTAATTTCGAAATCTTGATTCCTTATTACCGAACAGAAGGTTGTCAAAGAAAGTGAGTTTTATCCACCAGGCTTAGACAATATGCAGTGTAGTTTTTGCAATACATGTAATTTGTATTTTCTGATTATGTGACAAAGCAGCTCTTTACATGAAGTG